>NW_024529266.1:2154099-2543379 GCF_017590135.1 Pyrgilauda ruficollis
TTTTTTCTGTAATGGTGTTATCTTTTAATCTTTTAATCCTTTCCAGTATTTGAGAATCACTGAAATAAAAATTAATGATCCATGGTATGGCTTATTCAACTTCCTAAATTCTTGGATGTTGTTTATCAGATATGCTGGTTTAAAAATATTTAGTTTTAGTAGATGATGTATTAATATCTCTCTTTAGATACTCTTGGATTGCAAAGTATTTTCACCATGTGACTACATGATCTAGATAGCCTTTAAGAGATATGGCAAAATATTTACTAATACTTTTCTTTCTCACTCTTTTTATTTTTACCAATTCTGGCATTTCCAGCTAGTATGGATCCCACAACATAATGGAAGTTAAACATTTTTGTTGTTTTTTTGGAGCAAACACCTATTTTTTTACCCTGTCAAACTATCTCTGTGGACTTTTCCTACCCCTGTGTTTAATTTTCTTTTCTTATCAATCTTTTTAATTTATAATTTCAGGATTTAAAGCCACTATTAAGAAAAGCGTTCCCTTATGTCATTGGAGCCAGCTGCTTTTAGTTCCCGTCTCTGACTGTGATTTAGTAGGCCTGGGCTGGTGATGTGTTGTTGTCTATACTGGGAGAACTCATTCCCTATTCCATCTCTACTCCTAGGTCAGGAATCCCTATTTGCCAGATCCTCCTGCAAGATGGTTCACTTGGCTTGACTTAGAACAGAATTTTCTTGTTTTCTGGCTTTGACTTATGTTTGGTTAGTAAGTTGAATCACAAGCAGATATATACAGAGGTGGTACAGAGCTGATACAAGGGGTGTTGAGTGAAGATGGACACCTTGGCCCATGCCTTTTGACAATACTGGCTCATCATGAAGCTGTAGTGGAAACCAGTTGGGTTGTGTTCAATTACGCTAGGCATCTCACTCAAAGGATTATTGCATTATGTGCATATTCAAAAATATAAAAGTTGACCATTTGTAGTAGCACCTACCTGGCCATACTATTTGAACCTGATTACTAACAACAAATGCAATCAAGTAGTTCTGACTTGGTTGTCACTAGTGTTTGGTTGTGCAGTTCACATAGGCAACTTAAGATGAGGTGTTATTTATGATTCTTGGTCAACTGCATCAGAGAGAGTTCAATTTATGTTTATTTATTTCCACAACTGCTATGCTCCCACCCTCACTTTTGAGCTCATTCTGGCACTACAAATGAGTTGCCCATAACCTGCTGATAGCCAGCAAGTTTGGCAGCTTCTGCAGAGTCTAGGACCTTCCTAGAAGAAAACAGCTTGCTGTACAAGAGCACTGAATTTAACTCGGGCAAGTGTTCCAAAGGAGTTCTCCAAGGTTAGATATGGATGACAGAAGACCACTTGAAAGCTAACAGTATCTCTGTAAATCAAGGTGTAAGCAGACTGTAAGTAGTCCAATAGGATCCTTACCGGCAGCTGTGTGTTTTTCTTATTTAAAAGTAAATACTGACTATAGCAAGGAGGTCTGATGCAGTGTGCCTGATTTCCTAAGGCTTACATAAGTTTCTTCACCACAGAAATAATCCCACGCTATTTCTAACATCGTCCTCACCTTGATATGATTGCTACTACTTCCATAGTTGGGCTATAGAGATGACAGTGGAGTATATGCTAACACTACTCTCTGTAGAGCCAGTTACACCTATGGAGAACAATGAAAGACATACCTGATGTGATCTAATACTCATTTGAATCATTACTTGCAAACATCTGGTTAGATCTGATTGTGTACCTGTTGTAAACATACAGTTCATGTGTCTTTACATATAGATAGTGGCAGCAATAGCCATTAAAACACCTACCTTGCTGGGAGAGAGGCAAAGAAGGGCTTCCTAAACTTTAATGGAGATACAGAGCCAGTATGGAACATCTTTAAATGTTGAAGAGAATAGAATTCCTTTAACTAAAGGCAAGTGTCCAAAAGAGACTTAACAAGAATTTTAAAACAATTGTATAACCAATCTTTGTCTGAACAGGTGAGAAAGGTATTGTTCCTTACAAACACCAAAAAAGGTCTTAGCAATATTCTTATTGTTTTACAATATTTTACAATTCCAGAAAAAAAAAAACTGAAAAGATCATTGAATGGAATAGCAGGAGATAGCAAGTTACCACTTAGCTTTTACAGGGGTGGTGCAAAAATCTGTCTTCTGTTCAGACTCTGTTGTGTATGGCACCATATGCTGTGAATACTTTACAGCTTCTGTGAAGAGGACATAGCAGGACACTGGTGCTGCTTGTCATACAAACAAAGCCTTTTTGCTTCACACACTAAAATAATGGCAACAGTAGACTGTTGTCAGTAATGGAAATAGTGAACATATCTTCTGGACACTACTGCTCCTCCTGTGTGTTGATACAAACACCTCCACTGATCACCTAGCCAGAAGGTATAGCTGAGTCCATGCTCCTGGGCCCAGAAGGACTCTAAACAGGTAAAACTCAGAACACTGTTTGCTTATAAACTGATGCTAACAGTTACCACTTCAAGAATAGCGTAACACTTTTTTGAAAGCTTCTTTTACAACCTGTGACAACAGCTGGTTTTTCCTAATCATCAGCAGTATGAAAACCATAGACTGCACTGTTGCTGCCTACAGGAGGGATGAGCTCCTTCCTGAAACACAGATTATTCAAAGGTTTCACACTTCTTTATCAAAACCATGTTACTGTAGGACTGTTTTGATCTGGAGAATCACTTGGAAGAATGACTACAAAATGGTATTTGCCAAAAACCTCTTGAATTCTAATAAGTGTTTTTGTGGCATCACTTGGGGAGCAGCTGGCAAAAGCAGTCACCTTAAGCAATCTGGGAAGGTCATAGCTGAGGAAAATGGGGGTACAGGTTCCGTATTTCTCTCACTGGGAAATTTATTGTTTCCTGTAAGCAAAGGCTGGTACTTAGGTGAGTGCAGTATTGACAAGTTCTGGCTCATAGCTACGTGGACAGAGAACACATCCTCCATGTTCTCCCATCATATTAAAGACACTACTATTTTGATAAGTTTGACAGTCTTCTCAAGTATATTGCAAAATACCAATAAAGTGACTCTAATGGCCCATCATCCTGAATTTTTTTAAATTTTCAACTCCTCTGTGGGAAAGTTGTGGCAAATACATATTCTTCACTTAATCTGTAGGGAACACTTGTGCCTACATTAATTTTTCCCTGTAATTTCCTTATTCTCTCTCCTGTGAGTGTAGTGTTTGCTCTATACTACTCTATTCTATCTAAAGAAATTATGCCAGACTAATAGCAGTCATCTGAGGGCCATGCTACATGTACAAGATGCAGTTTTTACATTGAGGAATCTTCTGCATTTTAGTTCTCAAAAACTAAATTTATTCTGTAATCTCACTAGAAGCAGGCATCCAATCTACTGTTTTCAATCAAGTGACTCAGAGCATGGAACTGTGATTTCAGCAGGGCAAAAGATGTGGCTGCACTTGGCCCACCCATGGGAACAGACTGGTGAGACTTCAGAGGGATGTCAGCTGCAGAGATGGCAGACCACAGACTACACCACTCCTCCTTGTATTCACGTACCCGAGCAGTTAGTGTGCTGTCGGTCTAGGAACTGCTCAGAAGTGAGAAGGGACTCATGCACACAGGCCAAGGGATTCTCACCTGTGAAGGAGAAACTTGCATTGAAGAACGAGTCTTAGGGGTGCTTAGGGGCTTAAAGTCCTATCTGTTGTCTGTCTTTGATTCTCTGTCTAAATGAATGGTCCTGTAAGGTGTCAGAGAAAGAGAGCTCAACAGAGATGGAAGGTGAACAACAGTTTTGAGGTTTTTGAGTTGGGTTTTGGTTTTCTTCCATCCCTGCATTGGTGCATCTTACCTGGATACAATTCATCGGTACTAACACTGGGGCAGCCTTAACATTTCTGTATCAGTGATGACTGTTCATATAACCTACCAATAACAAGAGCGGGAAACAGAAGGGAAGGCTGTGGATATTATAAGGAGCTTATCAAAGGAAGGGACATCTGGAGAGGCGAATCAACAATTATTATAAAAATGGGCTGCTTCCTTAACCAGGATGGAGAAAGATTTGAGTCATTGCTGAACACGTTACCACTGCTAACTTTCTGGAGTAGAAAACATGACTTAAGAACTGAGAACTTCAAGAAGACAGGTTGGGACATGATAAAAGGAAAAGTTGAATAATCAGAGTAGTGAAATTGGCATGATTTACAGCTTATGATTATTAACTTTTTAAAGTTAAAAAACCTCCTGAGTAATAATAACTAAGTTACAGAACAAGATCTTTAGAAATTAATTCATCTGGGACAAAGACAAACACAAATATTTTAGGTTACATTAATTAAAATAGCATCCCAGATTGAAAAATGAAAAGAATTGGTTCCAAAGGAAGTGATAAAAAGCAGTTACAGAAAATGCAGAATTAGAGTTCTAAATGTTCAGTAAGTAATGCAGAAGAGGCCTCTTCTTTTAATACTGTATGCCTCATATTGGTTATTGAATGAACTAAGGAAGAATCCAAAAATCAACACGTCAGTAAACATGGAGATCAAAGTGAGCTGAGCAGGAATACTTAACCGGTGTAATAATATGTAGAATTAAAGATAAAAATTATGTTTTCAGTTGAGAGACTTTTTAATCAGTCCAATCAATGGTACCTCAACAGTAGATGTGTTATCTGATGCTTTAGTACTTTGAACTGTTTTTAGCTTATGCTATGCTTGGAGGAATTCCTGACTTTTTTTCTTGCATGCTCTTAAGTATAATTTCCCTTCCATAACAACTGAAATGGAAACCAATTATGTAGCAATTGCAAAACTTAAGATAGGCATCTTAACATCTGTGTATCTTAAGCTTTGCAAACATACAAGACTTGAAATGTAATACTTTTTGCCATGATGCAAGATCTTGTTTTTATGTTAGATAGCAAAACTTGCTACAGTTGTAACTCGCATGCTGTTCCAGTTCATAATCAAATACCATAGCTCCTTCAAATACCCTACATAAATGTTATTTGGCAGTGGTAGAGATAGATTTCCCTGAAAAATGACCTGATTGTGTACTTAGATAATCACAAACCTGCTTGGACAGTAGAGATCCAGTTTGCAGCAGTTGTGAGCAGTATATGGGTACAAGTCAAGTGTTAACAGATGTGCCAGAGCAGCCTCAGTCAGAATTGTTACGCTTTAAGTTCAATGAAAACTAGAAGAACTGAGCAGCACCTTTTTGCATTTCTAACCAATAAATGAGATGCTGGGAGATAAGAAAGCAAATGACACATTAGCTCTCGAAGGCTCTAGTCTGTTCTTTGGCCAGTGTTGAAGACCAGACTACTGTGTTGGAGGGACCACTCAGTCTGACCACTAAGTACTTGTGTTCTTCACTCCTGCCTGCCAGCAGAAGATAAGAATCAAGCCCTTGGACTACTGCTTTCCTGCATGACAAGAATGGTACCTCTATTGCAGTGATATCCAACCAGCTGAGAAAGTGAATTTAATAAGTCATTACTTACTAAGCCTCTTCAGGCCGTGGGATTAGTAGGAAACAAACAGATTCAAAAACATTTGTTCAGTTTCAGCTTCTGTTCTGTGCTCAAAGCTTGGGACTAAATCATACAGACTGCTGAAGAAGTACTAAATTGTCTACTCTTTTTGACTGGTGGAACATTAGAAATCAGAAGGAACTAGTTTAATCTTGTCACTAATTCTTCTCCTGCACACACAACAAGATACAGGCTCATAAATGAAGACAATGTACAGCATTTGATAGCACTATTTGCAGACAGCAGCTCATGTCCACAAGTCAAGATTTTTGTCATAAACATATCCATAGTTTTGCCTAATCCAATTTATTAGCGAAGCAAATCAATTTAGTAAAGGTATAGGGCACTACAGACATCTCAGACATTACAGTTTAGTAAAGATGAAACGTTCTGGAGAAGTTATCTTTCCATCCTCCTTCTCTGTGATGATTTTAAATATACAAAAGAGATCATACTGATCTCTACCCTTTAGCACTTAAAAATCAATCTATTCAAATGTTCAATGCAGGCATGGTTTTTCTCTATTACCTTATTGCTTAGAAGAACTTAACTGCAAAAGTACAGGCAACATAAATCAGTATTTAAATTATATATTACATGTTTATTATGGGTGCAAATTTTTAAAATTTACATTTTATGAAAATTCAGAGTATTTACAATTTTTGAAAGATAAACTTGTATGTTCTAATTTACAGTCTAACGTAGTAACAATTCATAAAAATTCAGATCCTTTAGAGTTGTGTTTACAAATTAATTTTCTTAGGAGGCAGCTACAAGGGACATTGCTGTGTACACAAGCAAGAACCAGCTTGCTAAGTAAGTTTTTTTATTTTAAGTCAGATAGCTACACATACTTTTTACATTGTTTTTGAGTTTCTTTACAAAATGTCTATATAAACTTGTATGGCTTCAAAATTGTAACCTGCACCCAAAGCAAATGTATGAAAAACACCTGAATGAAGGCTAGTTTAAAAGTGCTGAAACATTAACTACTTCATTTATTGTAGAAATTAATGTAATACTTGATTAAAAATAGCAATAATAGATTTGGGTTTTCATTAATAAAATATTGTTGTGTTAATCAGTTTGATTGTAAAGCAGGTTACAATTAAAATTCCAATAAAAACACCATTTTATGAGTTGTAAATTTATCATCAATAAGATTAGCAAAATATAGGAGCCAAATATACTCTTCCAATCAAATCTACAGTACACTATGTTCTTAGTACTAACAATGAAACTCTCACCGGCAGAAGTGTCTAGTGTACACGACAATTTACGCAGCTTCTACAAAGGCATAATTTCTTGTAAAGCTTCAGCACTCCAATTCATTACTGGCTTTGCATGAATTAACTCAAGCATGTTTTATTGTTTTAATAGAGAATTTGAAATATTCTGGTATACTAAATGTTCATTTGAAATTGCCACATGCAGGTTATTGAATTATGTTGCCCCAATGCTTATGATTTCAACATTACAAAAAAAGCTTGGTAATACAAATACATAGAAAACTTTCTAAATTAGTGACTTGCTTAAAAAATTGTTACTCATGTGTCAATTCCCTGTAGCAATTCCTTAGGCCGTAGCAAGCATATTAGATTACAATACAAATATTAAAATTGGTAGCTATATAAAAATGAACACATGACAGGATTTGTCATCCTGCAGCCACAAAATATCCTTTACAATGCCTCCTGAAGTACTATGTGTACATTCACATCACACATCCCCAAATCCACTCAAAGCTGAAGACTTATAGCTAAAGCAAAGAGTAATGCTGTTTGCTTTTAGAAGTTTGTTTTTCCTGTCGTCACTGATTTTTCAGATTCTCTTCTTTGGTGACATTAAAATTAGTTAATGAAAACGTTTCTGAGTACTGCATGATGCAGCTCCCTTTACTAAAACCACATGTAATTGCAATTATTCCTCGAGGAAATAATTCAGTGTTTTAAATTTCTTTTAAAACAAACTACGGTTTTTGCAAACCTGCCTTCTGAATAAATTGCAGTAAAAAGAATTTTTATAAAATTCTGTGCATAATACAAACGCCATGCTTTCTTGATGAAGAGCCAAACTTTGAAAAAGGAAGTGAGGCACGTGAGTATCAAATTGGATAGGCACAGGCATTTTTAAAAGGCACAAAAGTTATGCAATTAATATAAAAATAAATTAAATCTACTGCATTAACTCAAACAATAACAAGGCCCAACAAATTTTACTAACTGCAGAAGTAAATCTCTGCTGTATTTTGCAATTTGTAACACATTGCACTTAGTTAAACAAAATCCTATATGAAACAACTTACATTTTAATAATATATGATACTTGGGCATCAAGTTACTTTTATAGATCTCTAACTCAGCTGGTCTTGTGGTGTGAATGAAAAGAAGAACTACACAAGACACAGCCTCTGCTATCTTTAAACTGTCAATTAAAAGCTGGCAATTAAAGAATCTGAAAAATGAGTATTACTTATGAAAAGCTCAAATATTTCTTACTAGATCTCCTACATTTTAGGTTTAATGTTTACAGTACAACATAAAATTTCATACTTCCATTTCAACTGTGGATTACTATTTTGACTTCCTCTATACAAAGTTACTAATTTTTCAACAAATTTTCCCAAGTATTGCAGTTGATCATTTACAGACAGTGTTGAAGTTAACTTCAGTGCTATTGTAAAGTAATAAAGTTTTCAAAATGACTCTTAAAAGTGCATTTACTTTCTGTAGTTTAGCCTCAAAGTAAGTAAATATTTTTAAAAATTAATGCATGTTAAAATAGTGTTTGAAAAATAGAGAGGGCAGAGTTCCTATTGTCACAAGTGTTTCTTGCACTCCTGATCCAATGACTTTCACAGGTACATCAACAGTCTGCCATATATCGTCCTGAAAAACAAAGATAAGTTTTTTGCAGTCAGTAGATGAACCAGATTTTGTCAATATTTTCCTTGGAGCAGTCTGAATAACTACGGAAAAACAAACTGACAAACTGACTTGTCAGAAGTGTTTCAATAAAGAGTAACTATTTATACATCACTCATTTAACAGTTTCATTTTTTAGAATTTAGCATTAGAGAACATACAACATGAGTTTGAATATATAAGCATGTTAATGTCTTACCAGTGGCAAATCTCTTCTTAAGAAGGGAAAGCCGATAGCCAGTGCCTACGAGTTCCACATCTGCTCCTGAAAGGGTGCTTCCTTCACTGATGAATTGCACTGCAAGTGTTGCTGGTTTACTGGGTCCTCCTGAAAGCTCAAATTTTGCCCTAAGGGATCCAGAACCTATAAAAACAACAAAACTGAGAAGCTGATTGTTTTGCAAAAACAAAAGGATCTCTCCAAATTTTTAGTAGTAAGAAGTGAAACTAATATGGTGACCTTTGAGATCTATTCCCAGCAGCAGTCCTACATTCAGGTAAGAATACAGGTCTGTTTTTTCCAATAGTCTGTTTTAGACAATGACTAGTGAATGATTTAAAGAGAAATAATACAAATTTCTGCAAGATTATCCAAATTGTGGGTATCAGCCTGGTAATCACTTACTACTTATCTGATTGGTCTCTAAAATAATTTATGCTTGCTGGTCTCTAAGTACTTACTACCATCTATCTTGTGGTAGATGGTATCTGATTAATAGATAGGAGGCACTATCTGGCTTTCACTAGCAGAACATTTAAGAGTTGTCATGATCTATCTGGATGAAAGTACATGAACAAAAACATTGGAAGAAATGCAGTTCTATAGTAATGTACCCAGAGGAAAGAAATCACTATGTTTCCATTAAAGACAAGGCCTGATTAAATACTTCTCACAAATTTCAGTTGATTTTTTCAGAGACAGTGGTGAAATGGCATCACTTTGATAGTATTATAAAGCAATAATAGTTTAAAATTACTTTAAGTACATTTCTGTTGGCAATGAAAGGCGTTTTCAAAATCCCCACATTGCTACTACTTTTTAGTTTTAAAACAGGTCTTTTCTTGCTCTTGTGAAGTGGGCTGGGAAAATGAGATTTAAAATAAAATTAATGGAATAATTTTACTTTAGAACAGCTTGCTTTCCTATCAATAAGAACTGCTAAATTACAAGGAAAGTTAGTAACTGAAATGGTACTGAGCTAAATAAAAGCAGGAGCTAAAAGAAATTGTTTCACAAAGTGGCTTACTTTTGATAAATTTAGCTTATGATCAATTTAATTTCTTCAGTAGGTCTGCCTAATTTCAGTAAACTGGAAATTCTTTCTATTCTAACTATGTCAACTCATATATTCAAGTGCTTTGAAAGTTTGTTCTGTGTTTTATCTCTCTCCAGCTGACAGATGTGCTGGACCATAAAAAGCCCCCTAAAATTTTATCATGCTGTCCACCAGGAGAGAAGACTTGAAGACGCTTGTCCTGACGTTGACAGTGTCTGCGCAACTTCTCCCTTTGCTTCTGTAAGTGCAAGATCAGCACAATATTGCTTCCTCCTGAACTGGGAGTACTATAAATATTTATACTCAAAGAAAAGGAGAGGCAAAGATGGTGGGAAGAGGAACACAGCAGAAGCAGTGGGATATGTGCAAGTCTGCTGTCAACACACAAGATGCAAACTGGATCACTAACAGCCAATTCTGTGCTGTTCTGCAGGTGTAAAATTCCTCTTCATCTGGCTGCATTTGTGTTTCAGTATGATTTTTCCTTTTAAAAGAAGCCTCAAATTTCAGAAAAGGGAGGGAAAAAAAAAAAAAG
The DNA here is from genome assembly GCF_017590135.1 of Pyrgilauda ruficollis. NCBI lineage: Eukaryota > Metazoa > Chordata > Aves > Passeriformes > Passeridae > Pyrgilauda > Pyrgilauda ruficollis. The sequence continues at coordinate 2,164,375 of NW_024529266.1, forward strand.
AAGAGAGCTAATCCAATGTAGTGAAGACAAATGGCAAAGAACTGTGAGGTTAGTGAAAGACAAAGTACACCAGACTAGAGTAATCACCTATGTTCAATTAAAATTCTCTCTGATTTTATTTGAATGAGAACCACGACTTTGCAGCCTTTTCAGGAATAGAAGTTGTCTTCTCTTTCCATGCTTGTGGCTTCTATATGAAACCTGTCACATTTACAGGCAAATCTGTGACTTCACAATCCTTTTCACTAAATTCTTAACAGGCTGTTCATTTCTTCACAGAGGCTTTGAGGACAAGATGCTTTGGCTGCTGTACTACTTCAGGAAAATGCTGCACCTGCAGAGACTGCAGGGGTTGTGACATCAAATGCAGCTCAGAGAAAGACACTGGGCAGAGGACAACTATTGGTACCTTTTCCAATATTGTATAAATTACCACTCTGAGCAGATGTGCATAGTTTAAGTCTTTTGCTAGAGTCATTATGGTCAAAGCCAAGACTCAAAATGTTGGTCAAGAATAAAATATCTAAACTCAGAACTTTTGGAATTTTTTTTTCAAATGCAGTTCTTCCACTTACTTCCTTCTAATGTATTTAAATTATCTATGTGTGGAAACACACAGGTATTAAACCTGTTTTCATTTGAGTAACTGCTCACTTCCAAATTGCATGAATGCAAAAATTTCCTATCCTATCTAAACTCTAAATTTCCTATCCTATCTAAATTTTAGAACTACTAATTGTTTTCAGGGTACTTCATTATTTTCCCTTATATAGCTAATAATTAAATTTATATTTTGACATCTCACTCGTAATGGAATCTCTCAGGAGGCAATTAATTGAAAAGAAGGTGAACTAGTAAACAGGTTACAGCATAAGAAAATGTGTAAAAAGGAATTAGAGGACACAGAGGCTAAAATGATCACCTGTTTACTGATACAAATTGTCTGTAGAGGAAAGCAAAACAAAAGAGTTCAACTTGCCTCCATTCTCAGACTTCTCTGAAATGTTAGATATTTTCCAACATGCTTTCATCTGGTCTGCATTCCTGTAAGAGAATGGTAAGTTAGTTACAACTACTGTGTTTAGAACTTTATTTCCCCTGATTTACTCTGGTATATTACAGACATCTCTAAATGGAAGCCTATAAAAATATTTGCATATTTTAAGGTAAGTCTGTGGAAAACTACAGGAGGAAAAGAGGAAAAGAGAAGGGTGTGTCTGCATCACTCCAGAGCAGTGAGCTCAGAAGAACACACTCCATTACACATTTTATACAGTAATTTTTTACACATTTAACACTGTCCTGTGTCCCCATCTGTGGCTCCAAAATTCAAACCCCTCTGCAGTCTTAAAGGGTAAGTTACTCTGGAAGCAGTCTGGAAGCTATGCCTTGATGCTTTGTGATGAAGGTAGAATGGAGGGCAATGTTGATTGTTCTCTCCTAAGTGAGAGTCCTGAGAGAATGAATTTTATTCAATTTCCATTCTATTTAAACTGGCATCAGTAACACTCTGTTCAAGCTAACTTCAGACACTGTAAAGGGGCAGAAAAGGGTACCAAGAGCTGACAGCATTTTAACTCCTGGAGGAGTTTCTAGCAGTTGCATTAGAGGAAAGTCAACAACTTAAAGCTGTGAGCAGCATGAAGTGCTGATAGGTTTGAAATTGCTCTTGCCATTGATGTAGCAGGACTGAAATGCTCACATAAGTAGCACATATGGTAGCATTTACTGAAAGGAAGTCAAGCTATAGAGACCTTTTTTCTTAAAACAAGACCAAAACCCCACCACCCAATCCACTAGATGGAACAGGTAGTATATCAGAAATATTATACCTGCCTGGGATATAACTGAATTTTTCTTCTTTGGTCAGCTTGCCAGGCTCAAAATTCTGAGTCTTGAAAGCTGCCTATGTGAATTCACTAATGCAACTGTCCCTAAGCCTTCTCAGCTAACACTGAGTGTTCTGGATGGGCATCCCTGCTTTCACTCCAGCTTCATTACAGGGGGTTTGTGGAAGAAGCCTGGGCACGGAGACTACTTTTACCATGGTGTAGTTGTGTTGTTCAGATAGGATACTAAACATGTTCTTGTTCAAAATAAGCTTACAATTTGGTTAGAAGTACAGTTTTCCTTGAAATACCAAGTCAAGAAGGATTCAATCCTGTAAGGAATTTTTTCCACTTAAAACTATACTCTATTACTACATTGTCCAATATACACCTGTAAGTATACACCTGTAAGTATATTGCCTCCAGAAACATCAGAATCTATCCAATAAATGCATCACGTTTATTTTTCTTTTAAACCTTGCTTTGTAAGCTAAACTGATCTGTAAGAAACAAGGTTAACAAAGCCTAAAAGTTCCTTCAGCTTGGTGTTCCTTTGCCCTCTTCACATTAAAAATACCATTTTGGGAATAAACAGTCCAGGATCTATGTTACAGCTGGGCAAGTATGTACATGCTGTACAGGCACAGTGATTGAATTTTACTCACATTTGCTCCAGGGCTGTACTACTCTGTCTAGTCTCACTACCCTCTGCTTGTTTCTGCAACTTTGTAATATAATTTCCTACTACCTATGTCACACTTTGAAGTGCTGCTGTAAATATGGGCTCAGAAGGTGTTGGGAGGTAGTTGCTAGTCTAATAATCTTCATGACACTTAAATTGAGAGATAGTGCTAACTGGCTTATGGAGAGCTCCTCAGTTACTCCAGTTTGTTTTAAAAGTATTTCCATTATAAGTTAATTTTTATGTTAGAACTATCAGGACATTTTTTAAAAACCTGCCTTTCTGCTACTTCTTCTATATAATCTCCTTATAAGAATACATTGTTACACACAAAGAGAAAATGTTTTTTAACCATTTCAAATTACTGTATTAAAATTGTCTATTCTATCAAACAAAAGAAAGCAAACATTGGAAAATTCATAAAGGCTTGTATTATTACACAGCTAGGATGGGTACTCACTGACTGTTTCAGTTTATGTGAATTGGTGGCACATGATCTCTGTTTTAGACCACAAAATATCTAGACATCTGATACTACACATTTTGCTACTTCTTCCTGTGAAATTTTTCAGACTATGACACTAAATAATACACTGAAATGTATCTGAAAAAATACTGAAAAGAATTAATATTACCATTTTGCAGGTGGAAGTGACTGCATGTTTATTACTCCTCCATCTACTGGTACCACAACCTGGACATTAGACAGCATACTAGGCACATTCATAGACTCTGGATTGTATTTATAATCCACTCTCACATCAGTAGTGCTAGCATCACATTTCCAGTAAGTTGCAAGATTTAAGGGAGTGGACTGTATGCCATTTGAAGACACCTGTAAAAGAATAAACCATTGGAAACAATTAAAATATCCAACTTTTAGGCAGAATTAGGGGATGATGGTAATTAGGATAAGTCTCAGTGCTGGCAAAATATCAAGAGAACAGTTGACCTCTGAGTCCATAATCACAGAATTTTGAAGACTGTTGCCTAAAGGAATTCCTGTTATTTTAATTTTAAATTAAAATACTTGCAGAAAAGGCTTGAACTCCCTCTGGCCTATGAGGCTCCTTCCTGCTCTTTAATAACTTTTTTGTAAGGTTTGTTTTTGTTGTGTTCTGCCTTATGCAAGATGCATGCTTGCAGCAAAATTACTTCATTCTTAGCAGTTGTGTGCTGTGCCAATTCAGCTGCCCAACCAGCCAGCACAGAGAACACCACCCGTCATTGTGGGACAGGCAGCCAGCAGAATAGTTCTTACCTCTTCAAAGTATTATTTTCCTGCTGCAGGAGGGCTGAATGCTGCTTCTGCAGCTGAGCTCATTCTACTGTGCTGATGCATCTCAACCACCTTCTCAATCTATCTGAGGAAACTCCTGTGTCCTGGTGCATACTCTTGCCTTTTTTGTCCAAAGCCCAAAACCCTTTTTATCTGTCTGGGCTTCCACATGCCAATGCCCCATTTTTATAAGAATACACAGTACTCATTTCCTCAAACCAAATGCTTTTTTCCTCTCACCTTTCTCAAGAAATCTGTGTGCCTAACATGCTTTTTGCAGGTTCAGTATGCCAGGATTTTAAACCACACTAGGCAGATGTGGAAACTACAGGTATGAACAGCTGGATTGACAGGTAATTTTCAGGATTTTTTTGTTGTGCAGACAGTTATCTCAGATGTTCAGACATTTCAAGACAGGCCTAGAAAATCCTCTGTTCTCCCTTTGAGGTGAGTATGTCCTGAATATTCGTGAAGGCTTTTTATTAACAGCCAGAACATCATCTCATTGATGCACCAAATGGCTGAAGTTGACAGAGACCTCCTGGAGGCTGTCTGGTCCAATCCTCCAGCTCACGCAGGCTGCCTAAGCTCCAGACAACTTCTGAACGTTTCCAAGAATGGAGACTCCACTACCCCTCTAGGCAGTGCCCAGCGCTCAGCCACTGTCACAAGAAAAACAGCGGTTCTGGCTGTTCAAAAGGAATTTCCTGTGATTCAGCCTGTGTCCATTGCCTCTGATTCTAACACTGGGCATCAGTGAAAACACCTTGGCTTTGTCATCTCTTGCCCTCTCTCAGGTATTTATACATATTGATGAGATTGCCCTGAATTTTCCCTTTTCCAGGCTTGGAGTCCCAACACACTTAGGCTTTCTTCATGGGACAGATACTCATAATCTTTATGGCCTTTTGCTGAACTCTATCCGCTCTCATTAGCAATGAATTCAGAACTGAACACAGCACCCCAGGTGTGGTGTTACTAGCGTTGAGCAGAAGGATCCCCTCCCTTCACTTACTAGCAATACCTTGCCTAATGCAGCTCAGGAGACCATCCAGGAAACCATCTGCTGCCTTTGCAGCATGAACAGCAGGTTGTTTGGCTCATGTTCAACATGATAACCCACAGGACCCTCAGGACCTTTTCTGCCAAGATCATTTCCACTTGGTTTCCACAAGTGTGCTTCTTGTTGAACTTTATGAGGTTCCTCTCAGCCCATTTCTGCAGCCTGTTGAGACCCCTTAGGAGGGCAAAATAATCCTATGGTTTGTCCTGAGGCCATCCCCATTTGGCATCATCAGCAAACTTGCCAAGGATTCATATACTCTGTCCCATCATTCAGATCATTAATGAAGCTATTAAACTGCAAAATCAATATGTGCCCTGGGAGTCAGTTCACCTCAGTGTCTGCTCATCCAGCCTGTTCTTCACCAGCTTCTCTGTACAGATTCTGTGATAGATGGTGTGGAAAGGCACCTGAAGTCTGAGCAGACAATATCTACTGCTCTACCCTCATCCACAGGGACAGTTGTGTCACCATAGAAGTTTGTCAGCTTGGTCAAGCCTGACTTACACTCAGTAAATCCATTCTGACTACTGTTCTATTTCTCATTGTGAGAAATCAGAATGTCATACATTCTCAGACTGAATCACAGAATGGTTTGGGTTGGGAGGGACCTTAAAAATCATATAGTTCCAACCCACCCTCAACATGGGTACAGAAAACTTTCACTAGATCAGGTTGCTCATAGCCCTATCCAGTCTGGCCTTGAACACTGCCAGGGATAGACGGTGCATACAAAACTTCTCTGGGCAACTTGTGCCAGTGACTCACCACCCTCTGAGTAAATTTTTTCTTCATAACTAATCTAAACCTACTCCCTTTCAACTGCAAGCCAGAACCATGCACTAAAATCCATCAGTGACACAATCCAAAACGTAGGCAGTTGCAAAATCAAAAACAGTATGAGTACTAATGACAAGAAGTTCACATCAAATCTCTTAAAGAAGAATTTTACTTGGCTGACAAATATCTAAAAAAGCAATGTTTGAAGCTTGCTTGTAGGATTGACCTGAAGCATTAGCAAGCTGAAACAAGCCCTGTATCTTAAGGAATGACATGAAGCATAGCAGGAATATGCTAAGTCTGTGCAGAGTCTACACATTCTAAGTAGAGAGATACCCAGAACTGGTCTAGATGAGGGATGACAGTTCACCTCCATGCTTGTAGACAAAGAATAATTATTTTAATTTCTGAGTGTATATATATGTATATATATAAAAAAAAAAATAAAAATACATATATATATATATATATATATATATGTATGTATTCTGAGTAATGTCTGCTGGAATTCCTTAAAAATTGCAAAACTATAAAAGTGTTTACCTGATACTTTAAAACATCCACGTTATAATAGGATGCAGATGGATTCTGCTCTGATAATTTCTTGAGGTAGACAGTTATAGCTTGCATGTTCATCCAAAAGTCTTTAGTACTGGAGTCACTTTGTGACTGATCACTACAAAGAAAGACCATTAATTAGGTATGAAATATTACACCAGTCATTCAAGAATACCAGATATTTTAACCTTTTTTTGCAAAATATGCTTTTTCAGTATAATTCACTTTGTCAGATACATCTCTGGTAACATTTCAGTTATAAACTGTCATGTCAAACAGTGATTAAACTTAATTTTGTATTAATTATTAATAACATTAAGTATGAACTAACAAAATGAAACTGAATACAAAAGAGTACGTGCATATGGTCTGATTTATTATTTCAGTAATTAAAAAAAATACAGCATTAAAAAACATTTGGCTTAGGGTTCAAATAATTTCTCCAATAAATGAAATAGAAACTGCTCAACTTAAATGGATTTCTGCTAAAAAAATTCCAGCTCTTCTATTTTTTTTTAAGAAACAATATCTCCAAGTGCAATTTCAACAATTATCCTACTCCATCAGCAACCTTTTTTTCCTACAAATTCTTCCAAACATGCTGCTACACATCTGAGAGATAGTTATGTAAAGAATCTGATTAGTGCAATGATTTGGCTTTAAAATATACTAGCAGATGGCAAATGAGATTACATTAATCTCCTACTAATTATTTTCCATTTAAACCTACTATTTCATAATTTAGTTTTACCATTATTACTAATGCGTACAGAAATTATTTATAAAATGCATATGAAAACACAGACACATTTACAAATTATTTTTTATGGCTCAGCACAAATTTTAAGTCCAATAATCACTGAGATTTTTAATAGTGGCAGTGGAGGGAACTAAGCTGAACAAGATTAATTCAGAAAATTAAATTATATGTAATGCAATCAACCAGACTGCAAAGAATTCTGATTTACATACACAGCAATTCTACAAATTATGTAGCTTACAATTATGTTAAAAAAATACAAAACCTGTATACAAGTTGTGCATTTGGAAGAATCTGCTCTAGTTTGCTTGTGTTTTTCACCCTGAAGCAGAGCACAGCAGGAGATGGGTTGCTGGTGAATACTTTAATAATCCCACTTGGGAATGATATTGTCATATCACCAGTAATCTTCACAATACATCTAGAAGAGAATAAAAAATCAGCTTCATTGCAACTCATTAACTGCTTAATTTTAAAGCAACCACTGTAATTTCACAATCTTATGAAGTAAATTTAAAAGAGAAAATCAATCTCAAATGAAGGCAATGTGACTATGTACTGTCACTTTCAGCTTGGAAGTAAGATGAAATAAGAAATAAAAAATTTCAACTGCTTAAGCATACAGTAGTCTTGGATATTTTTCAAGCTTTGAAAACATGGCAATGGCTCTGCCTAGGCAAGGCCTAAGTAGCATAGCAATGGATGTCACAGGGAATGAAGTGCTTTCAGCTGCACAAAATTACATGTAATACCTACCTGACAATGATAAAAATCCTTGTCATTCTCAGTGCTACCACTGAACACATTTGTGTAAAGCAGGTGTATATGATTTCCTGGCACGATACAGGCCCTTACAGAGCAATAAGCCCCATTCATACCCAGGGAAAAAAACCCCTTTGAATTCCCCTTCTAATGCATACTCATTCCCCTCCCCCAGTATGAAAAGTAGACCCATTGTCTTTTCTCATTGTAACTCAATACATTCAACACAATTCACTATTTAACTAACTTTGTGGGATCTGCTCCTTTAAAGTAGGCGTTAACAGATTCAGTAAGAGCTACTGCAACAGGCAAGGTGTCCTGGTTTCCAAGGCTGACGGGGCTGGGACCACGTGAAACACCTAGAATACATACAGTGTATAAATTTAATTTTCAAAAAGCTTAGTAGATTTCAGAATGGTTGACTACACCTGTAATTTTCACAAGAGTTTACACCAACATTACAGTCTCACCTGAGATATTACTTTTAAAGTGTGTAGAAATAGATAAACATAGTACAGTACAATAGTATCACGAAAATGCTGCTCAGCAGCATAAGAACATAGGTATGACTACTGGTATGACATTATGTAAACAGACAGAAGGAAATACATGAGACAGAGGAATACTGCATTAAAATGGCTACCAGTGGACGTGAAGTCAACAGACCCAAAGCAAATTGACTAGAATGCTTTAAAAAAAAATCCCTACTGTATGCTTTTTTGTATGGAAAAATGCATTATAAAATGGTCACAGAAATACAAAGAATTCACTTACAGTAAAAATGAACTTAAATGCAATTCATCAATATTACGCCACAAAAGTGAACTGTTTAACATTCTTTTAACATTTTCAGCCAAGAAACACTGCAATTCCCAAGCAGAAATTGTTCGACAAGTCTTCTCTTGTTGCTTATGCCAACACAACACAATTCCAGTATAGAGCTATATCAACCAAGACCTCATGTGAAGGCTTTTTGAAATGTGCATATACAGTTGATGAAACAGGTTGTAATGGGATTTCATTTTTCACAAATTTTCTACATGTGTATGTAATACAAAAGACAATATTGAAAGTTTATTCTTTTTTTCTTAGGGCAGCAGTGTAGTAGATAGCATCTTATGTTTTTTGTACCATGAAGAAATCGTCTGTATCACATTATCTATCAAAAAGGAGGCACAGTCTTCATCTTTTCATAAGCAAATTGAAAAATTTCTCTTCCATACCACAAAGCAGAGACAAAATGCTTCTGTCTAATATTGCCCATGGCAAACTAAACGTATTTACTCTAAGTGGCTGTCCTTTCTGAGCTCTTTCAGAAGTAAAAAGGAAGTTGGGACCTTGCTCTTCACAGACACCTAATATCTCATATTAGGCCTTAAATGAAGAGATAAGTGAATGAAGTAGTGACAGAAAGACAGCCAAAGACAGGAGCTGGTCTAATTCTGCTACCTCATAAAATTACCTATACCTCTTCTACCTATACAATTATCTATACCTCTATTACAATTTCTCACATAAGGTAGCAAAATATTCAGAATGCTTCTCAGTGCCATGAAAACATTTGTGCAACACTTAGGCCTCCTTAGATCCAACAGATCTAGTCAAAAGTCTTAAAGAACAAAAATTCTTAAATGAACTAATTATTACGATTCTGGCTAAAAACCACTGTTTATTCTTTTCTTTTTCAGTAGGTTGTTTTTCTTTATTCTTTCAGACAAGACATGGATCGAGATTCCAAAGATTTTCTCTCCCTGAAAACTACCAACAAAAAGCTGTGTGTGACAATCCAGGACACTGTGATTCTCAATAGTCTCAGGAATCCAGAAACCATTATTTCAAGAGGCAAATGTATGGTAAAATAATGAGTTGTCGATTACTTGAAATTCTGTTTGGTGAAATACTGAACTGCAGAATTATTCTTCACTAAAACCAAAGTGTACTTTCAATGAATGCGTCACTAGAGCTGCTGAGCTGTTTTAATGTCTTTTTCCGCCGATTTAGTAAGGAACAGCAAACAACTGTAGGGCAAACAGGATTACCTTGTATACAGGTGTATCAATTATTTTTAAATCTTTTACTGAATGGCCTTATGTACATTTTTATAGCAATATTTCAAAAAATATGCACAGTAATGCAAACATATTCTTTATATTCCTATTGGCAAAAGAAAAAATACTATTTGTTTGCTGAAAAGTGAAATTTATTAGAAAAAATAACACACTTTTAACTCTTTTTCAGGGAACACCAAAGCAGATACATATTTCTCTCTGAGAACTATTGGGGGAACTACAAATGACATAACTTCTCTCCTTGCTCTGCTCCCACTGTTCATCACCCTCTGACTCAAAAATCTATGCATTCTCCTAGGAACCAATAAACTTAAAAAATAAATGAATTACTATACATTCAACAAGGCCAGTGCTGGCTCCTGCCCTTGGGTCACAGCAACCCCAGGCAGTGCCACAGGCTGGGGCAGAGTGGCTGCAAAGCTGCCCACAGGAAAAGGACCTGGGGGTGCTGCTGACAGCAGCTGGACATGAGCCAGCAGTGCCCAGCTGGCCAAGAAGGCCAATGGCATCCTGGCCTGCACCAGCAATGGTGTGGCCAGCAGGAGCAGGGCAGGGATTGTCCCCTGTACTCAGCACTGGGGAGGCCACACCTTGAGTGCTGTGCTCAGTTTTGGGTCCCTCAATTCAAGGAAGACTTTTTGCTGCTGGAGCACATCCAGAGAGAAGGGGAATGGAGCAAGAAAAGTGTCTGGAGAGTAAGTCATATGAGAAACAGCTGAAGGAGCTCAAGACATTTTGCCTGGACAAAAGGAGAGATAAGGGGGGCCTTATCACTCTCTACAGCTGCCTGAAAGAGGGTGTAGCAAGGTAGGGGACACTCTCTTCTCCCAGGCAATCAGCAACAGGAAAAGTGAAAACGGCCTCAAGCTGTGCCAGCGGAGATCCAGGCTGGACAACAGCAAGAATTTATTCACCTAGCATAGGCTAGCCAGGGAGGTGGTGGAGTCACCATCCCTGGAGGTGTTCAAGAAATGACTGGAGTGCTTAGTGCTTTTGTTTAGTTGACAAGGTGGTGATCGTTCAATGACTGGACTTGATGATCTTGGCAGTCTTTTTGCATCCTTCATGATTCTGTCATTCTATCATATGAAACGAACGTAACTGCTTGTCCTGATGCTGAAAGTCATAGTTTTGTTGCCTTGCTGCTGAGAGTACAATTCAATACATTCAGCTTCAGGGCTTTCTATACCTGCTGTGAGGTCTCAGACAGAAGGGAAGTGACGGATCCTAATGAAGGTGTCCTAAGTTCATCTCAGGCTGCAGCCCAGATCAGGGCTCCAGGTCTATCACCTTTGGCAGTGACAGCAAACCTGGCTTAAATACCCTGCCACCTCACCTGTCTGAGCCTGATCACTACTACTAGCTCCTGAGCTGTGCTGACACAAGAACTAGCAACATAACCATGCAAATGGTTACAATGACACCTTCAAAGTGCAGACAGAAACTGCAGAACAAAGGACTCCATCATTGGTCATAAAAAGGACAGCTGAATAAAACTGATCAAATGGTTTTAGTTCAGTTTAGGAACAAAGATCCAGACAGTCTTAATACTGGCTAAACAGCTGCCATGAAAATAAAATTTATTTTAAAAAGTGCTATCTTTATTATGTCTGTCTTCTAAGATCCCTATTATATGTAAATATAGAAACATTATTACATACTTGTGTTAGGAGAATTAGGATTGTCAAAATAAAAATATATTCACTTTACTTGAAAGAAAGTAGTAATGACAAACTGAAGAACCAAGGCAAACTTTCAGCTTGTTTATGGAGCAGGGAAGTCGATAGACAGAAGATAATATTGTATAGAAGTGATTACATCAAGTTTTGATCATTTCAGCAACATACAACTTGTTATGTACTTGAGATGTCAAGCAACTTGTATTTGCCAGATATCAGAAACATCTGGAAAAACTTGTTTAAAAGAAATACAATTTTATTAGATGTAGTATATTAGGATGATTAGTAAAGACATAAATGTGCTTTGAGTACAATACCTGGCGGTGTCTCACAAAGTTTTTCAATTGTAGGAAGATTTCGAATCAAAAGATCATCGTCTATTACATTTAAATGAAACAAAACATTCCAAGAAAACAAAATATTTCAAGCAAAAATAGATGTTAAAAATTAATATTCAAAAATATTTTGCAAATTAAATTAAGGCAAAAGCATAAAAGAAGCACTCAATTACGCATGCCTTAAAGTTCACTTGGAAGAAGATAATCAGAGTCAATTCTCCATTATTCAGAATAAATAGGGTAAGGGGAACTCTGGATTGTGCAAAAGTCAAAAGAATACAGAATGTACTGCGAACTATATCCTCATGCCCCAAAATATTTCAGCTTTTTGTACTGCCCTTCCCATTTTCCCAGGACTATTTAATTCATAAAGTCAGCGCAGAGGGAACTGGCCTTATCTATTTTTCCTAGGCCAGAATAATAACCACATTAAGCTTCACTGTCAGCACACACCTCCTTACCTCCTGCCTCACCTCATGATTTCACTCTGCCACTGTTTCCAACAATACACATACATTTCTCCCCAGAGCTGGGGCATATTGATGCTCTTGCCACCAATTTTTGGTTCCTCGACACCAGAGCTGAGACCTGAGGATGTGAGCCTGGATAGACTCTGGTAACCAAAATATTAGTTGTGTTTCTGTGATGCTTCTCAGCATTTGTGAAACTGGTGGACACTGAACTGTAAGAGCTAAGATTGGGCAGAACTTAGTAGCTTTGCTTCTGCAGAGGGTGGAAACTACTCCACTGCAGAACTCCCACTAGGTTCTGCACAGAAGCTTTTCAAAGCTGCTGAGCCTGAGTGAGGAATCCTTGGCATCAATAACATTTGCAGATAACTGAATGATAACTTGACAACTTGATTTAACTTGTGACTAAATGTGTAACTCTGTTCAGCAATTAAATAGTTCAATACTGCTAAATAAACAAGTTAAAATGTCTTAAGCCCTGCCCTTCCCAAACTAACAAAAACCCCCAACTAATTAAAAAAGCCTTTCGATTTATGACAATAAATCAACGTCTCCTTTTGATTTATGACAATCAAATATCAAAACTGAAGTGCCTTCCTTTAAAAACAAGAGAAAACCTTCTGAAATTAGTGGCAATACATGAAGACTAATTTCCTTTTCATCTTAATCTTTCTTGTTCCATTGTTTGTTTCGCTTTCACTGCTTATATTCTTAAATAACTTGTAGAAAAATAAGCATTAGAACATAAAAGAACTCAGTTCTCTGACCATTTATATTCATTCAAATTTTTCAGTATCCCTAAGTATTTCTGCACCTACACAATAACATTTTCTGAACAAATATATGATAATGTGTTGTACTTGATGGATATACACATATACCAAATAAGAATTCATAGAATGTTAATTGTGAATAGTATTTCCCTAGAGAACATGCCATAACTGGATCTATGGTCTAATCTAATTTAATGTACTTTCCCATGTCTCGGCGTCATTTAGAAGCAGACATTGCAAAGAATGATTGAAGTACCCAGACTCGCATATGAAACAACTAACTCCAACAAACGTTTCTTGCAGCAGCCTAGTGGCTGAGTTGTCCTGTTTCTCCAGTAAGATGAAATGGTTAATTAAACTTACCAACTGTAGGTGTGTTTGCTGCACTGAGGGAAGCAGAAGAGGATATAGAAGAAATGCTCTCTGCACGTGCCAAAGGAGCTGCTGGAGGTGGACTTGAGTTAGAGGCTAATGGAGGGCTGAATGGCCTAGGCTGAACAAAAGAGATCATAAGAATATAACACAAAGTGGTTTTAAAGAGATGAAAAAAATATTGTAAATAGAAAAGTTCTTATCTCATATCCCAATCAATTTCATAATGTTTCTTAACATAGTTTCTTTAATGTCTTATCTACCCTAGTTTTTAGTATAAAACAGAGAACCTGCATTTTCCATTGGAGTAAATCCCACTATTTCACAGATTATAGGGTTTTTTTGACAGAGTAGTCAAGTCTAATACATTTGCTTATGCAACAGCCTGTCAATAATAGAACACAGTGTAAGAAACTAAGATACAGACCTGTGTGTGTGGCAAACATAGATTTAGACAGCTAAAGCAGAGCTACCAATGAACTGGAAGTGAGAGCAGCAGAGTGCAACTAAAATAGTTGTGACTGGAGTACAGGAGCAAGAGAGGAGTGGCTGTAGGATCAGGGTTTTTTCAACCCAGAGAACAGAAGCCTAAGAAGAGATTTATTAGCAGGCTCCTACTAGGTAAAAAGGGGCACACAAAGAAGTCAAGAGTCAGGCTCTTCTAAGAGATTCAAGAGCTACAGTGAAGAAAGGCCAGCCAGACATCAGGAAAAACTCCTTCTTGCAACCTTTTGGTAAAATCCTGAGACAGGCTGCCAGATTGGTAAAATCTCCCACTCTGGAACTTTTTAAAACTCAGCATGGTCCTGAGCAACCTGATACAATTTTGAAGCCAGCCCTTTTTTGAGCAGGTTGACCTAGAGAAAAACCTCTTCCATTCTAAATCTCTAGATGGTTTTAGGAAACACTCAACCGTTAAGGTATTTAAATAGTGATCATGCTGGGGTACCTGTCAGTACCTATCTGAAAGGTACTGAAACCCCTGGAGCATCATTTTTGCAGGATAACTGTAGAATCCCAGAACATAAGGGGCTAATATGTATGTCTCGAACACTGATAGCTGCATGACTGTAGAACCATCCAAGGATTGTTGCTAATAACAGACAAACTGTTGATAATGACCAAGGGCTGTTGATACTGATAGAGGACTGTTGGCAATAACCAAGGATTGTTGGTACTAATAGACAAGGACTGCTGGTAATAATGATAGATCATTGTTAATAAGCGAGGACTTTTGGTACAGAGGAAGTGTGCTGTAATAACCAAGGATTGTTGGTAATAACAAAGTGAAAAAGAACAAGATGTGGCTGGAGAAGGCGCTATGCAGTGGCAGGCAGCACTTTTCTGTGACATCTTGCCCTAGCTCCTGCAGATGAGCACGAGAACAGGTACAGCTCAAGTGCAGGAATGAGACAAAGAAGTGGGCATGGACTGTAGGGGGGTAACAAAACCACCTAGGACCCCCAAAGTCCTCTGACTGAATTCCAGAAAGGTCTGAAAGAATGAACTGTGCATGATGACTAATTTGCATGGAAAGCAAGAAACTTAGCTCCAGGGTGGGGAAAACCAGTACTTCCAACAAGCCTAGGTGGTATCTCCAGGATACTCCATCAGCTGAACTGACACTGGAACCAGGATTGCTGCTCTCTTTCTCCCTTTCTCTTCCTGTTTATTTCATATGTTCCTTTGTCTCTTCCTTTTTTATTCTACCACTTTATCCAGAACCCACAGTAATGTGCATATATAGTAGGTCAGGGACTAACACACCAATTTCCATGTCAAGTACATCATTTAATAATAAAGCTTTGTGAGTTTTGTGGACCTTCTGACTTTAGGCATTCCTTTCTACCACTAGCATTTGTGAATCTTGGGTGTTTCCTTTCCCCTAAGGGCAGGATATGTCACAGTAACTTTTTTCCCCCCATTTTCTTGCACTTCTTGACTTTGATAGAGACTATGAGAATTGTAAAAGGAGTTAACATATAATGAAGACAACTGACAACCTTCTACTTGTATCCAGATAACAGTATATTTCAAAAGCAACAGTATAAAATGAACGTAGCTTTGTTCAGGATCACACTTTATAGTAGAACAGATAAATGACATGAAGAACAGATTTCTTGGGCTAAGAGCAATTACTACAATTCTGTATTGGAAAGAGAAACAAATTTCAAAATGAACTCTCTTCTGATCCTACAGAAAAGCAAAACAGTTTGAAAACATTCTGTCAGTTTTGTCAAAGTGTAAGATGAGAATTTTGTTTGTCCCAAGAATATGGTGAAAATATCTTGCTACTTTGAAAGACAAGAAGAAGATTTTACCACAGGAACATTTTTCCAAGTCAGGAAGTCAAGTGAAACTGCAGAATACTAATATTTACTGAGGAAATTAGCCATGGCCTAGTCTGATAGGCTGTTTGGTTATTTGCATTCTTTAGCACATTCCTTATCGGCAGGCGAACCCACACTGCAGGTACATGCAGACAGTGTGCAACCTCTCGCTATCCTCATGGGCAACTGCTGTGATTTACCACCTCCCTTTTCCACAAACCAGCACCAAGTGCAGGGAGAAGTCACAACAGGGCTACTTCTGTCAACATACAACTGGAAAATACCCCACTCATTTCCCAGAGCTTTGGTGATATCCCTAAATCAAGTGAGGTTTGTTAATAACTTCAATAGTATTTTGTCTTTCATTATCAAATTACTGCTTTGCTCAATTGAAAACACTCAGCTAATGCAAAAATTATGTTTTGGACCTTAGTACTTGTGTTAATAATTATTTGTTGTAATGAGATAATTATCACAAACTATAACCATGCTTATTTGGCAATGTTGAAAAGCTGCTTATGAGATTCCTTGAACATTGGCTAGAAAGTAACTCCACTATAACAGAGTAAATGAATGGTGTATCTGAAGTCAAAATGGCAAATAAAAAAAAAAAAAATCAATACGTACTATTTCATTAATCCCACTAAGTTTCCCGGTAGACAGCTTTGGTCTTGAAGCAGGTCTTGGAGGGGGTACAATGGTGCCCACAGAAAGAGGAGTGGTGGGCCTTGCTGAAAGAAAGCAAAGTTAAGAAAATATTAGAAAGATCACACTGAACATAATTAGTTATTTACTTGAGTAGAATATCTAGAAGTGATGTTTCTACTAGAGGTTCCTATTGTACAAGTGCCATGTTTAAAGAGTTAACACAAATCGTAAGTGCTTTTAAAATAGCGCCAAGTGACACCCTGAAAAGTGCATCTAAAGCATTGTGGGCTTTCTCATTGCTCTCAAGTGATTTTATACCAACCACTCTTGGAAGCTTGTATGTAAAAAGAACTGATTTTGCAAACACAATTACTTAATCTTTGAGATCTCATTGCTGTCTGACATCCCACAAAAATACATTCCCATTTCTAGAAAAGCAACACTGCATAGTTAAGAAAAAGCAATGCCTTTAAATGAATAACTTGAATTTTCTTCTTATTTTAAGCTGAATATTTACCTCACTGTCCCAACTGCAGTTTAGTACATTCTAAGTAAGAGGATGAGTTAATTTTAATATCAGTAGAACAATAATAACAAAAATAAAAAATGAATCCAAAGCTTGCTTTTTGGAGTCAGTTATTAGCAAAGAGCAGTGCAGAATGCATGCTTGGCATACCCTTATTTGTATGAGCACAAGAAGACACTAAACTATAGTCCAGTAGTGCTGAAGATGATGCAGAAGATATTTCAGTAGCAGTGCCAGTTTCTTCAATGAATAATTGTTCATGGCATATAGAGTTATTGAAAAGGTCACTTTGATCCTCAGAAGCACAGGTGTTGGAAGAATTCCCAAGCAAAGCAGAAGAGGCAAGGCAGGCATTTTCAGTTTTAAAATGCAATCTTTGGGGCTCCTTCTTGTCTGTGCTTGTGTGTCTAATTGTAAGAAGTTCATCAGCAAAGGAAATCCACTGACTCTGAGACTGTGAAAAACAGGATAAAGTACTGGTACTCCCTGATGGCGCTGCTGTAACACCAGTGCTAATGGTAAAGCCTGGTGAGGATGGGCTTGTAGACCCAGAATCTGTCTGGTGTCCAAGCAAACACTGAGATATTCTACACCCAGGCAAATCAGTGGTAGATGATGAGGAGCTCCTATTGTGCTCTGTTAGGGTAGCTGAAGGAAAAGGGAAGAATTGAAACTAGGACCAACAATGAAAAGATAAAATTTTCAATATTCAAAAAAGTATTTAATATCCACTGCACAAGGGCTACTAGCCAGCATGAAAAATAACTGCTCTACTAAAGTAACTCCCCCAACTCACAAATAGAAGACAGAAAAAAGCCAGTCACATATCATATGTACTTCATTCATACTGCCAACTATGTCCCTTTCTATTTTTCGGTACATTAAAAGAACTTATTTTGCATGTCTCCACTTAAGGCTCTATTTCTCAGAACTTTCCTTACTCCTTTGACTTCCTACCTGTTGTGATTTAATTTTTTCTCATCTTTGTCTTTTCTTTCTTCCATCCTATTCCATTTTTGGTTCCTCTCCACAGCTTTCTGCTTTTAATTTCCTCCAAAGTTATTTAATCAAACCTATCCTGTTCCTTCCAAAGACTTTGATTCTCTTAGTCCTAGTATTTGTAATAGGAAGGTCCAACAGATTTGGCTTTCAGCTGAATGAATGAATGAATGAATGAATGAAGACAATGGAGCCACAAGATTCAGTCTGTTATTCTGTCTGTATCAATCTGTGTCTAGTGGGTAACAATGTGGATGAGGCATCATCCACCTCTGTTTTTTTCCCCTCTCTCATCCTATAATCTTCTGACTGCTGAAAAAAGGAATTTTCCACAAGTATTCCCTGCACTTGCTGTTGCCTGTTGCTCTAGATGACAACAGAAGCAGAAAATGCAAGGTTAGTCAATTCTCAACATCTTGCACATTGGCAGAGCTAGGAGCAACAGCAGTGACAATCAAAATCCAAAAAAGAAACACATTTAAAAGCTCAGACCAAAAGTACAGTTGTCCTCTCTACAGTGGTCCTTTTGCTATAAACAAATACATTATCTAAGTCCACCTAGACATTAAGAATTTTAACACAGCTTTCCCTTTCAAGCAGATATTTTAACTACCATTCCAAGGCTTTACTATACCACTATAAATCCTATTTAAAAACAATGTGGACATGTTAAGAACTATTTTAAAAATACATATGGATGAAAATAAGGAAGATAACTAATAGAAGCATTTTTGAAATATCAAGAGCTAGCTAAAAAATGTCTGTTGTGTTTGTTCAAGATAACAAAGATAGCTGAAACTTCTAATAGAGTGAGATTATTCATGGATGACCAAAGATTACTTCTGCGCTGCATAACCCACTGTCTACTCAAATACCAAGGTAGTTTAAGTGTTCAATGATTAACATGGTTATAAACCAACAGTGAAACAAATGTTTAAACCATAAGGGACAATTACTGTATTCCACACAACTAATGTATGTAATTTAAGTTTGGGATTGAGATTTTCAAAAACCTTAAGCACCAGCTTATTACAAAGCTTCAAGTTGAAGATAAAACATTGATTTTGAGGCAAATACCATCTGACAAGTATTTTTAAAAAACTTTTAAAACTTACTTGCAAGTTAGCAAGCATTAGAACTCAATTTAAACAACATGACCTACATTGATCCAGGTTTTTTTTTTTTACCCCAAATGTATTAGAAATTTGTTATACTTTGGAACATTTACTTTCTATTTAATTCTACAGATGATTTCACAAATGTAAATATGTAAATATGTAAATATCTTAGTTAACTTCTAGAACAACAGTCTTTGAAAGAATTATTTATCAGATAAAGTTTGCCAATGCACAGATGTATCTAAACTTGATTTATGCCCACAAGACCCTCTATTGCACCAATTTCAATGAACTGCAGGGCTTTGTATAAGCCTCATGGGTATGACTAGGATAGATGACTCTCTGCCAGATAGAGCTACAGAGGATATTATGGATCTCTGTCATTACTCATCAGCCAGAGACTATTTTCTCCACAGTTCTGCTGCCAGCAGGAACTGTGTGATGACTTCCTAACCTGCTTTCAGTTCTCATCCAGGCACAGCAATAAACACCTGAATACAGCTACAACCACCAGCACAAGAAGTTCAGCATCCTCTGCCTTTCTCTGCAGACTCCAACACAAGACCAAAGTTATCAAAACAGAGTATTCTAAGAAAGCACCATTTCTTTTCAGAGTATTCCAGTAACATATCTCTCTCTAGAATTTATTCTTAAATATGCTACCACACACATGGTGGATCCACTTGCCAGTACTACTGACTGATTATGTAAGTCAGGATGAGAGAATTATAATGAGTTCTGTAACCAGATATATTAAAACTGTAACCCTTAAGGAACATCAATTTGTTGTGAAAGACTAAGTTCTTAAAATCTGAAGAGTTACAAAGCAATTAAAAGATTGTTATTAAAAGAACATTACTTAAACCGAGAAATAACACCAGTTTTTCAGAATTCTCTTACTGATAATGTAATCCTCCTTATTCTTCTTCAATCTGCATGATCATGCACAGAAGAAAACCACTAGAAAGCCATAATGAACAAAGAAATGAGAACTATTTTTGGAATACAAGTACTTAAATGCAAGTTAAAAAAAAAAAATCAGCGAACACACTTCCTTTCTCAGGTCTGTAGGAGGAGGAAACTGTCTACATTAAGAGAAAATTAAGATGTTGAAGTAAAGATATACAGTAAGTAGAGTGAAAAGAAGTATGGAACTTTTTTTTGCAAAGACCAGGTTTCAGGAAAGCTTGCCAGTGTCCTACCAACACTAATATCCTGCAACCCAAAATTCCCAAGCAACATGTGCTCTCTCCCTCCACCTCCCATATGCCCCACACCATCATTTTCCTTGCAATATCCCTGCTTTCAGGATCTCAGCTTAATTCATGTCTCAGTCCTGTCATCTTTGTCCGTCTCCCCTTGGATTATGCCTTCACAACTCCTAACAGAATCATGCCTTCCTACAGGAAATAAGTTCCTCACAACAAAGCTCTGCTCTTTGTACTACATAGCCAACTTTCCTGGAAAGAAGAAATCCATCCCTATTCATTGTGCAAGCTCAGCTTATCTCACAGTTGCTGCAACAACCTCCATTTTATCTCCCAGCCTTACTAGCTGAAAAAAGTTGCTTACATTCCAGATGGTGAGCAATTATCCAGTAAGTATGAGAAGGCAATAAAAAAAACACAGGAGCAAAACAGAATTTTCTTAAAGTGTCTAGCATTCCCTCTTCCTTCTTGCTGTCTAGCTTGAAAGCCTTATATGCTGCCTTCTCAGTTGTGTAATATTTGTAAGACAGTATACTGCTTTAAAAACTCCATAATTTATGCATAAAAGCACGTCCCCTTGCAATAACTGAGAAAACAACACCAGAACATCCAGAAATATGGCAAACACCATCTCTACCATCAAATATTTTACCTGAGGAAGATGAGGATGCCAAAGAAGCTGAAGAGGAAGATTCAAGAGAAGTGCTGAAGAGTGGATCCCATGCCAGGAAGTCACTGTTCCCCTTTCTGTATTAAGAGTTAAAATTGGAATAGAAATGAAAGATTTATGCATTCATAAAAATCACAAACTTCAGTAGTAGTTTCATAATATAATAATCACAGAACAGTTTGGCTTTGAAGGGATCTTTAAAAATTCTGTTCCAACCATGCTGACATCCACTAGACCAGGTTGTTTAAAGCCCCTTCCAGACTGGCCCAGAACATTTCCAGAGACGGGCCATCCAGAATTTCTCCAGGCGACCTATTTCCATGTCTCACTAGACCTCACAGTAAAAATTTTCCTCCACATATTTAATCTAAAACTACTCTGAGTTTAAAGCCACTCCTCCTAGTCCTATCACTACAAAACTCTTGTAAAAAGTCCCTCAATAATATGATAAAAACTTTTGACAAATTAGTCAATATTTGTCTTTGCATCTAAAAAGAAAAGAATTAGTCAAAAGTTGCAGGTCAAAGAACTGATTTACGCATAAGGAGACTGTCTTAGCCAACACTTTGGTGAAAATTTGTGAGTGGACATACTCCATAATGTCAGTTAAATAACTGTAATTTTTGAGACCTACATCTTCAAATTCATTTATTTCAGCACATATAAACATAAGCAATGTATGCAGATCAGTGTAAATTTGGGGTTTGCAAACTTAAACACTTTATCACGGAACACTCTTGGATAGAAACGATCTTATTTAAAAACTGTCTTATTTAAAAACATTGTGTAGCTATGTAATTATAAATACCAAATGAAATTGATCACAATAAATCAAATGTATTAGAATGGGTAAACAAATGAATGGAAATATCCATTGATACACTTAGGCTTACAATGCAATGGATGTACAACTTAAGATAGGATTCAGCTGCCATTTTCAATGCATTTCCAAGTTTAGAAAAATAAGAACAAATTCCTGCAAAATAGGATTTGATAGAATTTTACATTTGAACTTACTCAGTAGCTGGAGCAGAAAGTTTTGATTTTGTTGACTCTTCACCTAAGAAAAAGATACCACATTATCACTGAAACTGTGAAATGTAAAATAAAAATTTAATTTTAATTATAAAAAGATAGTTAATATTAATGTTGGCAGTTCAAAACAAATTACTATTAAAATGGAAAAAAGAAAATGTATAATTTCTGATAACTTAAGTTTAGATATTCCTGAACTATGAGAAGACTACATAGACCAGTGCACTTCATAAGGAAGTGTTGTTTGCTTGCAACTTCCTCCTTGAATTATACAATTTACATCAACACTGTTCTTCAGCAAATCTGGCCTGGCTTCCCATTGGCTAAAAAAAAAAAAAAAATCCAACCCTGAATAATAGAAGCTAATGCTCTATCCTGTATGTCAGTATTTTATATCATGAACATGGTGTGCTTTGCTGGTTTGTGGATCATACTAAACTTGAGCAGGTGGAAGGGTTTCAGGAACTTGCAGTGAAGTTTTTCCCAATGGGGCAACCCCTTTGGCATCTGGATGTGTTCCTCATAACTGTCAGATACAGGTTAATCTGGTCCCCACAACAGGTAACAGCCAAGTATATAGATAAGGAATAGTTATATAAAACTAACAAGAGAAACATTTTGTTCAATTTAAAATACAGATATTTAAGAAGTTTATGTCTCCAACAATTAAAAAAAATATTTGTTTTCATTCTATGTTAAAAAATAACAGACTAAAAGATTCAAACTTACTGGATGAATTTTGATTCATTTGTGCCTGAAACAGGGAAAAAAATAGGAATAAGTTCTTCTACTGTGAAATAAACCACTTAACAGTCCCAGACTTCTTATTTCCACTCAACTTCCTACGAGATATTTTGTTTTCAGTGCCAGGCAAAAACATCATGAGCTTGCGGAAGACCACGGAACATAAGCCTGGGTAGAGCAAGCAGTGCACATCTGCTATACCAGTTTGAAAATGTAGGAATAAATACTGAAGGGCTGACAAAGGGAGCAGCATTTTTAAATCTCTTTACTGTCTGGGACAGACAATTATACAGCCTATGTCTTTATCACACAGTAGAGATGAAACGACACATTTCTCATGTTTTCCCAACGAGTCCCCTCACACACTACACTTACTTAGTTTTAACTACAAATGCAAATAAAAAGCCATTCTCTACTTACAGGACTGTGCCTCTGCTTTCAAAATGTGGTGAGGGAAAAAAGAGAAAAATTATTATTTTAATATGTTATGTACACTATTTTCCTTAAAATCAGAACCAGTCTTGCTCTGATCTGAATACTGTACCAGCATACCCTAATATTATTTATCATCTGGTGGTATAAAGGATTATTCCATGAACTGGCAGGACACATCAATAAAGCTGCACTGCAAATGTTACATGTAGCCTCATTATACGATCTTTTCTAAAAGACTTGTATGTTATTGAAAATTAATTTTCAAATTATGTTAAAAGCTATGCTCAGCTAACCTAAGATGTAACTGAATGTCTTATGGTGGCAAGAGCACAAACACAAGAACTGAACACTCAAAAGTCTCAAAGAAAAATTTAAATATGAGAAAAGTACTCAATATTATATTGCAATATGAAAGTGCAATCTATATATATCTTGGAATATGAAATGTACCAAAAATTACCTAGTGCATAAGAAAAAAAGAATTACTGAACCTAGAATAAATTCTGAACATTTTAATATATGTTTACATTACAGTTTTTTAACTACTTTTCTACACATCAAAAATACAAGGAACAAAAGACTTACAGATATTGCTGGAGAAAGAGTGATGTTCCCTATGGATACTTTTAATTCATCCAAAGAAGGCATAGTGTATTGAGAACTGTTATTTGGCTGGACCGGTTTTATTTCCACATGGAACCTCCTGGGTTCATCATCTTCAGAGTCAGACTCACTGGATGAATAGAAATGGTTCTCTTTGGTATGTTTGTCTCAGTTAAGGTGGAAATACCTCAAAGCCATCTGCTTAATCTAGTCTACAGTTTTGATTCACAAAATGCTCATATTAAGTGACCTCTTTGTGCAGTTACATACATCCACAGTCCAAAATGCACAATTCAGAGTTAAAATTTAGGGGTTTATTTCATTTATCTTCAGAATGATGATTCTGTTCAGAAAAACATGATGTCATATAACTGAAGAATGGCAGTATCTGGCATATAACTGAATAACTGCATATTTGAAGGCATGAGATTAAATTTAAGATTCTAAAGCAGCAACACTTCTGCATGTAAAATTATAATTTGCAAGAGTCCAGCAGGGATTCTAACAGATGTATGAAAAATGTAGAAGTCTTTTAAATCAAATGAAGAAAAGCCTAGGTATTTTGATAAGCAGTGAAATGCCCATGTATATGAAATACCTGTCCCTAACATAAACAGTGAAGGAAAGAGTAGGAGCCACCATTACTTCCTCTTTTTACAGTGTGGCACTGAAAATTTTTTAAGAAAGGATGCCAGGTGTACAGAAGACTGCACAGTGAACTGAACAATGTGAGCTGCCTAAAGTACTGTCATCTTTGGATAAAAATAAATCACAATGACATCTCAGACCTCAGAATAAGGAAAATAAACAGCGCTTTATAAGCAAAGGAGCAGCACTGAAGAAAACCTCTGAAAGGCCCAAGGTAAGTCTTAAAACCTGCATTTGTTTTGACAAGAAAAACTTGAAAATTTCCCTCTACAGAAAAGTTTTGTACCACCTGGAAGAAGTGTACATATTCTCTAAGTAATTTCTGTTATTTTCACCTGAAAATATGACAGACATTTGCATTAAATTCCTTCAAACTATTCCCTAACAAAGTTTTAAACCTGACATTCCAAATCCCCTTCAGCTGAAAGGATCTGAAAATTGTGGTGAGGAAAAAGCCAAGTATCTTCATCTTACATCTCTCTTCCTTCAAAATAAAGCAGTTATAAAAAGTTTCAAAGAAAAGTAATTCTAATTCCATCAAAAGATTTCTTGTCTTGAATGTTATCACTGACCTTCAAGATTCATTTCCTACAAATAAGACAGTTCTTGTGAAGTGTTTCCCCAATACAGATTTAAATCAGACTTATTATGATTGACTGTCATAATAAAACAATGTCCTCCAACAAATTATCTCATGAGTTCCCATTAACAAAATCAATTTCTAGAGGCTAAGGGAGGAAAAGAGAAAGGGAGCTGATAAGTTCCTGAAGCTGGTCAAGATTTTCAGCAGCTGAAGTACTATCTCATGACAGATTGCAAATCATGGATTTTTTTCACTAAATGTATGCCTTTTCTTTTGTTTCACAACAAAAAAGAGATAATAAAAAACAGGATGTCCAAATGAATCATTCATCATAAGCACGAATGTTGTTCACTTCTCTCTCACTTTCAGAAAAACATGCAGAGCATGAAACAACACTCCTCTTAGAACTGGATAAAAGTCTGTCACTTTTATATAATTTTTTAAAATAGACGATTACACCAACTGCTTTATTGTTACAGGACTCTTACATGTGGGCATTAGAGGAATATTCTGCAAAGTTGATGAAAACAAAGAAGTTATGATGATGACCTGGCCACTGTAATGAGCTGTTAACTGCTTAAAAGTTTTTGTAATTTAAGGTAATGGTACAGCCTAAATTCACCTTTTATCTGAAGTACCCAGAAAATTCAGTGAATACATTTCCAAAAATTAGCTATCTTACCAACATACCAGGCTTGCTTAGATCTATGGTAACTATTCCCAGCTCTTAAGCAGAACTTTCCTCTGTGGCAGTAGGAAAAAAAGTGGACAAGAATTTTCCTCCAAAGTAACAGGGGAACAGCAGAGAAAAATCTTCAGCCTCAATAAAGCAACTCAGAACAAAATCTACTCTGTATATGCAAGCTACTAAAGCTTTCAATATGAAACTATTAAAAACACAGTAAAAGCTAAAAGCACCAATTGGAAACAGCATGTAGTGTAATGGACTTCATTAAGTAAAAGAAATTCTATTTCTACACTGCTCTAGTGCTACACTAGAAAAAAAAAAAAGTGAGGGCACAGGTATAGAAGAGATAACCATTCAATATGCTTTAAAAAGTTTGCAAACTTTATAAACTCTCTGAGAGCTTTTCATGGAGAGAGATCTGCATGGAATTTTGGATCTGCAATGGATCTGGCTATTTTTTTGCATTTCATTTTTACTGTCCTTTTTAAGTTCCCAAGAGATCTGATCTAGTCTAATCTTTTTATTTGCATACACACATCCAAGAAAAAATTTGGTTCATTTTACAAAAGCTATGAATGTAAGAATACAAGGTTGCAACATAGGCATAAATGTCATTCATCTTCCTTAACTCTTTAGTCAGTACTTCCTGTTTCCAAACAATTGCAGTAACATCAAATAACTTGGCACAATAATAGTAAAAAGGATATCTTGTGTTGCTTCTGGTTTAATGCTGTATCCTTCATCATCTACATCAGGAAAGTTCTAAAAACAACAACAAAAATTATGCTAAATAACTAAAAAAACATGTCATTATTACACCAGACTGAATTTTACATCACTGACAAACTGAAATTGCAACAACTCATGAAAGTGATTTTTATTCCACATTATTACAATTATCTGAAGTTATGATTTGTCATTCAGAAGTTGTGTGACAAGATATCTCAGCACAAAATGTAACAAAACAAGCTCTACATTTCCTGTGAAAACTGGCAAGTTTGAAATTCATCCGCTTTCACTAATCAATCACTAATTGTAATTACTAATTACTGATTAATTATTAATCAATTACTCTATCAAAAAGGACAGAAATCAACATTATTTTAGCTTTAGTATTGAGTTAAATTAGGCTATAATTCTCTTGGCCCCAGGAAAATTTCCCAATTTTTACTGCTTTCAGCTAAGACACAAGATGTTCTGATGGTGCAGAGGCAAAACCTTTCCTAAGTACTAGTCAATATTTAAGTATGCTAGCCAAAGCACTGCTTACAAATTCCACTTCCCCTAGCAAGGGTAGTGTGCCTGCACTGTCACTTCAAGAAAGAATATCCACATCACAGGCGCTCAAACTTTTATTCCCAAGTTTTCCTTTACACATCTCCAACACTATCCTGAATCTTCAAAGCCAATAAGCATCTGGGAAGTTAGGTTTTGTTTTTCTGTTCTTGCAGGCAATTAAACAGAAATTAAAAAGAATGATGTTAAAGTGACTTAGAATGCTCAGCTAAGCATACAGTTTCATTAAAATAACTTTGGGGCAGAGAGAAACAAGTTTCCAAAACAATCTAAAGTCTAAAAATGCACAAAACCTTCACATCATGTGTTACATATACAGGATAAACATGGATACGTAGATACTTTCTCCACTCAGAACCAAAAAAATCCACTCACAACTTTAAATGCACAGGCCCTGTATGTGAACTGCTTAACATATCAGTAAATTTATCACAAAAAACCACAACCAAGGTGTCTTCAAAATGCAGTGATTTCAGTAGTTACTAATATGCTATAAAAATTAGAATATGTATACATATAAAAGTAATTTATTCTAGTGTAACATCAGTATATTCTATCAGAAAGTAGGTACTGGGAAACAATTTGACCAACAGATATGTATACACAGTATGGCCAAAACATAATTTGTTAGAAGTCAAGAGATATAACAAAATGACTTATGCTACTGATTTCAAGTGGACAAGAAAGGAACCTCACAACTTCAGATAAAATTTGAAGCCAAGTTTAAAGAGAATATCTCTGAATGGCTTTGGAAGTACAGAACATAAACATTAAAATTATTCAAAAGTAGCTATCCTTCTGTATCTTTTACAGATATCTTAAATGGGATGTCTGATCATTCACTAAGAAATTATCTCCTCTGTGTAGCTCCCTAAATTTAGCACTTCTGAAAAAAACAGAGTTTACACACAGCGCAAACTTTCTGCTAATAAAAGTATAAGAAATACCATCTTGTACAGATGTAAGACATACCAAATTAAATACCACATCAAATTAAGGCCAAAAATCAACATCAGAGCCCTCAAAACTTAAAATACAGACAATATAGATCCAATTTCTTGAAATATTTGCAAGATCAAGACTTTACTGCTATTTGATTAATAAATAAATAAATAAATACAACAACAAAAAAGTAATAACAGTACAATCACACGGTCCAATACTTTAGCTCTACTTGCTCAAATCAGGATTCTTAGCTATGCTTGACCTCAAGCTGACCTTGTTTATATACCAAAAACCACTAATGAAACTTGACATCAAAGTAAACAGAACAAAAACATATAGCTACAGCGTAGTTTATTTTCTTGTAATACTACAAATTCTGAATTCTGAAATCAATTTAATTGTCACACCAGGTGATTTTCCATAGATCAGGGACATTCATGGTTAAGATGAATTGAAAATCAATAAAAATCTTTAAATATACAACATTTAATTTTTATACAACTGGGCCATATATGTACAGGATACTATTACTGGGCTGACACAGCATGCACAATGTAGCTGATTATATAAACAGTCAGGCAAAACTGACTATTTTGATATAAAATTATGAGAGAAGTTTGCAGAAGTTATTTTCATTGTACTATTTTTAATTTACTGAAAAATCTCTAGGATGAAGAAAGCACCAAAATCTTAAAATATTTAACTACCTTTCTTAATACTTTCATGACAATTATTTCTGATCTTGATAATATACTTGAATCATCTGTTCCTCAGAAACAGCCCTTCAGCATGCAGTCTGTTTTCACAACTTCATGTACATAACAGACATGAATACTGTACAGCTTAAGTTCTGAACAGTCTCCGAGAAGAAAATTCCTTCCTTCTTTTTCAGCTAGTCTATGTTATCATTTCTTTTCAAACCCTCTCTAGAAAACTTAATTTGTAATTTTTTCCTATATCTGAAATTTAAATACATAGATGTTTGAAATTTAAATAATTTCAAACATCTGACATGAAACAGCATATTCACACATAAATAATATAAATAATTTGCTTTGTATTTCCAGCCTTGTCAGTAATCCAGATTGATTGAACCCAGATTGAATGTGCCAATTTATGATCATTGTTAACACTTGCTTTAATTAACTAGATACTGAATTTATATTTTTATGTAAACCAACGTAAAAAATGGGTGGAGTAGATACTTGATATGCCTTTGGATAGACAAAGGAAGATTGTGTCACGCACAAGTAAAATGATACCTCACAATCTTACAAGTTGAGTAGTAATTTCAAAATACTGTTCTCAATATTTTGAATGGTTGAACTGATGAATGTGCTTTCTGAAATACCAACATTTCATTTGCAAATCTACATTTAATAACAGTGGTAGATAACACAGCAAACTGAGAGACACATATTCATGATTCTGATGTTAATGAAGGCATTTACATTTATTTGACTAATTTTTACTCCCTCTTCCACACTCCTACAATTACAGAACTATATATTATGTCATGAATAACAGTGTATCTTAAATATCAGGCGCACAACACAGATAAGACCTGATTTGCCTACCATGCTGATCAGAGGTTGAGACCACAACCTCAACCTCACAACCAATGTATAATTTTTGAACTTCAACACACAAGATTACGATCTTTGCAAACTTTGGCCTTTGAGAAAAGTTGTTATTAATATAATGGGGATGGAGGTCTGCTTTAGTCCCCTACACAAACACGTGTACTGCTCTTTGCAGTCAAAAACCTCCCAACAACTTCATTATGCATGTGACCTGAACTCTGCAAAGCAACTAGAAAGAAAGCAACTGCAAAAGCAACTGGAAGTGGTGGACTTCCAGGAAGCCTTTCTCAGGTTCTGTTAAGCAACTGAATATGTAGCTATAAAAGCCAGTTTTCCCCGTGTTTGCAGATGTAAGGCATTAATTGAGATCTTATATAGCTTTAAACATATGCCACAAACTTAGGTCAGGTACCTTTGTCTTTGCCATGGCATATTCTACAAGCTTTCT
Source organism: Pyrgilauda ruficollis (assembly GCF_017590135.1). Lineage (NCBI taxonomy): Eukaryota > Metazoa > Chordata > Aves > Passeriformes > Passeridae > Pyrgilauda > Pyrgilauda ruficollis. The sequence continues at coordinate 2,194,296 of NW_024529266.1, forward strand.
GGGGTTAATAAATTTTCAAAGAAATAAAACATAAGGCCTTGATAAGTAAAATAAAATTTCCTGTATAAGAAGGTTGAGAACCAAGCATTCTATTGACAAAACACATTTTTTAGCTTTGGTGAAAAATTTATTTCAGCTTCCTTGCTCTGTCCCATCTGTCATCTAAAAGTGATTGAAGAAGCCACACTATTACCATGTCATTAGCATCTCTGGGCCACATACAAAGGACAAGGGAGGACCATACGGAGCACTGTAGTCTAGCAACTTCATTTGGCCCTTCCTCTGCAACACTAGCGCTGCTAACAGGCTGGTCATCCGTCAAGAGCAAAGAACCTTCACTATGCCCCAGTTTGATTTCTTTATATTTTCTCTTCTGCTGGGATAGCTACAGTGGCTATGAGAGCTCTTATCAAGTTTTCCTGAGGGTATGCTTCAAGACGCAGTGCAGCTGAACAGCTCACTCTATTTTTTTCTGCCAGAACTCAACTGGCTTCCTGTAACCCAGATGAGGACTCAAAGTAAGCAGCTGAAGCTCATAGGCTGGAACAAGCGAACAAAAAGGCTCTCCATTTTTGACATATTTGAGATGTAAATTTGACTCTGGCATATACTCAGGTTAAGACAGAGGCATAATATCGGTCTCCTCTCCTTAGGGTGCCTATTAACCCAAAAGACACAGAAGAAGAGAGCAGACAGTTTCTCCTATTGTCAGAAACGCAGAAAGAAAGTAAAATGGGAATTCAAAGTGCCCCTGTCTTGTGCTATGATAGAGAGCCTTGTCCTCAATAGTAACTATCTGAAAAATGCCAGAACAAAATGCTGTAAAATGCAAATAAGGAAAAATACTTTAATTTCAATAAATATTAGATTACTCTTGTGTTCCACCTCTCAGAAACTGATGGTTCCAAATTCAACCAGTCCCCAACAATAAAAAAATGGTCTATAATTCTATATAACCGTGATTATGCTACATTCACATATGAAAATGCTAATGAAAAGTTTCAGATGCCTTGGTATGTGTTTGCATTTCAGTTTCCCATGAAAAAAGAACTTTCAGCATTATGTTCTGTACATCGGTGATTCCCTTCTTAATTACTTTTGAACTTACTGGACAATTTCAAATGGATTTGACAGAAAGAACAGAGAACTCAAAGATAATTACATTACTACAGTCTTCGTGAAAATAGGCAGTGAAGTAGAAAAAGGAGATCAGCAAGCATCCTAACCAAGGGAAGGGTTGCAATCCCAATTCAGATCTTACTGGACACAAGTGGAACCTTGCAAATGTTTCCCTGAAATAAAAGTTTCTTTTAGATCTCATATCTTCCTAGAGAACATCTATAGAGACATGGCAAACTCATGGGAAACAAGACATTTCAGCCTTTAGAAAAATGTTCTGAGGCAAAACCCCCATAGAGAGTCAGTCTTCAATTGCTATCTCTTTCCAATGCATACACTTTCTACTACAGACTTTCCATTTTTCTTAATTATCAAGCTTTAGCTTAATGGAAGTTATGCTATAGACTGACACATAAAAAACTCAGGAATTTTAAATGTCATGAGATTCTGTCACCTACATTTAAACAGACACTGCTTATTCAAGTGGTCAACTTTTTTAACAAATACCAGTTCTCAGTCCACAGCTGCCTACTAATGAGCCCACGAAAACCTCTAACAGCCATTACATAAAAATACTAAATTAATAAAACATTAATTCCATTTTCCAGTATATATAATCTGGATACTACAAAAGGATGAGCATAAGCATATCTGTCTCACCACATAAATTTGAGAGGATTTTGGGACAAAAGACATTTTTGACCCATCTCACCATTTTGTTTTTGGAAACAGAAATCTGATAGACTACGTTACACATTTTGCACTAGTGAGAAGACCATAATTATATTGTCTACATAGTATGTTCAAATATTCACAGTAGCACACAGAACTGGTAGATAATATACAGAAATCAGCTCTTGCTACATCCTTAACTTGAAAATTTGCAATATTTTTACCTTGGTGCTTATATATAATTGAAGACTAGTTATCACTCACATTCTTGTCACACAATTAAAATTCTTGACAAATAAACAAAAGCCACCTTTAAAAAAATGATCACAATCATATATATACCAGACAGGTTTTCTGTGAGTGATCAAAACTGAAAAAATAATAACTGGGACATCGTAAGTTGAATTTTCTGAGGTCTGTTCCTCAGGATTTCCCAGCAATCAAACCCAAATTAATATTGCTTTAATATTTTTTGTTTAATAATAGTATTCCAAGTTCAATTTCTTGAAACATATAATTTGTTGCAAATATCCATACCAAACAAATTCTCCTAGAGATGATAGAGGCTGTTTAAAGTATTTAGATTAGGTTTGAAAAATTAAACAGAAAGGAAACCCATAAGTAGAAGAAAAGAAAAATTAAATGCATTTGAAATGAGATCTTTCAGAAGAGGACTCCAGCCTTAGAACATAACAGCACTTTGGATTGCTTGTTTGTTAGGGGTGAAATGAAGCTCACATCATTTTTTCACAACAATTACAATAACTTCTGCTTTTAAAGCATTAAATCACTATACAGAATACTACTGTGGCTTGAAAAAAGCAAGCAGAAACCACAGACCAAATTTTAAGTTCCAAATGCAGTCATAAAATGTTGAGCAGGCAAAAAAAAAAACCAAACCAAACCACCAATATCAACAATTAACCTAGATGATCATATGGTGTGCCTCATGTAGCCATATAGAATGTCAAACCAATTTATACTTGAATTGTTTGAACTAATTGTTTTCAAAAAATGTGGAGACCAAAATAAGCAAAGAAAATAAACACTGCAACTCAAATCAAGTTGTGGTTCACTCCAATGACTCAACCTGTAGTGCCAAATTATTTTATATAATTAAATTGTAATTATAAGGAAACTTCTATTGTTACTGCCTTTTAAATGCACCCAAAGAAAGAAACTTGTTGTAAGTCAATATAAAATAACACAATATAAAATAACTGTCTTGGCAAGAATTACACATCTGTTCTTACACATACAGTTCTGTCATGTGGTAAAACTTTCTTCATTTAGAAGGACAGTTTTACTAGATGTTTCAAATCAAGTTTCTCAAAACAAATTTTAATGTTAGGTACTAAAACCTCCTAGTTACCAAATAAAAATAAGAAAATCCACAAAATAAAATTGTGTAATATAATTTGCACCTAAATGAATGAATGAAAAATAAATAAGTCTACAGAAAATCACTTAGATTACTCTGTAAATTTTTCCCAAACATAGCTACAGGGAGTTACAATCTTTGTCATATGTTAATTCAAGAGAACATAAATGTTTGCATAAAAAGAAAAAACTAAATTAAGGAAATAAAAATAATTAACATATTTAATTTGAAATGGTCACTTACCTGAATTGACTAAAAAAAATTGTAAGACATCTCACAGATCTAACTAACAGTAATGAAAACTAGACCATTAATAAAGTGCATTTAGAAATGCTGCATTTAAAGCCATATTTTAAATGGTGTGTTCCTACACTCTATTGCCAGTGGTAAAGCAGAACCAAGTCAATATTAGAAGGACTTCTCAAAAGAAACAGTAGTAAGCAGAGGAATATGACAACACAAAGTTGAGTCCACAATAAACTAAATCTTTTTCTTTCTTAGAATCTATTAGCCAAGGAATTCAAATTATTAGCTGAACAATAAAGTAACACATATTTGCAGTGAAAACACCTTGCTTAAAACCTAATATTGTTAGGAAAAAAAATGCATTACTGACACTTGTTTGTACATAGTGCTGAAGATCATGTACGGCACAAAATTAACACTTCGAGTATACTATGAAAATACGAAATCCTCTATCAGATAAATTGTGTATTGCAGGGACTGTATGTAAGTTAAGTTTCATCAGATTGTAGGGCTTGATAGTATAAGCATATGCATTTATTTTGGAAATAAGTCTACTTACAACTGAGTCTGCATCTGGACACTCCCTATAAAAAAAAAAAAAGAAAATTTACAATTATAGAAGGCATAACTTATTTCATTCACACAAAATTTCCTTCAGTACTTTAAATGAATTTAAAACAGTGTATTTGACCCTTCTGCCTCCCAGATTCTAGAAATTTTTACTTTAAATAATCCACATTTAACTGAATGAGATTTAAATAACACCTGACAGTTTAACACCTGCAGAAGAAAAACTCAGAAGAAATTATGAAAAAACAAACTCACATGTTACTGAAAAGAATTAATAACAAAAATATCAAGGAAAGTGAGGACTACCACACTGTGTTGTGGATGAATATACTTTAAGTTTCAAGTCTTCATGGTTGATGGGTGCGATAAGCAGAAGTCACCAATCCTAATGAAATAGTCTACCTGTAAGTGCAAAATGTTTTGGACAAAATCCAGTTCACAAAGAAATTAAGATTTTCTTCAGAGGAATTCAGAGCTTCCTCTTCTAGAGTTTCATTCTTAGTTTGTGTTTGTCAAGCACAGTTGCAGTTAAGTACCAGAAGATGCTGAACAAAATAACTGAGTACCGTCTTAAAAAGCACTTAAAAAAGTTGTCTGCGGGAAGGCAGTGGTTGCAACCACATATTCACAGGTGTTACACTTTTCCACTACAACTTGAATTTGAGTAGTAGTACGAAAAATAATGAATGACACTGATTTTCTCTCATGTCTTCAAAAAGCAGAAGCAATTACATTTACAGAATGTGGGAATACTTGAGTAGCATACAAGTCCTCTCTAATTTGCACGCTGACAAATCGTGATGGTGTAACTTAATAAAGAGTGTTTCTATATCATTAGTCTGAACATCCTACACATGCATGTACAGAAAAAAGCACGTGGCAAAAATAAAATATATTTTAATCTATAACATCTTCTCTGAAAAAAAAAGGGTTAAAAGCAAAAAATGTAGCTTTTACTACAGTGTGTTAAAAACAGGTGCAAAAAACTTGCTAACATGGAAGCATTAATACAAAATTCAGTAAAGCTTGTTAAGGAATTGACAATGAGATGAAGGACTCCATCTTCTCTGAAAGGCCTCACACAAAAGAAGACACATGTGATCAAACTTCTAGTTGCTTTACATCTTTCATAGCAATGGAGTTGTTCTGAAAGATATTTTACTGCTTGAAAAGACAAAGTATATCCTTCCCTTGAGAGATGTGGTTTCAAAAAGTCTGTATGCAAACAAGATAGTCAGAGGTACATAAACGGTGAGAAATGTGAAATATGAGGCAAATGAATGAATATATTTCAGCCCACAATGAAGATTTCCAAAATCAGTGAGCTAAGAGATCTCAAACAGAAATGGCAGATCTAGTATCACTCAGAGGAGTACTACCAGCATCTCTCAGGATCTATTCTATAGATGCAAGAAAAACACAGCAGTTTACAAACATTGGTGGGGTGGAGAATGAGGACATCAAGCTGCAGATGGAAGTACTTTTAAATCAGTAGATATACTAGATAATTCTTTTTAAATTAAAGAACTGGGTCATCCTTCCGCTATAAGATAATATTTGAGAAAATGGAGATCTTATAAGGGAATTTAAGGATTGTAGATAAAAACTGAAATAACCAAATCATGCAAAGCAGTGGTTAGAAGTGAAATTCCTGGCTACACTACAGCAATATGCAAGAGAATGCACCCTGTGTGGTATTTCCTTGAATTAAAACCATTACTAGACACACCAGTTCAGGCATCAACAGTTTAAAAACTGTCTTGACACACCAAAAAGCCTACTAACCGTGAGAGCTTTTCTAGATGTAGAAAGCTTGCCCTACACAAACTAAACAAGCTTACAGACTAATAAAACACAAGACCAAGGCAGGACTGGTCCTCTCTGTGCAGAGAAGCTTCTGATGACAGTTTCATCATTTCCAGTCCATAACAAGATCGTCAGCTGAAGATTAAATCAGACAAAATACAGACTAGCAATCTATATCTCTAAAGAGATCATAAAAGAAGTATTAGAATGTATTATGTAAACACATAATGAATCCTCTTTTATTTATTTGTGATGTTCTAGTTCATTTAGTAGTTATGGTTTAATGCAAGAATCTCTGTAAATGCCTATGGCACATTTTACACAGGAGATTGACATCATGCCATTACACATTTTTCTTTCAGATTTCAGAAGCAAGTCTCTTTCGTAGAGTGTGTGAATATAGAAACAAAATACTATTAGCACCTGCTGTTCTAAGGTCATGAATTTTTCAGCAGTATGTTAGAAAACTAAAACTGGTAAAATACTTTAAAAACTAATCTTAAAAAGGATGTATGCAGATATTGCCTCTGGGAATATTTCTATATTGTCAAATTCGTCAAATTGTAAGCTGTCTTCTTGAGAAAATAAGAAGACAGCTGACCACAAATACTACATACTAGACACTGTGACTAATTCACCTCAGAACTGTTATTCAAACACACTTTTTGCACAGATTAACCCCGGGGAGACTGAGTACATGCAAAGAATATGGCATAGGGTATATTTGGGACATCAGTCCTGATCTGGAATGATGGTGTTTCAGAAGTGAGTATGCTCATGACATACTGCATTTTTCTGTCCTTTCACAGTATATGTAGAAGTTCTTCTAACAGAAGAATACCTGAAGCTTCAATTCTGCAAACATAGCCATCCAGTACTTTTACCACGCACAGACATATGTTATTAGGATTAATGTGGACTACATTATCTACAATGTTGACAGGTAGAAGAATGGAAAACTACTTACCTATGCACAGGAAAGAATGAAACATGAGTTGACTACTATGAATACACTTGTTATTTGTTATTTATGTTAACATCCTTGGTCACAAAAATTGTAAATAACTGTGATGTTTCTGTATTCATTGTGTTCCTTTAAACTGCTGTTATAAGTTTATAACCTTTTTTTTTTTAATACTGCATACTTTTTATCCCCATTACTAGCTTTCATACAAAACAAGGCTTCAGGGTGGAAATATACTTACACAGATTCAGTATCTTTTTCTTTTTTCATTATTCCTGATAAACCAAAAGGCTTCCTTTTCCGTGGTTTTATTCCTATAGAACAAACACTTTTCATTCATACATCAAAGAGATAAATGCATATTTAGCAATGTCAAACACAGATGCATATGAACCCAATGTTTTAAATGCTGCCACAACTATGCAGTGGAGACATATGGAGCCAAACTAAGGGAACATTATTCCAATTTGCCTTAAGTGAAACATCAATTAAAAAAAAATCAAAATAGGGTTCAACACATTAGTAATAAAATTCTTAAAAAACTGACTTGAATCTCCAAGTTGGGTATACAGACTCTGTTTTCTTTAATAGACAGTTTTGAGGAAGAGGACTCTGCTCACAAAAACCCAACAGGAGCTGTTGCTCCAGGCGATCCTGAATAGTCATGGATGAGAAACTGAACATTGCCTTCCCCACCTACTGCAGTTCAACACCCTGTCGTTATTTCTTCTGCCCTGTGTGTTCCCAGGAGCTTCAAGCTCCTGTCTTTCCTCAAAAGTAGGATCTCAGTCCTGTTAAAAATAAAAGTGTTTCCTGGCTTTCCAGCTGATGTGAGTTCATGATTTCTCAGTGCTGTATCCAGCTCCAAGACTGCTTCTCACAGCGTTTGGAATTACACTTCTCCCCTTTTGTTTCTTCCCTGCTTTTAGCACTGGATACATATAGCTACAGTACTGAAAAAAGTACTTTCATTGCTTTCATATTGCTTTCACTCCCACTTAATGGACTAAAACTAAAATACACTTAAATATTCCCTCAGACTTACTGCCACATCTGCTTCTTCACAATGTTTGCTGAGGCAAAGTAGACTGCCAAACAAAATGGCTAAGTGCAAGCATCTGATCCAACTAGCCTACAATTTGGTTTTGATGCATGATACTAGTGACAGCATGCTTTTGAGCAGAGTGGTAGAAATAATTTGGTTTCCAAAATTAAACCACTGTTAATTCAAGCACTTCATTATATTTACCTTTACAAAAATACATTAAACATCACATAAGGAACCTTTCTGCTCCTAGAAATTTTCAATAACTCCAAACTTCTCAAATCAGGTAGCTGTAGAGTCAGTAATATATACTGAGGCACATAATTTTCTCCAAGATTATTTTTAAATGTCTGGGCTTTGTTTTTCCTCTATGTCTTACGCAGACAAAAATAATGGCAAATGGAGTATGAGAGTAATCTCTGAACATGGATCCTCTCTGCTTCAGTTACAAGAGATTTTAAGTCTCAGCCAAAATCTTGGCAACTTAAAAAAGTTTTTGGATGCTGTAAGTTATACTGCTGACTCCTCTGTCCCACAAGTAAAGACATAGCTTATGGACAGCAAGCAGTTCTTAACCACTTTAAACAATCCCCTAAGTAAAACAAGCTGCACCAACAAAGAAAGACTTTGCAACTAGAACACTATATTGGGCTTAGTTTAACTGACACAGTAACAATGGGAAGAGCCCATTGTTTTGACACTTGCAAATTAAGCTACAACACTGAATTCCTAACTGAATCAAATCCAAACCTCTGCAAAGACAAAGCACTAGCCAAAGTATACTTGTAAGAAACACTCAAATTATCTGACCTTAATGCATTAGTCTTATAGAGGTTTTATAGGCCTTGATGCCTAGAAAGGCTGATTTGGAACAGAGACTAGACAGAGCTAAATGTACAAAACAGGTATTTATTGAAAGGCCTTAAAAGAATACACCTTGGGCAGTACAAGAGTCTGGCCAGGGCTACACCCAGGATGTATCCAATATGGATCCCGGTCATGAGTTTTATACTTTTATAAGTTTTGGTTCATCCACACATTGGGTTCAGTTGTCCAATTACAGCTCCAGGTCATGAAGTCTAACTCCTTGGCTTGCCCCCTTCTCTTCACTGCTGTTTATGCTTTTTGGGTAATGGTTGTCCTTGATTCTCTACTTGGGAAGGGATACTTTTGTCTAACTACCCTGTGAAGAGAACCTACTAATAACTAATACAAAGTTTCAATGGTACATACCAGGCAGTAGAGACTCTGAAAAATATAAAAGCTAAAACCCAAGGCATCAGTCTTATTGTCATTGAAGTCTGTTTCTCAAAAGAAAAACTGCATTTTAGTCTAGTGGAACACTTAAAAGTTATACAGACTCACACACTGAGTACCCTTTGCTTCACAGTTCAGGTCCTAATCCACAGCATTCTTGTGTAAGTAACTATGCTACAGCAACTCACCTTCGGCTACACTGGATGTGTTACATTCTTCAAACTCAATAGGACCTTAAAGAAATGACAATGAGGATGAACATTAGGTCAAATTTAATCTTTTTAAATGACAAGTAATATTTCCTGAAAATATGAGATAAACTAATTACAAATGTTGGTAGTAACTGAATGGCACAATTACTCTGCCAATGGCCAAAGATACTCAAAATCACATATGTTTTCACTCCTTCAAACTGAAAAATTAAAATACTAGTCATCATCTAACTACAATTCAATTGCCTATATCTAATTAGTGTCCTCATTCAAAATTGCATTTATAATATAGCATCAGTGTAAGGCTTTCAATCTACCTTCTTTTAATGAACAAGAATGGTATAAGTAAAAATGAAAAAGGAAAAGCTATAGCCCTAATTTTGAAAGTCACACTTTTTCTAACCCTGCATTGCTAGTTCCAGTGTTTCCTCTCCACAGCCAATTGCCTACACAATTAGAAGTGGCACATAAAACCTTAAACACAGCAATAAATATTTTTTTTCCAAAAAAATCATTGAGACCCAATAGGACCAAAAAAAGAATACTAGCTAAGTTCTGGATCTAAAGAAATTCCTCACGTTACATTTGCCACAAATTAACAGTCAGTTGCCGTTGCAAATTGATGTCCTAAGCCTCATTTATTCCTATACATTCCTAAACCTAGAATTTATTTAATCTCACTAAAAGACATTTTAGGAAGCACGTGTACAGAAAACAGTGTGAGTTTCTGTAGGATCTTGTTCAGTGAATGATAGAATCATACCAGCACTTGTGGAAGTGCAATGAAAACAGAGGGAGAGCACATGCAGGCAGGCACCTTTTCTTCCAGCCCATGTTGCATTACCTTGTATCTGTATCCACAGAAGAAAAAATTTAGCATGCTATCACTGTGCCATAGCGGTTATTACTTACCTTTCTACAAACATTATGATAGCATGCACACAAGTTTATGTACAGATACATTACAGATAAGGCAGAGGGGAAAAAATACTTCTAATGACTTCTATTTTTTTAAAATTATGATGCTCAAAGTATTAATTTATATTTACTGTAATTAAGACTGAGTTTGCAAAATTTTCCCAATCAGTAAAAATAAACTTAAATGTCTGTAAAACAACAGGATCAGAATTTTGGACTAGAACCCACCAATATCTCACTTATCATAAGGTAATTTTTTGGCCTCCAAATGACGCTCTTGAAAGCAGAATATTAAGACAAATCTCAAATAGCAGTCTTAACAGACCTTTAAATTTCAATTAGTAAATGACTTCAAATGCAAGTCTAATTATTCAATTCAGAAACTCATCCCTAAAGCAAAAGAAAGAACACTGTAAACACCGAGACTTAAATATATTTTCAGAGGAATAAAATACTCAGGCTTTTTCAGAATTCCACCATTTCTTTACCCTTTCTACTAAGAGTGATCCCCTTAATTTTAAAACTTTTACACCAATGATTAAAAGAAATAATGAAGGCTCAAATACAGCTTATCCATATTTCAGATCAGTATCTTAACTTCCACTTCTAAAATATGCAGAAAGGAAATATTTTCTTCAACAAGACATCCAAGTGCATCTGTTTTTTTCCATTATGCTTGGTTAAAACACTTGCCTTTAAAGGTGAGATTTTTGTGCCTTGTAAGAATTTATATTTGAAGACACATTCTTCCTTTACTACAGAAACACACAGATATCATGTGAACCAGTTACAATTCAAAAACCTATTTTGGTAGTAACTTACCTTTCCTGCTCAAATTTGTATAAGGCCCTTCTTCCTTTGGAATTTCAGAAATTCATTTCAGTGGCTGTCTCTAATTAGCTCAGTTGGTTAAGGCATGGTGCTATTAACATTGAGGTTGTGGGTTCAATCCCTATATGAGCTATTCACTTAAGAGTTGGACTTGATGATCCTTGTGGGTGCCTTCCAACTAAGAATATTCTGTGCATCCAGTTTGCCCTTTTGAACGGAGCAGAGTGAAATGTTTAACAGTTTTAAATTTTCTGACAAATTTTGTTCTGTAACTTCAGACCTCCCAACAGTTCTGCTCCCTATATGTCAGCCATAAAGAGTAGCATATTTTGCCTTGGGCATAGTATTTTTAATCGAAGTAACATTTCAGAAATAGACATTTCCTTTCTACTGTGGCACTTTATAGTGTACTAACTTAGAAAACAGGATAGCTGTGAGAAGCTTTCAATAGCCTGCATAACAGCTGGAATCTCCTGTGGAGAGATGTCTTTGAGTCCAAAGAGGTCATAATACTGCTGTCCAGCCAGAACTGTGTGTTGTCACCACACAGTCCTCTGCTAGAACCAGCTGCAGTCTCCTAGTCAGCCATAAGGCATTAGGCACACATATTGTTACAGGAGCATAGCATCAATAAGGAATTCAGACAGTTTCTTAAGAAGTTTTCCAGCACTGCCCACTGTCTGTGTAGAACATGGAAACAAAAGCAGCTGCATTACCACTGAAAAAAAAATCCCCCAAACTCTAAAAAAAAATCCCAACTCAGGAAGCTTTCTCCTCTGTGACACCATAATGCATATCTTTCTATTCCTTAATCAGAAGTCAAGAAGTCAGAAGTTGCTATAGTCAAGAACTACTGGTGGATTGGCATTAATGGAGATTGCCAGACATGTAATATACAAATGGAAGTCAAAACATGCAAACTTATGTCCTGGTAGCTCAATAACTTCTGTAACAACTACATGAAGTTTTTAAGGTGGACTCATTACCTCTAGGAGGCAGAAAGTTTTCATAACAGACTTGTGCCCAATGACTGTACTGTAGACAAAGGCTTAACACCAATAAGGACTTCAGCTCAAAATCTGTATGATTACAATGGCTAAAATTTTTGATGCAAGTAAACAGAGTCACTGTCCATTGCAACATTAAAAGAAAGAAAAGCAGTTGCTTCACATTTAAGAAGTAGTGTTGATGTTGGGGACTGAAGTCCAGGCCACATGATAGCCTAAGGCACTGAAAGAACCATCTAAATGGTGCCATACTGCAGTGCAGGTGATAATGCTGATAACACTGCTATTTGGCAGTACTGCAATCAAAGCACTAAAATTTCCTTTGCTCTTTTTCTCATAACAACACAATAATGTGAACTGAAAAGGAAGCCCATTCTCAAGCATTCATATGAACACAAAACCAAATTCTAAAACTACAGCAGTACTGTAAAAAAAAAAAAAAAAAAAAAAGACATTTCAAGACTTTTTTCAGAGTAAATAAAAAGTTATAGCTGAGATCTAGTCCAATCCTTGCAAAGGTCTCTGATTTAATGTTCTGCTGCAAGGAGACCACAACTTTCAAAAGTCTACTCTCCCTGCTGCTATATTAATCCATACTTTGGTAACACTGTCTTTAACACCTCAAATACCTCTATACAGACTTGCATGTATATATTGATACTGTAGACACACAGAATAGAAAAAAATGAATAAATACAGTACATAAATGAAGGTTAGACTTTGCAACAGAAAGAGACATGAGTATCTAGTGGGATTTCCATCACTTAAGTATATATACCTAGCTATCGGGATGCTAATGAGAAATAGTAGTATTCTACAAAGGAAGCAGACATTAAAACTCAGTAAGTTCCTCTAACTGTACACAGAAATTCCTAGCAAGCATCACTGCAAGCTGCACTGAATTTTTGAATGCTCACAGTATTCTACCAGTTAGGACAGAATAAGAAAGCAAATAGAGTATGCTTTCACAAACACATGGAGGCAGATAGCTGCTAATTGACAAGAGACTAAAGCAAATACACCAGGATTGTGCCAGTTCTTAGGTTCTTGAAAATAAAGCAGCTTTTGTTGGCTGGAACAGAAAAAAATAATTTGTATAAACATAATTTATACAATAATATAATACAGTGTAATTTTTTAGTTAATTTCGTAATTTATAAGAATTGACACTTACATAAATTAAGCACCAGTGAGTAAGAATGCATCTCAGAATACATCTCCTAGACTGTTCAATAACTACATGAAATGTTTCTCTTGTTACAAGTGGCGTGTGAGTATATGAGCTTTCATGCCCCTAAAGGTAGAGTATATAGCTAGCAAAAAGGAGATAATGCTCTTACTGACAGACAAATGAAGAAGATGTAATTGCACTGTACATTATCTTACAGAATCTCCTACATATTTAGCTCACATCTGTGGGAACAGTACTTTCAGAGTATATTCAAGGGAACTACAGAAACTATCTTTATTACCAGTATCTTATACCTGCTACTTGGGAAAAAACCAGACAAAACCTCTCCACAAAATCCTAGATACAGGTTTTCTAGCCGGTCTGTATAACTTTTACATAAAACCTCTCTGAGGGAGATCTAGGAGAATGTTTTGCTAATGTCAAAACAATAAAATAACTCCCACTTTCCTCAACTGAGAGGAAAAAAAAATATTTTACTGTTTGGATTCTTAAATAAACAAGTCAAATGCAAAAGTCAACCAATATTACTAGTAAGGAAAACATAATATTATGTCATACCCTGAAAAAGTGCCCCCAGTAAGTATATCAATGAACTGGAAAATCCCACAGAGCTAAAAAGTTAAACAAATCAAGAAGTCAACAAATCAAGTAAGAACTGCTTTACATTTGCATCTGCTTTTGAAAACTGTGTCCTTTTCATCTTAAGGGGGGCATGACAGAAAGTGACATTATACTGGTATTAACTTCACATAACTCTCAGCAACTAGAAACACTCAGACCCTCAGAATACCCCCTGAAAACTGCCTCTCTCCACAGCCTGAGGATTCAGTTTACACACATGCATGCACACATATAAACATTAATGTATCTGTTTCAGGCAAAATCTTTTAAAAATACCCCATAAATCTGTACCTGTAGATACAAATGCAGTAACAAACCATATTCTTGTTTTCAACAAAAACAAAAGTTTGTCTCTGAGTGTAAATCATGCATGAAAGGAGGACAATTTTTTAAACTGCACATGCTTCACATGCTGCTTCAAATGGCAAAGCTTTGCGTGCCTGGCTCAGTGCCAGTTGACAGCTCAGCTGGATATCAATGCACATTCTGACCCCCCTTGCAGCGTGTCACTTCTGAATTGTTTCCGCAGTAGAAAGTTTATTCAACCTCTCTCTCAAATTCAGTGGACCGACCATCATTCTGCTATTTAATCATCGCAGAACAGGTTATTTTTCTGACAGCACTAAAGCCAGACAGCAGTTCCTAATGAACAGCTTGATACAAGTGGAATTTCGACTGTTTTAGCCTCAATTAATTCTGCTGTCAAAACAAATGACTGCTTTTAGTGTTTGGATGTCAAGCTGCATCACAAAGGTCAATTTTGTATGTACACAAACATATAAGCAATCTTTTTCTTGCTATCATCTGATCCTGTGACATGTTTAGCAAAAAAATTCAAGCTTTCAAATTCAGAAGCCAGGAAGCTCAAATATATTACATCAACATCAGTGTTTCTAACACTAATTTCCCATTTTTATTGCTTGTCATAAATGAGAAATTATAAAACAGTAAGAATGTTTTTTTTTTTCCTAGAAAAGGACCTTTTATTCTACATTTAAAAAAAAAGAAGGAAAAAACCAAATAAAAGCATATCTTATTTGGAGGAATGCAGAGTAAAGATGAGCAGCTGTTTTCTTTGAGCTAAATTTCATATATGTGATAGAATTATCATGCTAGTACCGCACTCCTACAAGCAAATCTTAACTTATGGATTTGGTCAGCTCTTCTTTGCCAAAAAGAGAATAAGGGACAAAAAAATAAAACTGGCCTGCTAACAGGTCAGTCTAAGGGAAAACGCTGAAATAGTACTGGCAAAACACTATCCTTTAATCTAATTCAATACATACAGTTCCACCACACCAATCACTGAATTTCTGACTACTCATTGTTATATCCTCAGAATGATATATCAGCCTAGCTGATATATAGCCTCTAGAGATGTTGAATGCCTCACCAAATCTTTCTTCAAAAAAAAAAAAAAAAAAAAAAAAAAAGAAAAAAAGAGAAAACTATAGCATAGTAATAGTATCCAATTAAGGAAAAAAAAGGAAAAGGTAGAGGTGATACTGGCAGCAGAAATAATGACAATTACCAGTAGCAACATGTAGCACTTCCTTGGAAAGAATTTTTTCAGATGAAGAATTTAACCCTGATTCTGTTATGAGGCTTCCAACCCTGCACTCAGTTCACCAGATCAAAGGCAACATTATCCATCTCAGGCTTTTCTGGTCCTCTGGCTACAAAGTATGCGAATACAGCAAGTACCTTATACTCAAGGGACACTATTTCTATGTGGCTTACAGACCAAAAACAAAGCAGAAAAGGATCATAATCTGAATAGCCTCAAAATAACTATTATCAATTAAGATGTTTATCATCAGAAAGAAAGACCAGATTTTTTTCCTCTAAAATAAAAAGGTGGCAAACATCAGGTAACAAGTATTTTTCATTGCGCTGATAACACAAGAGTTTTCAAAAGAGACAGGAAACATGTACCAAAGGCAATGATTCAAGGTAGAGATCTGTCTAGACAGCAACACCTGAGTAGGACAACACTGCTATGATCTATGAAAGTTATGATCTGTGAAAGTGTGAGGTCTGTGAGCAGCAAAATAATGTCAGCTAATACACCAATCTGGAGAGCATTATGGCCCCTTTTCTCATCCTTTTCTATTCCTGCTTTTGCTTCAGCTTCACTCCATATTTTCTCTCTGACTGCATAAACAACATGATGCGAAATATGGCTGGTTTTAAGTATTCATAAGCTAAGTGGCAGGCCAACATACACAATATGTACAAATACATACTCAGCTGTCTGCTTTCTAAATGAGTAGTCGTTTGGAAGCTTCTCCTTCCTCTAGCAACGTCCTCATTTCTACACTCTCCTTTTCCACCAAATTGTGTAGAAAGTAGCAGTCTTGTGAAACATGAAGGAGAGGTGTAGAAAAGGTACCAAACAAAAGCATGACTCTAGTCTATGAATATAAGTCTCTGTAACAAAAGGCTCTGCCTGTCTACATGGTGCATGATGCACCTGCTGAAGAAGACCATGCAAGTATGCAATGATGAAAGAAATGCACAGACACTTTTAAGAAGATTCAGCTAAGATTCTGTAACACTAGACACTGTAAATATGTTAAGTTATAGCCCACATACTCAAAGACAGTTTGAAAGAATCACATCTTTTTTAGAAGCCACGCATTCTCCCTGTAAATGAAAAGAGATATGGTTCCTTACTGAAGTTCTGAACTTAAGCCCATGAAATCATCAAAAGTTAAGGTGGTTAATGTGACCCTATGGAGCAAAAATAGAGTAATATATTTTATAGCATCCAGAACTTTCAGACAAAAAGAACTTTTTTCCATTAGAAAACAAAAAAAAAATTCCTACCTTAAAAGAAAAATATACCCCAAATAAATAGTTCAAATATCAAACCTTTCCTAAATATTAATTACATATAAAGTGATGTTTTTATATAAGTACAGGTCTTATTTACTTTATTAACATAAAACACATCTCAGTATGTTTTTTCTGTTTTCAGTTGTTTTAAAGCTATTCAATTTTTCTGGTCATAGTAGAATCCGTCATACATCCTACTGCATTTTGTGATGACTATCACCTACTTAATATATTCCTCCTATTTAAGTTACTGAAATGGACGTTGCTTTGCTCCTTTGCAATCCCAAAAGACTCTTTAAAATGTCAGGCTGCAACTGCATTGTTTGCCTGTAGGAAAAAAATTTGAGTGCGCCCAACAGTACTTTATCTTACTGAGTGTTCTAGAATATTCACAATCTAGCTCTCGCCCTGTTATATCTACTGATGTTGTCTAAGATGCTTTTATTAATGCTATGATTCTTCCACTTGCATTCAAATATTTTTTCAATGAAACTTGCTCCTTTATAACTCTCCAGACCATTAAAAATCAATAAATTGCATTCTAAAACAATTTTACAACTTAGATATATGTAATTATTAAAAATCTATGCTGGCTTCAGACAGAAGCTTTGGCAGTTTGTTCAAAGGACCGATTTTTTGCAGGCAAAATAAAACAGACATCTAGGACAGCAATTAAGATACATTTGGTGGTACAGCTTTTCAGCTTGTATCTCCTCCTTGAAAACAGTTCTACAGCATAAGACCCTTAAAGACTTTTCTATCTGCCTCAAGCCTAGCTTCTCATAAAAATCCTCAAAAATATTCATATTTAATTTCTTTAATTAACTTCTGAAATACAGCACTAGTCTGCCTCCTTTACAAAGACTACTTTGCTGAATCCCTTGGACACTGTCAGTGTTGATAAACTAAGCTCATTCCTCAGTCAGTCTTCTGCGTAGAACTGTTTGTGGGCACAGTCTTTGAGAAACTGTGACATTCCAAGCTATTTGTACATTTAACCACTAGGGTCAGCACCACTCAAGTATTCACAGTATTTAAAGAAAATACAAAGAAAATAATTTATAAGAACATAAAATAAATACTTGCTTTGTTACCCTTCCCTGTGGAAAAGAAGCTCAAAGATGTCCTGCAGAGCTGTTCAAAAGGCAGTATTAACCATTTTCAGTGTTTATTTACATCTACTTTGTAACTTGGTTAGTGTCCTAGAACAGTATTTTTATATGTGCTGTAAACTACGTTATCAAACAAACCCACAGAAAAAAATAAATGCCACACCCAGCACTGTTTAAAGTCTTTCTTTCAAAACAGAGTTCATTATTTAACCACATAAAATGCTAGTAAGCTCTAATCAAATCAAACTTCAATATTCAGTGGCCCTTGTTTTGCCTCTTAAAGTCTGGGAAAAGATTAACTTGTTTCTAAAACTTTTTAGGAGTAATACATTTATTCTTAAGCCTCTTTTTTTCCCCACTGCTTAATCTTGTTCATTTGGTACATTTCTTCATTAAATACAAAACATGCCGTTTAACACAACACACTAACTTAATGCAAGTATCACCATGGAGTGAGCACAACTGTGAACACTACCAGGACTACCTTTCAACTGTGATGCAGCTCACTCTGACACTCTTGTATTTCTTTTGAAAAAAAAGCATAAGCAGTATTATTCATGGACATTAAGGACTAAAGCGCTCACAATAGGCAACTACAAAAGGCCTAAAAGCATGTGATAAACTCACACCAAACTCTGCACTAATGCCACCACCAACAGACAGCCACATGAAATGTTATTCTAATCAAATGATCAATAATTCACTTGAGTTCACTGAATCAAAAATCAATTGCATTAAAGGCTAGGTAAA
The DNA here is from genome assembly GCF_017590135.1 of Pyrgilauda ruficollis. NCBI lineage: Eukaryota > Metazoa > Chordata > Aves > Passeriformes > Passeridae > Pyrgilauda > Pyrgilauda ruficollis. Next base: position 2,212,837 of record NW_024529266.1, read on the forward strand.
ATTTGGGGTTTAGATGTTTACTGAACTCGAAGCTTTAATGCTTCATGATCTCTGCTAATAGGCAGAGCTCCCAAATGTGTTCTCTCAGAACAGAAAAGGATCACCAGCACACTAAGAAAGATGCCAGGATATTTTTTCTAGTATGTGCTACATGCAAAAAAGTAGTGATCCTGACATTATAGCAGTCCTAACTCACTGAAAATTGTATCAACTTTATACCATTTCCAGAAAGTAATTCAGGAATTTTTTTGTCATTTTGAAATTATGTCTCCACTTGACATGCATGACCTTACTCTGTTCCATGACTGGAATTACTAGGAGCCTTGAGACTATTTCTTCTGCATGGGCAAATGAAGTTAAACAGGTCTTCAACAGCTCCAAAAATCAACAAACCAAACATTTTTTTTAATCAGCATTACTGATTACTGACCAAATCATCAATTTTTGCATTTGGAGGGAAGAAACATAATGGGACTATTACATCTGTAATACTGTTATCTGTTATTAAATATGAATCTTGTTAAATCTTGTTATTTGTTTTATTAAAAATATTCATACTACATTTCTGGTATAAAACAACAAGAGAAACAAAAGTCAAATACTTTACTATATGTGCAAGAGCCAGTGATGACTGACCATCAGCAACTGTTGGTAATAAACACTGTAAACTATTGTTAGCATTTAATCCAAAGAGTAAATCAATTGCAGGCACCAATTGTCAATGTTTTTAAAAATGCAAACCTTTTTCAGGCCCTGTAAAAAGTCCAAATTTATTGAATGGATAATGAAAAGAGCCAAGAAGTATTTCTACAGGCTCTCAGATTGTGAAACATGGATTAAGCTAGCACAAAACCAAAACTTTAAAAAAAAAGTACTACAGCTGAAAATGACCCAATGCCTCTCTCACTCACACTAAATAACAGCACAGCATATGTAGTAATTGTCATCTGCAAATCATTGTTTTATTGCAGAACAAGGGAGCAAACAAGATTATAGCTTTCCATTTTTCAATCTGCATTACAGTAAAAGTCTTGATTTCATCTTCAATATTTTTAAGAAAAAAAAAGGCAAAAATAGAGGAAAAATCTACCAACAACCACTAATAATGATACCACAACAAATTAATGAAGCCAAAGGCCTCCTGCAATAGGATTACATCACTGATGGATAAGGGAAGAGCAACTGATGTCATCTACTGTGACTTCTGCAAAGCATTTGACACTGTTTTGCATATCTTGGTCTGTAAACTGGATAGAGACATAACTGACAGACAGACCACTTGGTGGATAAGGAATTGTCTGGATGGTTGCACTCTAAATGTTGCCATCAAAAACTCCATGTCCAAGTGGATAGTAGTGACCAGTGGTGCTCCCCAGGGGAGAGTACTGGGACTGGTGCTGTTTAACATCTCTGTCAATGATATGGACAGTTGGGAGCACCCGCAGCAAGTTTTCCAATGACACCAAGCTGTGTGGCATTCACTAGAGAGAAGGAATGCCACCCAGAGGGACCTAGAACAGGCCCAAGAGATGGGCCTGTGCAAACCTGTGGAAATTCAGTAAGGTCAACTGCAGGATTCTGGGTCAGGGCAATCCCAAGCACCAATACAGGCTGGGCAGAGAATGGGTTGTGAGCAGCCTTCTGAAAGAAAGATGTGGTGGTGTTCATGGACAGGCAGCTTACTGTGACCAGCCATGGGCACTCACAACCCAGAAAGCCAATTGTATCCTTAGAGCACCTTCCAGTACTTACAGTAGGCCTACACGAAAAGTTGGAGAGGGCCTTTTCACAAGGGCTTGTAGTCATAGGAAGGGGGGAATGACCTTAACATGCAGGAGGACAGGTCTAGATGAAATACTAGAATGAAATTCTTTACTGTGAGGGTGCTGAAATTCTTTACTGTGAATGGGTTGCCCAGAGAGGCTGCGGATGCCTTATCTCTGAAAGTGTTCAAGGCTGGGCTGGATGGAACCTTCTAAGTGAACCATGTAGTGGGCAAAAACTAATACAGGAACAAATAAACACATTTAGTTCCCCATATATGAGAAGTGGACATGGTAATTCAGTAACTAAAATTAAAAACTATTCATTATCAACTACAGATATACAGATATATGGTAATATTGTTATTCACTGCAATATTGTAATATTCACTAACCTCTTAAAAGACATTTGATATTCTTCTGAAAATTTCAGATATAAAATCTAAAAAGAACATGAGCTTAAGCTTAAACTTCTTAGCAGCTTCAATGTCTTGTGCACCAACACTGCACACTAGAACAAACTGAATTTTTAACAGATTAATAGATAAAGTATCTAGAGCTAGAGCTCATTGATATCTCACTAATCTGGAAGAAGATTACTCTGGTATCACTTCCATTACTGATTTAAATATACTTTGGAAGAAAAGCAGATATTTTCTGCCATACAATAAATTAATTTTCCAAGGAATATTATTTAAATATACTTTGGAAGAAAAACAGATATTTTCTGCCATACAGTAAATTAATTTTTCAAGGAATATGAAGCAACAGACTACAACAAACAGGAAACCAATCAATCAGAAGTGGTTAAGCTTTGATGAACATTGCAGGTCCATATGAGCAACTAAAGCGTCTTCTAACTGATGGTATCAAATCTGCTACTAATCCTGACACTGGGAGCATATCACAGAGTCCTAGAATGTTTTGAGTTGGAAGGGATCTTTACAGCTCATCTAGTCCAATCCCCCAGCAATAAGCAGACACATCTTTGACAACATGAGGTTGCTCAGAGTCCTGTCAATCATGATGATGAATGGTTCCACTGAAGGAAAAATTACCACTTTGAATAACCTGTTCCAGCGTTTCACCACCCTCATCATAAAAAAATTCTTACTTATATCTAGTCTGAATTTACTCTCTTTTAGTTTAAAAATATTATTCCTTGCCATATCAATACAGGCTCTAATTTCTTGTTCCCGTCTTTCCTATAAGGCCATTTTAAGTACTGGAAGGCTACAATCAGCTATTGCTGGAGTGTACTGTTCTCCAGGCTGTACAGCCTCAACTCCCTCAGCCTGTCCTCATGGGAGAGATGTTCTCATAAACTTGGTGTCTTTCTTCTGGACCACCCCAACAATTCCATGTCCTCCTGTGCTGTGACCCCAGAGCTGCTGCAGCCCTGCAGGTGGGGTCTCAGCAGAGCAGAGCAGAGGGGCAGAATCCCCTCCCTGGCCCTGCTGCCCACACTGCTCTGGATGCAGCCCAGGACACGTGTGGCTCTCTGGGCTGGCAGTGCCCCTGGCTGGGTCATGTCCAGCCTCTCAGCCACCAGCACCCCCAAGTCCTTCTGGGCAGGGCTGCTGTGATCTGTCCATCCCCAGCCTGTGCTGGTGCCAGGGCTGCTCTGACCCAGGTGCAGCGCCTTGCACTTGATCTTGCTGAACTTCATGACAATCACATGGGCCCATTCCTTGACCTCATCCTGGCTCCTCTGGGAGTTAGAGGCAGTTCAGGGAACACATTAAATTCTAATCTGAAGTCCTACTGGTCCTGCCAGCTTTGTTTTTTGGTGTTTTACACTAACTTTCTTTTCAGTTAAAACTAAGAATTGTCAGTGGATGTAAGTGGTTTGGTCTTTCATTTTGGTTTTTTTTTTTTTTTTTTTCACTGAATAGAAGTCAGAAAACAAAAATTATTATTTCTCCAAATACTGTGTTACTAAAAACTCTAAATTCTAAACTGATTTAATAAAGAAAAAATTAAAACAAATGCAGTGAGAAGCAGGTTAAAAAGCTGACTAGATAATTATTTAGGTAGCAGTGCAAAAAGAGCCATTGTAAAGAAGTTCCTGAGTGAATTAAAAAACTCTCACAAAGCATTACTGCTTGAAAGAAAACCTGTTATTTATACAAGACTTGAATTCTAGATATCCCTGTACATTATGACTCCAGGTGACAGAAATTAGCCACCAGAGGGAGCCCATATAATCTGGTAAAACAGACATTTCAGATACGCAATTATCTTTACTGTAAATGGTTTGTAGTTCCCATCAGTTCTTCATTTCAGATTCACTCTTATTTTTACAGATATAAATAAAAGCAAGTGAACTCTGTTTTGAATAACTATAAATAGCTAGAATATACCAAAATACTTTGCTTTGCATTGCCTTTTTAGTTTATTTTATCTGAAAGTATCCACCATCTCACGTATCATAGTAACCCACAAATAATATGAAAATGATGGAAAAAGGCTTACATAGTCCTGGGGAATTTTAAAATATTGCCTTTAAACTGATTTAATTTAAAACCAACAGTGACATCCAGACGACAGTTTTTCTGCATTTGTTTTGTAAGCCAAGTCAGTACCATTTCTTACGTTGAATATTCAGATTTTTCTGAGGAGCCATCTCCTTCTTCAACCTAACTAATAAATACATCCCACAGACATTCAACATTTGTTCCGTGAATTATCTTTTCATCGTGATCAGTTCTCAGATGAAAAAAAGTGGAAGTTTAATCAAGAAAAAGCAGCCCTTAAGAGTGGTTATTTCCTTTTCATTCTCAAAAGACTGATACCTCAACTTTGAGTTCCAAACCTTTTGAATTATCAAAGTTTTATGATTCTAAGTTAATAAAATAAATATACTAGAAGCAGTAAGCATTACTGATGTCACTAGAAGCCTGTGTTGCTAGTCTTTAACACTTCAAAACTTCTTGTGAATTTATATTCTTTTGCTGCTGAATTTGACTATGCTTTCTCCCTGCACCATGACTGCTTGACAAAGTTCACATCAATAAAATAATTTAATACTGTAAAAGAAAATCCAAAGTGCATATATTTACACACTAAATGTGCTATTGTTCCCTAAAATATTGTGCTTAACTTTCTTAGAATATATTTGGAGAAGTTTTTATTTGTCCTCAGAGAGCACAGATGGGATTTGAAGAACTGTAAAGCAGCAGGTAATTATAAATGTGTGCAATTTCTCCATTAAATTAAAAACTGAAATATTACTTCTCTAAAAATTACAATGTTGTCTGGCAAAACCCATGCTCGATAGCATGACTTGAAGTGTGCAATGTTCTAGGACAAATTAGCATGGGTCTTGGTAACCCAGGCAGTCAGAACCTTAAATGCAAGATGGAGATCCCTCGTCATGACATCTTGGCAACAGCTAATCCAAGAGGTCTGAACACCAAATTGTCACGTGTCTTTGTCCTGTTTCAGACCAACTCAACTTGATACCCTGAAGTTCACATATTTTCTTTTTTGACCTTTACTGAGAAATTGATAAATACACAGGAAACTTTCCATATGTTATCTTACCTCAGCCCACTTGGATATCAGCATTACAGGATCACAGAAAGAATATGAAACAATGTTATGTTAAAAACACCTCACACGCACATTGCACAATACCTAATAATATTTAACAATTCATTGATAATTTTCATTATCTACTCTGGTACGTACATTCCTGCTCTAGGAAAAAAACCATCTTTGTGTGCCTCTATTAGAAGACAGAGATGCTTGTGAGGACTCCTAGCACAGAAAGAAACAGTACTACTAATTCCTGTGTTTACACACCTAGTGTATATTCATGCCAATATTAAAGTGACACTATATAGGCAGTACTCTGAGAATGCCTTTTGCCTTTTTATGCCAGTCCAGGAAAGTCTTACCACACCCAATCAACAGTCAGAAAGTACTATTCAATTTGCTTCTTACTACAGAAGCAATATACATTACTGTATATTAAAATAATTTTATATAAAAATAGATATTGTGTATCTATTAAAATGATAATTTGGTAAGCTGAACAAACTGATGCAACTGTTCCAATAGTTCAATAAGCAGCTTTATAGACATCTGCTCTTAATATGTTTATATTCAACGAAGTTCTGAAGTACAGTTTATGCAGAATCACAGTTTGTACAAGAAACACATAGCAGACAATACATAGTTTGTACAAAGAACTACAGCTTCTCGACCAATTTCCCTGATGTTCCAGGAAACTGCACAGTTTAGTAGTACAGACCAATAAACTACCAAGCATCATGAACAAAAGTACTACATGCACATAATGAATTCTGCATTACCAATTTCTACAAACCATTTATATCAAAGTTAATGAATACTAAGAATTTGAACATATGTTAAAAATACAGCACATCAACAAATATGAGTTTGACATTTCATTAGGAATAGAAATTCCAGTTTTAAAGCTAAGATTTCCTATTCTGTTAGTTTTAATTTCTTACCAGGTCTTTCCTTGCCAGTTCCTTTTGACTCAGCAAATTTCTGTATTAAACTCTCAACTGTAGTATTTGTCATGTTATTAATAAATTCCTCATGCACCTTCAAAAAAAAAAGCGATTAACTTCAAGAAGTAGCTTTTGCTGTAGTTAAAATTCAAAAACCTTCTCTCTAAAATATATTACAGGACTTAGAGAAATCAACAGATATTTTATCTACAAAAACCTTCTCCTTTCTGTAGTATTAGCAAGTGTGGGTACACTACAGACAAAAAATGAAATGACAGATCTAGGTTTTACTTCTATTTCTTTCATGTTAAACAACTTGTGTATATATATACTTTTAAAATTTGTTGGCAACATATCTCACTATAATGTCAGGAAGACAGGCAGTTTTTTCAACCAGCACCAGTTTAGGGTGTGAACTGTCACTACTGTATTATCACAACTCCCACCTGCTTGAGTAATAAGCGTTACTGTTGCAATAGTTTTGGTCTAGCAACATGTTGTTTTTGTCTAACAACATGCTGTTAATAGGTTTTTCCAACAAGGCAGGATGTATATATACGTTAGAAATAAACAGCATTACCCTTGTGATGACCATTTATTAGCAGAAAACCTCAATACTCAAGTATAAGCAAATAAAGTGACAACTCAAAAAAAAAAAAAGAACTGTTTATAAAGATTATTAATTAAATAAACTTCCATCTAAAAAAAATATTATAAAAAGCTTCTGTTACTAAATATCTTTTGCTCATAAAATCTAAGAGTATAAAATATTTGGAAACTTTTCAGAGTGGTATAATTTCTAGTTCTAATTAAAAATGCAGTATCCTAAATCTGTGTGAAATGAGTGCTAAATTAATATTCAGGAAGCAGAATTTAAAAATACACCAAAAATTCTTCAACTTTTGAATTCTTCTAATTGTCCTAATATTTTTTTTCTTGATGACAAAATTCATCCAGTCTTATTCTGTAAACTATGTGACACTGAACTTAAAAATGCAACAGGAAGCCATGGAAATTTGACCTTATGTTGAATTTCACAAAATAAGAAATATTCCATTGGATAGTTAAGGAAAAACATAAAGCATGATCCAAATATAGTACAAAAATACCTCTCCTATTTGTAAATGAATTTCTTTTATGGTATTTGACAATGACTGTATAATCTCTTTCATTCGAAGAAGGTGCATTTCTTCGATGTCTTGAAATTTCTGCAAACAAATATGAGAAATTAATCATAATGAAAATATTTCCTGAAACACTAAATCTTAAGTTTCAATAATTAAATACAATAAAATGAAAAAATAACAAATAAGCCTCTTTTTTTTTCTCCACATCTTAAACATAATAGTTACATTTAAGAAAGGTGCAGAATTCAGAGTTATGAAATAATGAACTTTAGAAAGCAAGCAATCATTTCAGAATCATTATTGAACTTTTTTTACTTACTTTTTGAACTTTCACATAATCTTTCAAAGAAAATCTGATCTATTTCTACCAAAATATGTTCAGAAGGTGTTCAAGTTTCTTCTTTTCTCCATAACTGAAAAGTCTTGTTTTTTCATCTAAACCAAGATGTCTGGATCTGCTTTGCACTTCCTTTTTAGAACACTCGTAAACATACACACTCTCTCTCTACTTAAATCTATGTTCTTTGCTACTTTAAATATGATTTGTTTGATCTTTAAACTCATCATACCTATTTTTTACAGTTTGTTCCTTTTTACCCAGGCTGTCAGCTGACAGCCATTTTAAAATCACTTCCAAAGTTTTCAATGGCCCCTTCCTGGCCAAAAAACAGAACTAAAAATGTTCTCATCCTCCCTAACAATCAACCATAACAGTCTTGAAACCTTTGTTTACTTCTGCTCTTTCCTAGTTCTCTGCCTATTTCTGTAACCACTCTTTCAAGTGTGTCCAAACTTTGACGCACCACTTAATCCTCTCTCCAATTTGCACAGGGTTCTGTGAAGATCCCGATCTTGAACATCCTGCTACTTTCATTCACAAACCTGACTCCATGCATACAAGACATATATCTCTAGCTTCTTAGACCCTCAATCTTCTGCCATACTTATGTACCTCTGCAGTCATCACTCAGGGAGATTAATATGATTTTCTTTTTCTTCAGCAGCCTTCATCTTAATTACAGAAGATACAGCCATCCTCTGTAGCCTACCCTATGATTTTCTTTTACTGGACATTGTAAGACACATTTAAGCTAAACCAACTGATTTTGCACTGAAAGAAATGAAAATACTCACACTCCTCACTGGTTTAATTTTCAGAACTAATCAGCATATTTTCAAATTAAATGTATGCTGAATTAAGACAATACAGGATGTGCTTCACATAGAAGTGGGCTTCCATATATTCATGGATGTCATTTTTCCTATCACAGCATCTTTAAAGTAGCCATTGTGCAACCAAACTATGAATGCAGCTACACCATTATACTTAAAATGAATTCCACACATACATCTTTAATTAGCAGAATGACAAATTTAATTTCCAATATGGACAAATGTGGAAAGTTTACAAGTGTCCATAATAACATTAAGTGAAAATTTCAATTTTAAGTAGAAGCAGAGCTACAGTTAAGGAGCTAAGGACATTTAGCCAAATGTGGTTTAAAAGGTAGCAAGAAATGGCATATGCATTGATACAGAGAACCTGAAATCTTCCAGAATATAGTATTTTAAAAATCCCCAGAAACGCAAACAGCTGTAATGGCTTTTCATAACCTCAGGTAAATCCTGGGTAGGCATTTTAACAAACTGTAACTGTAGTGTTTCAATGGAATAATAATGAAAAGCCACAATGGATCCCAATATTAAAATTCCTGTAAATGAGTCCAGGGTGCCCAGCAATTCAGAGGATTTTCCACATAAACACAATGCATATACAATACTTCCAGAAGTTCATTATGCTTTCTTCCAAAAATTTCTTCAAAACACCTTCTAGAGTGCCAGCACACCACTGTGTCATTGAAGGACAGTGCTATCACAACATACAGAGTCAGTGTTTGCCTTTCAAACAAATCAATTTCCAAAGAGACTAGTTTTTTTAAATCTTTAATTTCAGATGGCTCCAGAAATTAAATAGAATACATTAACTGACTTCAAAAGTAACTCATTTCAATTTCAATAACACTTACCTGTGCTGTTTCTGTCATTTTCAGTTCAAAATCAGATTTAAATGCAGCATACTTCTCCACATAGAGTTTATAGGTATCTGTTGCTTTCTTAGATTTAACTGCTGCCTATAGATCAATACAAAAATGTGGTAAATGTCACATACAGTTTTTTTAAAGTTACTCTTAAAAGAAAGCCTAGGATGAAGTCTAAAAATTATCAGGGGCATACCAAAACAGAGAAGCATCATAACAAAATTTCAACACCAAATATCTCAGGTAAGAGCAAATTTATACATAAATCACACACAAGTGTAACAAATTAACTCAATTAAATCCCTTCCCCTTAGAAGCAAAGAAAATTTTATAAAAAATATTTGTAACAAAACTTATTTTGAAAAAAAAATTTTATTGCTGAAGTCATTAGCTCTTGTCAAATAGGAACAACAAATTTATATTTGCAACAGCAAAATAGGAAAAAAGAAGGGTTAGAATACAGAGCAAACAGTTACAAGTACAATTCTGAAAGATTCAATGGCAAAAAAACCATGTGCTGAATTTCTCTTAGAAATGAAGAAAGCAACTCAGAAGTATGGGCATTACATCAATGGATTAGCAGATATTTGAAAGTGAAGCTAGTGCAGAAGTGCAGAATATAGTGAAGGTCAGATTTAGGCAAGCCAGTGTTATTATCAATAGTCCTTTGGACATTTATACTTTTCATTATTTGCTGCTAATAAACCAAAATCTTCTTTTTGGAACTTAAGTAGAACATAAAACAAAATACAGGAAAATCTCAGTATTACATGGAGAACAAAACTAAATGAAGTGACTGATTGTGGTAGACAAAAAGTTATTTTCAAAGTTTACAGCACGATGCATGAGATGAAGCCTTTCAAACCACTGATAATCCATTTCCAAATTAAATACCAATGAAAATCATCTTGAACACCCTTTTCTTTCCTAGCTTCTTTATTCAACATGCTTACTATCTCTCCGAAATTTCCCATCATTTGTAACACAAAAGTATTCCTGAATTGTTAATGAGATCACTAAAGAGAATTATATATTTTCTATTTGTTCTAGTTGTAGCCCTCCTCCCCTCAATTTGCAATTGAATTTAAGTGCAAATCAATTTCATTTGTCTAACAGAAACTATTTTTTACTTACAATTATTTGTAAAGCTGACTGCTATCTGTAATTTCAAATGAGTTAATAGAAAGATGCCCTCTGGCAAGACAGAGAGAGAGATGTTCTGCAATTTCCAAGAGAAAAATAACTAATAATCATGAGTAACAATATACCATTAGTACTTCAAAGGAATAGGATTCAAAACCGGTTGTTCGTTCAGTTACAAAGAAAGCCTAAGCATATCTTAGTCACAAAGTCTTCTACACTCAGCATAATAGAATGTGAAAATACTTTAAGTAACAAAAATGTGGATTATTCAGAAAAGTTTTATCAAAACTGTCAGTTTATTATCCTGAATTTTACTTCATGATTCTCACTCATACACATTTACACAGGAGAATCACTGAGAAGCAGACAGTGCTATCGTGTTTCCCAATTGCATTTACTATGCTGAAAATACAATATGCTCCCTGAAATCTTCCTTTTAAAATTAAGGCTGCTTTGAAGTTGATTGCAAAATTAATCACTGAAAAGGAAGAAAATGTCAAGCTAAGATATGTAAAAATAGGGTTTTTTTGGTAAAGCATTTTTAATTGAACCCTATGTGCAAGGGAGTTTGACAAAACAAGAACACTCTCCATTTCCCATCATGTTTAATGATGAGCAGAATGCCAGTATTACATGTTGAAGAGCAAATAAAAAACTAAGTACTCAACAGGACAGAAAAAAATTATAAAACACATGGACACTGTATGATTAACTAGTAATCTCTTCTGAAAATAGGATGCGACTATTCTCAGGTACAGCAACTGCTAGAACTGTATTTACAGTATGTGACCGGATTTACAGTATGTGAAAGAATAAGGATCAGTCAACTGATTTTTTGCTGAGTCACTGTAAATAGAGAACTTTACATGTCAGAGAACAACAGGAAATTATTATGCAAGTTAGTATTAACTTCCAGCTGCAACAAGACTTGCAAGGTCTCAGATACTTTATTGAAGAATTTAAGGAGGTATCTCACCAAACATTTTGCTTTGTGATATACTCTTAGTATACTGGTGCAGATCCCTTGTTTTCTGAGAAAGCAGTGAATATGCAATTTTGCCAGCAAATAGTTTTCATGTTGCACTGAAAGTAATACATCTATTTTCTACCAAAGGAAAACTAAATTAATACCATTTTTGGTCACTCTGTTTACAAAACTGCAAGTGTAAATTTGAATAGAGGCATGACTGAAGAGATGTGACAGTGTCAGTTACCTACTCCCACTGGAAACATATTTTAAGTACTTGCATTCAAGTACTATTCAATGACAGAATTGTATCTAAGGAAGATGCATAAAACAGTAAAAAAAATACCCTCCTCCTATAATGCTTCCTCTTTCTCCCTTCTCACGCAGACATCTCTCAAGCTGATTTTTTTGTTTCCAAATGAAGGATAATGCTACATCTTAAAAAGTCTTCCCTCAAGTCAACCTTTCCTACTGAAACTCTATTTGCAAGAATTTTAAAAAATTATACTTTGAATACACTGGCAGGAAAACATCTGCCAACACACATCTGATTCACGTCTAGAATCCAGCATGAACTCTCATTTGAGACAGAAGCTGGGGGGAAAAAAAGCTAGATTTATACCAAGATAAAACAACTGAAACATAGTCAACAAAATAACTTTTGTCATCACTGAAAAGGAAGACAATAACCAATGCTATCTTCTCCATCAAGATAGCAGGACTAAAAGCAAAAACATCATTCTAACAAGAACCAAGTCCTACACAGACCAGTTAATTGGAATGGAAATAGCCAGAGGAATCATGATTTACTAACAGAAGTTATGACTAGAGACAAGGAAAGGTGACTTCTTTCCTGTAGTAGTTGGATTCCTGAAAAAAGGAAAAAGTTACTTTTTTCCCAGCAGGTCAAGGAAGGGGACCTTTCCCTTCTACTCAGCAGGCCCCACCTGGCGTAGTGTCTAGTTTTGGAATTTTCATTGCAAGTGCGACATGGACATACCGGAGAGAGTCCAGTAAAGGGGCATGAAGATGATGAAGGGACTGAAGCATCTCACCCATAAAAAAAACCTGAGACTGCTGTAACTGTTCAGCCTGGGCAGGGAAGCCTGAGGGAGAATCTTACCAATAGATATAAATACCTGAAGAGAGGCTACACAGAAGACAAAATCAGGCTTTTTTCAGTGGTGCCCAGTGACAGAACCAGAGACTATGGGCACTAACAGAAAACACAAAAGGTTCCCTTCCTCTGAACAGAAGGAAACACCTTTTTCGTGTGAAGGTGATTCAGCCCTGGCACAGGTTGCCCATAGAGACCATGGGATCTCCATCCTTCTACTGTCCTAGCAGAAAATACTAGAGAGTTGTCTAGACAAGGTCTTGAGTAACTGGCTTTAGATGGCCCTGCCTGACTGAGCATGAGGAATAGAGAGGATAACTTTCTGAGGTCCCGGTCAACCCCAGATATTAAGTGATCCTGTGAAGGGATCAACCCTCCATCACAACCCAAGGACAGTACTAAATACCTCAAGACACTAATTGTACTGACTCATTGTCAAGATCCCTTAAATCTCTAGTCCATGAGACTGGAACGTTTTAAAACAGCAGTGAAAGCATTGATAACACTTTCTTTATTGAACAGACTTCGAATACTCATGTACTCAGCTACTTTATCTCTTTGCTGGGATAACACAATTACTCCTGAGTTCAGTTACAAGGGCATTGAGCATTCATGTAAGGAAATATATTCAAAAATGCAAGAGATGCTAAGACAATTTGGCACAATTTCTGTTAAAGTCACTAAACAGAACTATCTTTTGATGCAGGTATTTACAAAGTGAAGAATTAGAACTACAAGAAGAGACAAGGAAGTAAGTGTAAATAAAACATATCTAGGTATTCACGACATCATGCATATTGCAAAATATTCACGAATTTCAACTATGTCTAACCCTTTCTGAGCATTCCACTTACTAATACAAGGTGAACATGTAAGACAACTAGTAGCACTGTGGGAAATGGAAAGATAGAAACCTCCACAGATACAGGGAGGTTTGATCTGCAGCCTTGGAAGGAACTTGGGTTGATGTAAAAATAAAGTACACAGACATTAAGTAGAAAAATCATAAACTTATGTCTCTATAGTTGTACGTAAGAATACACCTTAAGTAAGTAAGAAACTATATTGGGTAAGATGGAGAAGGTCTGTAGCACAGTAATGTAATTGTACAGAATAAGTTAACAGTTTAAAAGTTACAATGGAAGTATATGTGTATACGTGTGATAATAGCCCACTGGGTAAAAGTATCTGCAGTGCAGTAGAAGTGAGTAAAGGTGATAGGTTAGAAAAACAAAATAAAGCTTGTGGAGACTGTCGGTTTAGAAAGTTATATATTCTCTTGTAATGAAGAACTTGTGACTATATTGAGCTATGGCCAGCGGCTTGCTCCTTTAAAATCTCACGGCCTCTGAGAATGATGTTTATCTGAGAAATAAATCATTCTTAGCCTAACAGTGGTCCCATTCCTTCATTAAAAGCAGCAATAATAATAAAGCACAATTAAAGTAAGATGTGACAGCTACCTTTTCAATTTCTCTCTGTGTTGCTCCTTCCTTTTTCAAGCGTTCTTGTTCCACACACTTTGCATTGTAGTTTTCTTTTGATTTCTGCAAGGCCTGAGTGATACTTTGAATATTTTGCACTGCTTCCAAAGTTCCTGAAACATCTTCTTTAGTCTGCCAAACATCATATGGTTGTCAAAACCAAACCATTTTAATGTTAACAAGTCATTGGACATACATAAGAAAAAGAATTAATAACCTTTTTATAAGCTTTGATCTGTTCATCTCCATATTTGTGAACTTCTTTTATTAGCTCTTGTAATCGCGTTCTTGTTCCACACACTTTGCATTGTAGTTTTCTTTTGATTTCTGCAAGGCCTGAGTGATACTTTGAATATTTTGCACTGCTTCCAAAGTTCCTGAAACATCTTCTTTAGTCTGCCAAACATCATATGGTTGTCAAAACCAAACCATTTTAATGTTAACAAGTCATTGGACATCCATAAGAAAAAGAATTAATAACCTTTTTATAAGCTTTGATCTGTTCATCTCCATATTTGTGAACTTCTTTTATTAGCTCTTGTAATCTCCGCACAAGATCCAAGTGACAACTTGCTAGTTTTTCTGTTGAGATTTTGAAAACATCCCAAACTGGTGCAAATGTCCTGGATTGAGGAAAATAATGTTAATCTGGCTTTTTTTCTCTTTCAGTTGGCAATTTTTTTAGTAGTGCTACAGAATAATCAGTATGTTTACAGTTCACTTCTCCTCCTAAAACTGAACAAACAAAACATCCAATGTTTTACTTGTATTGGCTCTAGTAAGTAAAACAGTGCAAATTTAATTTAACACTATGATGAGCACACAATAATGCCAAGCATCAAGACAGTGCAAGAACAGCTTAATTTAACATGTAGTAAATATTACTATGTGTATACTTGAGAACAGTGTGAACAAATGAGGAATTTCTTGGTTAGTTACATCTCTAGTTGTCTTACACCACTGCAGCCACAAGATGGAGGAAAAAATATTGGCAAAGATGGTCTGCCACTAAAAAGGATTTACTGATTAACGAAGATGAACAAGGAGGTGGGATCATTTCTCAGATTCAGATTTCTGTGTTGAATAGACTGTCCAAGTGTTCCAAAGACATACTTCTACCTTGCTATTCTGGTTAATGCTGCTAAAAAATCAATACTAACCATAGGCTTTTAAGTTCTTATGTTCAATGGTTCTGCATCTGCCTGTTAGTTTAAAAAGCAGAAACAACTATTATCAAACTATTCACTGATGAAAACTCCCCACATTTCTAGATTACGTTATTATAATTGTTTTTTAAAATCTAGTTTTTCTCAGAAGTCTGACTTTTCATTGGCCTAATCTTTCTAATGGAAAAGTATACATTAATCATTCTAGTTTTTAAAAACATAGCCTGAGTATAAAACTTCAATTTAACTATGGAATAAATCTATGGAAAAGTCTCATTCTGATCATCTTTGAGAACAGGTAACACTCCAGAAACCAGAAATAATAGAAATAAATTCACTGCTGCATTTGCAGGCCATATGTTCTCTCTTCAGAATTATTTCCATAGGCTTGAGAGGACATCATAGAAGTAAAGAACTCTGCTTTAAACACAGAAGAAAAGACAGTTTATCTGTGTTTGGGCTTTGCTCTTTTTATTCAGTTCAAAGAAGCACACTGTCTTTCTCTTTGTCTGCACAAATTTCTGCATGGTTACTAAAGACCTAACAACCATTTTTAAAGGTAAAGTTATACTAACCTTCAACATCATCAATAAAATATTCAGAATCAGACTTGACTCTTACCATGCATATAGTCACTTATTTCTCTCTTATGTACACTTACTTACCCAAGTTGTGTGTAATTGCTTGCTGATTTGGCTAGTTTTGTCATCGACCTTGAATATGTCTCCTCTATTGTAGCCCTGCCAAGGAAAGCCATCAAAAGTACACTCAAAATTTTGAAGGTAAGAAGACTGAATATGCATTCTACAGGTACAAAACAGAAGACTTTTTTATGTGAACTAAAAATTACTCCATTTAAATGACCTCTCAAAAGCTAGACAAAAAAAATCACATTAGTATATTTAAAAAATAATCTAAGAACCCTGTGACAAAACATGGCAGGGAGCAGAACAAGTAAAACCCAGGAACTCAAAGCTTGAAAAAGACAATTCCTTCCTTTCTATTTGCTGTTCTCAACTGCCATTAACATTCCTTAGTAACAGATGGAACAAAGCAACAAAATAAAATGCATTTGTATGAAAACTTTACAATAAACAAAAAATATTTACAGAGCAATCACATAAAACAAAATGAGGTCTTTAGTCTTAATGGTGGGGGTAGGCTGTTCTTTCCTTTAAGTTCTTCACATAGTAATACTTGAGTTTAGAAATTACACAAAGTGTTCTTATAATTTCCTTCACTTGAACACACAGTTTCACTTGTCTTTTAGAGATGCAAAATCCAAGGGTTGGCACAGGTTTCCTCCTTAGAGCCTTTGCAGAGGCAATTGGCATGGAATCACCTATTACAGTAGTGACTCCCTGCAAGTCCTTCCCCATTAATCTTCCTCACCCTCCTATTATTAAAGATAAACAGTATTTTAATTTTTCACCCTAAACAATATTCACTATATAGTGTCAACTTAGATATGAGTAAATACTGTAATTGTCTTTTCTTGAAAAACTTGGAGCAATTTCTTTCCTGCTGTGTAACACCTTTACACAGGACACAAGAGAAGAACAAAAGGCAGATGAAGAATTCATCCCTCTCTCAAGTTATACCATGTCTATAACCTGAGACAGAAGCTTTCATTTCTCCTGTACAGTAAGTTTACAAGCAAAAAGAATTGTCTTGTGAAAACATGAAAACAAAGTAGGGGTATTCACCTGAAACAGAGGAGTGTGTGTTAAAACCTACTGAACTTCCAAAATAACTATCCAGTTACTTAGCTGGAAATCTATTTGGAGGAGGCGATTAAACTGCAACATGCAACAGATAAATTTCATTTTGAATATTACCTGCTGCAAAGTTATTCACCATAAAAGAAAGTCAATTCACTTTATCCTTGTTCCACATATGATCATATCTTAGATGGTAAGAGAAAGTTCAACTTTCCAAGGCTTGGAAATCTTGCACACTGCACAACGGCAAGCACACACACACCAAGCATAGACAATTTTTTTTTTTAAATTACCATGATGAGCAATATATTTTGAATAATCATCTGTATAGTCTATCAAGGTTTTCCAGATTTTATAACTCAGTAACTTATTTTTCCTGTTTAAACACAAAAATTTTGACCAAAATCTATATCCCTTTTCTTTGAACCAATTTACAGCATACTTCCCTGAACTATCTCCACAAAACTGGAGTTCTGCAATTCACCACAGAGTACTAACATACATCAGTAAAAAACACTAAGAACCGAAAGATGACCAGTTGGTAAATTTGTCCTATCAACTGACTTCGCAGAGCACTCTATTGTAAAGGTAACAGACTACGATTTTCTTAGTAAATTAATTTTCACCCATTTGAATGTGCGTCTTTGCCCGGGATCTGCCAAACATTTAAAAGCTAAATGGAAATATATGCATTGCTAGTTTCATCTAATCTCGAAGATTCTTTCCATGATGCTTACAGGCAATTGGTGCAGAAAAATATTAGAAAGATTCCTGGAGAAAAAACAACACATTTCTGTACCTACTCCTCTCCTAGAAAAACAGTGTGAATTCTTAGATATAAAAAGTTTAGATTTTAAATGCACGCAAACACATGACAGCTCACCTACAAAATCTTCCACATATATAAAGAAAAGAAAAATAACTATGCAGGCAGCTCAACCTTCTTATTTTGACTTCAACAAACAAAAATTTCTACATGCTTTATAAGTGAAGTAGAGCCTTTACTCAAGGCTAGGTTGGAAGGGGCACTGAGCAATCTGGTCTAGTGAAAGATGTCCCTGACCACAACAGGGGAGGTTGGAACTTGATCATCCGGAAGATCCCTTCTAACCCAAACCATTCTATGATTTGATGATTTTAAGAACTGGTGTTTAACCTTTCAGCAGGTAGATAACCTGTCCCACTCATGATTTACCAACATTAAGCAGACACCTGCCAGAAAACTCACTCCTTCAGATGACAGACTTCTGAACCATAGATCCAACTGGCTCTTGGCTCTTTTAATATGTGACCAGTAACAATACTGTGTCACCAAATACAGACAAGGAGGAAAGCTTCTGCTCTTTCTAGGATATCAAGCAGGAATGGCAGATACAGCATAGAAATATTATTACAAATTGATATATTTCAAATGTTTGTTTATCACATTGAAAAAACTTTACAATCTCAGAATGTTCTTAGAGAAATTTTGAAATACTTTAAAAAAAATGCTTAAGATAACAATAATTTTTCAAGCAAGTTATTCCATATCTTACACATTTTTTCATTACCATTTCTAAGGCTGGAGAAAAGGAAAAAATACTATTCCCCAGTTAGGCTACATACAAGTAAAACACTATTCTCAACAGCACAAGTAACACAGATGGGCTTCACAAAGACATGTCTTTTGTGCCCTAAGCAGCCTGTACATCCAAACACACTGACCCATTTCTCCATTCCATGCAAAATCACTTCATAAAAAGTCTATTTTCTGGCTAGTCTGGAGACTCCAGCAAGCCGAGCTGACCAGATGACTGCTCTACCTAGAAAGGGTAAGTACTCCAACTTGTTAAAAATATTACCGCCAACTCAGATCTGTCTCTACCTATTCAATAGTTTTCAGTTTTCAATCTCTTATGTATCCACTTCTGAAAAAAAAAAAAGACAAAAAATGGCCAATGTGTAAAAAGGAATGGAAAAACAGATTCAGAATTCAAATGCATGTAAACTTAGTTTTCATAGGGAAGACTTCAGCAAATCAGGTACACAAAAGCCAAGGCATAAAAACACTAGATCTAGATGGCTCCTAATACATGGTGCTCATCCACTGTATTTCCAGCAGAAGACAGTACCGTAAAACAATATTCAGACTATAATCTACAGAAGGAGGAGGAGAACAGATAACTGTGTGCATCATCTTTTAACTTCTTTGCAATTAACAAATATGCAAAATAGATCAGAGACAGAAACTGAACCATTGTAAAGTACTGTTCAAGTACTGTCTAATCCAATTTCTTTTTGAGACCAAGAATTTGGCCCATGTGAAAAAATGTGTTCTACTGAACCATTTCTATTTCCCAGGAAGTTGAATGACATCCCACAGTAACTTCACAACAGTAGCAAAGGGCTTCACTGCACTCATTTGGACTCTCAAATATTTTTATCAAAGTAAAGACACCAAATATTTCAAGTCTCTATTTCTTTGAATCTAAACTATATGTCACAAACTACTACTAGCTTAGGCTGTGATTGATCATTCATCCCTCATTGAAAAGAAGTATTTGTTCCTCAAATGCTTTGCTTTTTGTTAATTGCAGCCTGTCTTACCAAGAGGCAGCAGAACTACAGGGCTGAAGAATATACAAGGCAGGTTTAATATCCTGATGGAAGCAAATCACTAGAAAGGACTGAATTTAATGCAGCTGGTCCCTTCAGGAACAATACTGCAGCTTTGTCAAGTAAATTGCAATACAGCACTCACATTCTATCTTAGTGAGTTAATGAGAACTGAATTTTTTTCATATATCTTACAAAAGATGCTGTAAGATGGCTTCATATCTCTGGCACATCCTGATCCATGCACAGAAAAAAGCAATTATTGAACTGTCGTTGAGGATAAAGTACCCATGGGAATCCTCATGTATTCATACACGGTGATTAATCTTTAAATGTTATTTAACACACTAGAAATAACTGGCAGAAACCTGAGCTGAAACATTTAATATGCGGAAAAAGGTTTAAAGATTTTCTTTATTGACTGCAAAGGCATATAGCTTAGAAGTTGTTTAAAAATAATTATATAAATTTAAAAATATTTAAATTAAAATTTAATTTGCAGAAGCTTACAGACAGAAAAAAAACCCCAGAATTCTTTTTACTAGGGATTTTGTGCAGAAAGAACTGCCAAGTTTTACTTATGTCAGTATAACAAAGCAAAGAAACCAAGTCAGATATAACAATAAGTTATTTTTTACTCATTTACGTAAGACCTTTCACCTTAGCACCAATATGAATAAAATGGAGCATGTCCAAAGAATACAACATACAGGACACAAGAAGCAGAAAGTGAGATGGTTTCTCATCTAAATATCTAAATTTAGAGGTAAATCTAAACACAAAGGTTGTAAAACCAACAAACTTAAATGTGTCCAGGTAAGGTACAGCTTAGGTCCATGATGTGCTGGTATAAAAACTGAATGATTCCAAAAATTAAAGAAGCTATCAAAGGAAATATTCAGGAACTCAGATAATAAAAGACAAATATTAAAAGCAGAAGTTTGTGAAGCACTAAGCATTTATACTAAATGTGAACAGTGCAACGTCCCTCTGCTGAATCCAGCTCCAGATTTCACTAGAACCCTTTGTAGCTTCATAATTCATTCTCTGAAACTGGGGACTTGAAAAACAGAAGATTCCTTGGTTGTGCAGTCCAAAAGGAGACATCACACTTGGACTCTGGAACTCACTCATTTCTACTTAGTGAAATGGTTTTTTGTCATTTTCTCCAATTCACTTTGAAATGACACTAATGTTAGTGCAATGGAGTATCTGTCAGATTTATGGTGGTAATATTTTGTGGAAATTTTAAAGTACTTTTTAAACTGAGATCTATTTGAGGCCAAAACTTAAATTTTGAAGAATTCCAATTTGACAGTTTCTGCTGCAAGAAGCTAGCAGTGAAACAAGTCCTCAATCAATACCTTGCAACTATTTTCCATATGTTACCTAGTGTCAGTAAGTGAGGAAAGGCAAAGTTCTGAAGTAGGCCTATAAATAATTTTGTTCAGAAGGGAAATCCGTATGTTCAATATAGCAGCAGCAGTCTTCTTTTACAAAGAACTAAATGCAGCACTAGGTCACCTGTTTTGGAAGTTTGGAAGTCAAATTTTCATATTTCAGTCTTGTTCCCTCCATCCAATATAGAAGAACCTGTGTTATTTTCCGTGTATTATCTTCTCGTCCCTATGCATTACTCTTTTTCTTTAACAAACCTGTCTCAGCTTCTGAAAGTAGATTTTTTTTTTAAGTATATACCAGCAGTTTCTAATAGCTTAATTCCAAATCTATAGCAAAAATTTTGCAAGGCAAATAATTTTTGCAACTTTAACTTATAATTTTTCTTTCTTTTTCTTCCAAATGAAAAACTGGGATTAATTTAGATAAACTGCTGGACATCTAATAAGACACTTCAAGATTTTTATTCTCATCTTTTAAATGAAACCTGGAAAATTAGAAGCTTGTTATTAACTGATGCTTAAGAGTTCCTATTCAGCTCTAAACCAATCGAAAAAGTATAGATTTTCCTGTAGAATGTGAGAAGTATATTAAAATGATAATTGAACTTTGTTTACATATTTTGAACGCTACTGTTAAACACAATGACAAACAATAAAACCCACAAATACTATATTAAAAATATAGGATGAATACTTACCTTTCTCTAATAAAATCTGCTAAGTCCTTTGTTGACAAATGTCCATGTTTCATATTGTGATAGAGGACATCAAAGCCATTGTTCCTTTCTCCCTAGAGATAAACAGAAAGTAGAACTGTGAAACACAACATGCTGAATAGATGTATTTCCATAACTACTTTTCATTTTAATCACTTCATCAGGAAGTTAATTATTTATAATGCTTCTGGTTTTTAGCAATTGCTAAAAAGTTAGTTCCCATGAATCCCATATGTGTAAACTAACCTAAGATCAGCTCAGCTGCTATCACTACCTTTCTATCTACATACTTCTAGGCTATAGTCAAAGACATTTCTGTTGTAGATTTCTAGGAGTCTTGTATTCTTTCACTTCCCATCATATTAAGCACATACTAAACACCATACTCTCCATTTATCCACTCATCTCTTTCATTTTACATTAACTAAAATTCAGTTAAGATTACTTGATATCCTACTTCCCCAATCCTTCACATTTTATTTCTCTTCTCCAGCTTTTTGTAAAACTGGTGAAAAAAAAAAATCACTAATCTTTTCCTTCTCACTTGTAGCTTCTCTGTCTATTCTTAAGTTTAGTTTTAAGACATTTTCCAGTGAGTAAGGCACACCTCACTATTAAAACTGAGACACTGCTCTAAGCACTGACTAATAAACTCAGCCAGCTTATGACCTCTGGCACTATGAAGAACTTCCTCCTTACAGCAAAAAGCAACAACAGAAATGAAAGGAAGGCAAGGCACAGCATAATAGCACTGCTACTATTAAAGTTTTCCTGTCAGACTATCCATTCCCCTTCTCCCTCACAAAAGCTTCAGATCTGTAATGTTGCTTCTATATAAGGTGTGAATTGCACCCTCAGGAAAACTGCATGCATGTTCAGACTGGAAGGGAAAGAAGAACAGGATGGTATAGCATAGAATGGAATAGACTATTTCAGCTGGAAAGTATCTACAGTGATCATTTAGCCCAGCTGACTGAGCTCTTTGGGGATGATCAAAAGTTTAATCATGGTGTTGATGACATTGTCCAAATGTCCCTTAAATGCTGACAAGCTCAGGGCAGTGATTACCATCTCTAGGTAGGCCATTCCAGTGTCTGACCACGCTCCAAGAGTAAAGAAATGCCTCCTAGTGTCCACTCTGAATCTTCCTCAGCACAGTTTTCAACCATTCCTACATGTTCTACCCTTACCTCCCAGGGAGAGGAGATGGGCATCACAATCCCAATTTCCCCTGCTCAGAAAGCTATAGAGAGCAATGATGTCACCCCTCAGTCTCCTTTCTCCAAACTAGACATGCCCAAAGTCCTTAGTCGCTCCTCACAGGACACGTCTTCCAGCACTCTCACCAACCTTTTTGTCCTCTTCTGGATGCATAGTTTCACATCACTCTTAAAATCCTGAACTTTTAACAAAGGCAGATCTATACTGTCAGTGAGAAAAGCCCGAAAATTTGGTCTTACACCCTTCCAAACATTTCTGCCTGTTCAGTTCTGCAAAAATTTGTTTGCGCAGCCATAAAGCAAAACTTATCAGGGAAATTATACAGCTGGAAAATAAAGCTGGCAAATAAAACTAAGAATCACTGATCCAGATCACTGCAAGGAAACAAACAAGCTGTATTGCTCAGCAGAAGGGGGGGGGCTAGGAGGAGAAGGAATGCAGGGATCTGACGTCTTTAAATAAGGAGAAGCAGTCATGGGTGGATGGAAAAACTTCACAGCAGCCGTGGCATTAAGATCATTTCCACTACCTTTGAAGTTGCCTTAAAGGACAATAGAGAGATACATAAATTTACAAATAATAGATAACTGAAGGCAATTTGATACAAATTACTAGTCAGGATTATTTGTTTTACTTCTTCCAAGCATAGGGAAAAACAAAACCAAAGGAAAAAAAAAAAACACCTTAAAAAATCATAGTTTCCATGGTTGAACTAAGCTGTAACCTGAAAACGTGCACCAAAATACAGATTAGTTTGGTATAAGTGCAATTACAGTCTATAAAAAGTATAAACAAAACTAAATAGAACACATGAAAATACAGCAAACTCTTAAAGGACTCTCCACAGAGCAAGGCTTTTACAAACTTGAAAAGCAAAAGAAAGATGAGAACACCAATTAGTAGAAAATGCAACTTTATTTAAATGTTGTCCTACTCAAATACCAGTCTAAATAGTTTCTTTCCCCTTTCACCCCTATTTAAACAATTTTCTTTGTAGTTTAAGGTCTACAATAACTCTGAATACTGGCGCACTAACTTATTAACTTTATGTAGTTACTTAATATAAACCCTGAATGCCACTGCATTGTAATTAAGACTTCATTGGTACTTTCAATTAGAATACAGAATATAATTCTTATTTAACTTCTCCAAAGTTGTAACTGTACCCAAATTTATAGATAAACATTTATAAATAAATGTTAGGCATTTCTTCCTGAAAAACTAATAACATTTTTCTTTGTGAAATGTTCTTTGCTTTAAGGTGTTTCTTCCAGCTAAATCATCATGTTACCAAAATGTGCTGAACATAGGTCGCTTCTAAACTTTTCATAATGGAAGCTTTTAAAGGGGCCTTTTCTACATGGAGTTCTACAAATTTCCTGCCAATTTAGAAATGCAGGAAGGGTAGCACAGCCATGACCTAGCCTCTGGCTGCAGCGTTCCTGATAAACTGTCAGAAATGTAACCACACGAATCTTTAGAGAATGAAATGAGCCTGAACAACCAACTGCCATAATTATCTTGTTCTCTAAATGTAACTGAAGGTTACTGCAAAGGAAATAATTTTTCCACTTAAATTAGGTCTTCTTCTCAGTCCTATTATTTTTCCTGACTTCACAATGAATAGTTGTGAAGAAAGCATGACAGAGAAACAGAACAGATGCTATCCTCTACTGAGTCCCCTGAAAGCCTCATCTCTTACACACTATCAATGGTTATCACAGGTTAAGAACCTATGTGCAAAAGACATTAAAGTTTAAACAAAGCAGCAAGTCAAAAGCAGGCTCACAGATTTGAGGCCCTATTTGATTTAAGTCTGGCACACCTAAAAGACATGTCTTCACTTGTAAATATAATGTGAAGTATAACGTATATTACCCGTATCAAGCTCTATCTAAAAGCACAAACATCCAGACGTCAAAACTCCTCACATGACCAGAAGTTCTGACAACTAACCTGATGATTATTCTTCTCATGTTTGGAGACATACATGTACCCAAACCAAATTAAGTACAGTAGCTCAATGCAGAGAGCAGATGTTCTGCTTTAGAAAAAACTATACAGCTTTTCCATAACTTCTCCATTTCATAGTAATATTCATGAAGAGCAGCAATCAAAGTTAAGGCTCTGTATTTAGTATAACAAGACAGATGTATGTGGTGGGAAAAGGAGAAGTTGTTCAATTTACAAAAGCCAAGTATCTATCCTCTTACATGCACATATGCCATCAACACTGTTTGTGTTTTCGTTGTCTTTTCTCAACATTTCTCCTTCCCACACACACACTGTATAGAATTCTGGAAATTTTGTGTCTTAGACACTTCTTCATTGGGTGTTTTTACTTGCTCCTTCCTAGTGGCAACAGTAATAGCTGTGATCACTGGAAGACCAGTACTAGCTTACTTAAAAATAAATTAATGCAGCATATAGCAGAGGGAACAGATGAAACTTTGCATTCCCATTCATAAGCAATTACCATTCACTGGTATAATAAACAGTTAAGTCAGATGCAGATTCTTCTTCTGTAAGTCGCATAGTGGAGAAAGACAATCTTCTGTTGTCATGTATAATATCAGGCTCTAGGTAGAGCTGATATTATACATGACAGACTTCCAGATCAGTTTAAAAGACCATTCTGAATGTCATTTTGTAGGTAAACTACCATCTGTTGAGGTGATCCTGTCATTACTCAATAAAAAACAAATGTAAAAATGTGTAAGAGAGTGCAAAATGTAAGTCTCTCTATATGGGTACCATTTAATTACTCTGAAATCCATTAGCAGTTCTCTCCTTCTTACTCAGAGCTAACAAAACTCTCTTCAAAAGATGGTGTTTGTTCTGAGATTTCCTATTCTATACTACTGTAAGAAATCTCTTCTGTACCTACAGCACAGATGTCCCCCAAGAGCAAGCCATTAGAGAAAGCAATCAAATACAAGTAAACAATACAACACTTCAAATACAAGTAAACACTTAAATAAGCCTACAACGAAGCATTACTGACCAACTTTGTACACAAAACAAATTAAGTCATGGAAAGCAAGAGCAACCAGTCCTTCCATTTCCCTTCATCAAGAACTAGTCGCAAAGATTTCCTCATGGAAATGAAAGTAGCCCTGTCAGCAAATGTGTAGTCAGCAATCAGCATTTCCATGACTTGTGCATAACAGGAAACACATTACAGGAACTCTGTGGGATTGAACAACTTAAAATACTTCACATTTTTAAGAATAAGTTTGTTTGTTGCAATAAAAATTCTGAATTTAAAATCTCCATGCAGTAAAATAGCCAGAAATTTCTAGGCAATCTGCAGCAGCATTTACTTTCTACATTTCAAATCAAATTGCTTGAGTGCAAGCTCTGTCTCCTTTGGATTAAAACTGTTCAACATTAACATCTATTAGTGTAAAAAGGTTATACTCTGTTACACCATTTTCTATTTACCCAGTACAAATAAATGGTTATATTACGGTGACTCTGACTGGTCAGACACTAAATTCAGGACTATGTAAACTCATTTTAAATGCTCTGACAAACACTGTTGTCATGTTCTTTAAACTGTTAATCCTTGTTGCAGTTTCAAATAAATAACATGTCTTCCATGCTTTCTACCTAGAAAATAATTTAATTTAATGGGCCCTGAATACATAAAAACACTCATGTGATTAATATTATGGTCTTACATTTTTTGGAAGTTACCTATCTGTAAGTTTCCATTTCTGAGTGTCTGAAAGAGCTGTAGAAAATTGAGAGCATTGAAATGTGAAAGAAAAGCAGTCACTGGATGCTTACATGGGTAATGAATACATCTTCTTCAGTTCTGAAAGTTTTGAAAGTGTTGTTTGACAAAAAGAACCTGTCAACTTCAATTCTCACCTTCCTGTTTCAAAATATCAAATAAAGATCAGCTCCGGAGAAGCTCTACGCATATGAGGAAGGACAGAGATTTCCCACCATGCATAGGTAACTAAAAATATTTTTTAACTAACAGAGGGAAGGCTGCCAACTCATGCTACATGCACTCGTACAGAGAGGATACTAAGTAAATGTTGTACAACAGATCTCCTGAGACAGAGCATCCAGCTGTATGCCCAGCAGAAGAGTAGTGCTACACAGACATATGGATATAACTCCAGATGTCAGCATGACAAGTCTTTGTGCCACTAATATACTCACAAGTTTGTAAGACAACACATCTTACCCTTCTTCACTAAACTGTAATTATTAAACCAGGATACTGCCAACCTTTATGCACCACAAAAAGTATTTGGAAAAAAAGCCCACGAATCTTCAACACAGCCATTCTCAAAAGCTACAAGTAAAGCAATCAATTAAAAATTTTTTTTTAAATTGTCAAAGCCAATTTATACATATGTTTTTATATGCCAGAACTTCCAAAGTTACCAAGCACAGAGTTACACAGAAACCAGCTTCAGCTATTCATAGAACTTCCAATAGCTTAATTCATTTTGTTAATTTTAAACAATTCATAAACAACCACTGACTGGTTTGGAAGGTGCTTATTTTTCTGGACTTGTCAGTAGTTATTCCTTTAAACTATGTCATAAGAATTACCTGCACTCGTCAGTTTAAATAAAACATCAAAGTCTAAGCAATATTTTCTGTTACGAAACCAGTAGGTCAATAATCAACAACTTTCTATACTCCTATACCAGAAACAGAGTACTCGAAGTGACAAAATGTAGCTATGTTTAACAGAAATAGTTTATGATAGTGTTACCTTTAAATTATGACATTGTTTTGATGTAGCACATGCACAGCAGCAAGCATGCAGTGTTTTATGACAATACTAATTAGGAGTTGGGAATATTTGGACATGTGACTTGAATGCATAAAACTCAGTCATAAGAATCAAAGCCACTTATAGCCTGTACTACTAGTTCATAACTTTTGATACCCAAAAATATCCTCCTGGCTTGGAAAATTGCTCTAGAATGTCATGCTGCATTAGCAGACCCTTACAGTTTTCAAATGATAGTAAATTTTTAAAGTGACAGTAGAGGTCTTTGATAAATAAGACTGTTTTCAGGATGTGTAAAGCTGAAGTACAATCTCATTGACCTCTTACAGAACACTGAAGACTTAGCAGGCTCACCTAATTTTCTTACATCCCCTAACAAAAACAAAACCCAAGTGTGCAATTATTTAAACACTTTCACAAGCAGTGCAAGAGGAAAGCCTCAGGACAATTTTCAAGACTTACCAAGAAGGTAAGATTTGTTTTGTTTACATGAGCACATTTAGGAAGACAGCAGCTTAAATAGTGTGTAAAAAATTGATACACTCATACATGTCACTCCCCTTTTCTGGAGAAATCATTAAAGTCCCTTAAGTTTCTGATCTCTTTTCCTGTTACTTATAGCAAATTACGAAATCAAGGGAGAGTATCACACAGCTTAAGATCCAGACTTCCATTTCCAATGTACAATTTCAGTTGCAAGTTTATGACAACATCTATGTCAAATAGTTGAATATTAATTATGTTTTGGATACATTTTTATATCAGTGTTTTAAAAAGCATAACTATCCTATTCCACATTTCAAAAAATATTTTGTCTGGGGTTACCTAGAAGAGTAAGGAAGAAATGACAACACAATCCTTCTGAAGTTCTACATACTACTACTTTCCTTACAAATTTATCTTCATTATTTTTAGTCATCATGCATTCAGTGCATTTTCATGTATCTTCTAATTCCCATCTTAACTTCCTCACCACAATTCAGAGCCTACATGGACTGCTTCCCAAGTCTTCCAAAGCAGCAGCAATTTTGAACAACAACCTATTCTGAAATGTTAGTGCAAATGAAGATGATTAACGATTAAAAATGCACAAACCTATAATTTATGTCTACTTCTGAGGATATACAGAAACTCAATACCTTCAGATTTTCAAATCCATCATTACAGTTAATCTTGAAAAATATTCACCCACAGCAGGAAAGAAGGAGCATTCCCTAGTCCTTTTAATTTTACGTCTATACAAAATAAAACCCTGTCTATGGTATCACAAAAATTTCTTGGTGAAATTTTGCAAGTTAAGACCCTGTCTAATGTCTTTGTCATCAGCGCAAGACAAACACAAACTTCTTGTCCTACCTTGTGTCATTTCTGACACATGAGAAAAACCTGTACTAACAGAAGGAATCACCCATGTCTTAACTCACTGGTAACCCACACTAGGGGTTTTCCTAACAAAGCTATAGCTAGAGACTCTTTAAAGCAGAAAGAGAAAAATGGGAATTTGAGGTAGATATCTTCTACCTCATACTTGCTGGAAGCATTTGTGAAGACACAGACGTGGAAACAGAACATAAGGGAATGGCCCATTGCCTTCACCAATTTAACTGACTTACTAACAAAACAAAACACAACTGATCAGACAGTTAAATGAACATACCACAGTACATAACAAAGCTTAATAGAAAAGCTCAATTTCAGTTGTGATAGCTGAATAAATGACTTCTGTTTTGCTTTAATCTTAGGAGAAAATAGAAGCTTTTCCAATCAAAATGCATCTTTTTGTATTAATTTTAATCTAATTTTTATGAAAAATAAAATTCTTCCACATGTTAGTTTAATACTGATCTCCCACACTGAGGCTTCAAATTAAGCAGATTTGTACTTGTGAGAGAGCAAATCTAGTATCTTGGGTCATTAAATTTTAATAGTATGTTGAGAGCAAAGGAGTCAGAACTAAACACAAGATTGCAAACAAAACATAAACTTGAGCTATGCCTTATATTCAACAACAGGGTAATTGTGAAATTAGTTTTTCCTGAACTTTAAGCATAACTGCTGCTTACAATTGAAACAACATGCGTCTAAAGCTATTTTGTCTCTTTTTCACTTCAGTCTCAAGCAATAACAATTTTTATGTTTCTGCTACTTCTTGGTAGAGAGGCACATAAAAAAATTAAATAAGAAGCAACTTTGTAAACAGTCCGGTGACTACGAGAACGCTTATTTTAAGGTTTCAAACCAGCAATGGTCACAATGAAAACTAGTTGCATTTCACGCGAAACTCATTTATTTTTTTATCCATATGTATTTACCCACTTCAAAAACCAGATATCTGCGCAGAGATGACTTACAAGATCGCATGTCCAAAGGAAGCTGGAAAGCCTGTTGTTTCCCTAAGCCGGCTGTTGCTCGGCCGTACCTCCTCACGGGCACACGGAGACGAGCTACCGGTACAAAAGCGCGGAGCGCCGAGGCGCAGCTCTGCCTTTGCGTGAAGCAAACGTGAAGCTGCGACAGCCCGTGCTGTTCTCCCGTACAGCACCAAGACCCACTGCAGCCCAGGCCACCCCAGCCACCGTGCTGACTGCGAGCGCCGGACCCCTGCGCACACAGTGGCGTCCCCGCATCCCTCGGCCCACCGCTTCACGGCAACCACCCACCCCATGCTATCCGGTCCCATACTGTCCTATCCTATACCCCCCCATCCCTCTTCCCGCCGTCTCTCCGCAGCGGAGCCCGAGCACGGCGGCGCGGGCAGGGCCGGCGATCCCCTTGCTCTGCCGCGGGCTGCAGGTACCCCGCTCACCGGGGCCCAGCCCCGCCGTGGCGGACGCAGCGGGCACGAACCCTCCGCCGCCAGGCCCCGGCCCAGTCCCGGGGGTGGCGTAAGAGCCGAGGCTGCTCTCGCAGCGGGGACTGCGGCTGCCCCGCGCCGCGCCCTGCCCGTTCCGCCGGCGGCGCGGCGTCACCGGCCCGCGGCGCTGCCCTACCCAGAAGCTCTCCACGAAGTACGCCATCCTTCCTCCGCCGCCCGGCCACCGGCGAGCCCGGCTGCGGCCTGGAAGCCCCGCGAGAGCCAGAGGGCGCCGGGGAAGGGCGCGCGCAGCGGCACCGCGCCCGGAGGAGACGAGAGGCCTGCTCTGGGAAGGACCTTCACCCGGACGGTGGCTGGGCACTGGTAGAGGCTCCCCAGGGAAGTCGTCACAGCACCAAGCCTGACGGACATAAAGAAGCGGCTGGACAACACGTGTCACGAGAGCACAATGCGATTTCTTTACGGATGTCCTTACGAGTTGGACTCGATGATCCTTGTGTCCCTTCCAACTCAGAATCTTCCGTGATTCTGTGAAGTGGCTTCACAACTAAGTCTTATTCCAACGAGGTAGGGTGAGGTCCTTGAAAGCAAGGTCCTTGATGATGACTAAGTCCTGCAGGGAACTTTGCTGATAAAGCATAGTCAGCCCTCCTAACAGCATTGTTCCACGGGATTTTATGGTTCCAGTGGCATGCTCCTAACAAAGATGCACCTCATCTAAAGCCAAAGTGTCTGCAGAAACTGATTAATTCAGATCTTCACCTTCTTCTGTGACGGGTCAGTCTGCAGACCCTTCGTTGGCTCAGTACAGAGTATTAGCCAGTGGGGGTGATGCTAATTATTGGTCCAGAACACAGGGCCACTCAAGTGGCACCTGTGGCCAGTCTGTATCTGGAGTGTTCCTTTTCCGTGTGTGTGTATGTGTGTATATATATGTGTGTGTGTATATATATACATAGATAGGTAGTCTTTGTTGCAGAGTCTTTGTGAGACTCCGGAGAGTTCCTGTTCTACCTTAATAGGATTCCTTGCCCAAAGTAGTAGTCATGTTTTCATTATCGACCAAAAATAGAGGGCCAGGTCTAAGCAGCAATGTGAGGGGCTGCAGCTCATTGCCCAATGCAAACATGCAGTAAGTGCTTTATCCCAACTTGACCTGTGGTTTTGTCAGCTCAAAGTTTTATCCAAACCAGAAAAAGTAAGATGGTGATATTGTCAGATGGATGTTCAAGGAGCTCGCCTCCCTTATGGAAACCGTTAATTCTGGTGTGAAAAACCTCACATTCTTTCACGTTGACACTAACAGTTTTTGTACTTTGTTCTGTATGTTATTAGGTAAGGCATAGAGCAGAACTTTCAAGACATCCCTCAGAACCTGATGAATTCACCAACTTGTATCAAATTTATGCTGATTAAAGACTTCCATGAAAGAAAATGGTTAGGAGAAATGTAGTTCAGAAGTTTAAAAAGCTACAGAATTTCATCTACCTTTACTACAGATATTTTTTTGTGGAGGATGAGCAGTATCATTCTGAAATGCTATAACAGTTATTGGTAAATGGCTGTACCTTTAGTCCATCACTTCTGTAACTCCATGGTGAGTTTAGAAATTCCATTCTTTCTAGAAGTGTTCTAGCAAAGTTCCAGTGTATGCCAAATTGATAAGTTGTAAATACAGGGAAAATTCCTGTATCTTTCACACGACAAATTTCTTTAAAAGTCCCAAGACTATTAGATCTGGATCTCTCTCTTTTGATAAGAGGAGCATGTGTACTGTAATTTTAAACAGTAATAACATACTGTAATGATATGGATAGGTAAAACTTTACAAAAGGAAGCCTTGTAAAATCATGGCTCACTCCTGTTACTTTGGCTAAGTAGAAAAGGCTGCTGGGAGTGACTCAACTGAGTTAGAGATAGAAAAACAAGTTGTATAACCATTGTGTGTTCACATCATTGTGTATGGTGGTTGGTTGGATGATGTTTGTTGTATTTTAGAAGTACATAACTGATAAAAGGCTAACTGCTTAAAAAGACCTAGTTTTTGCAATAAAGGAGTTCTCTTTTGCACCTGTCAGGGGACTCTGCATTGCTCTGCTTTGTAACACTATGGGACTACATTTTTGAAGAACACACCTTTAGTCCTCTTTTTACTTAATATAAGTAAGCAGTCTGCGTTATGATCTGTTCTGGAAAAAAAAAGACATGGTTATAGTACATCCTGCAGTGTGCATTTCAATCTGTAAGGATGTACACCAAGACAAACAAAAGATAAATGCCGCATGAGCAGAGCTGAAGCTTTCCATTGCATAGCAGATAGAAATACACCTTTCACAGGGACAGATTTTATGCTATGACGGAAGGAGTTCACGTGTATGTTTCACAGAAAAGTTCCTGTCTTCCATATTTTCAAAGCTATATAGTTCTCCCTTATGTGCTGCTATACTAGATGTGAAGCAACTGTTGCAGTTCTTCAGCAATCTACCATGACAGAAATAGCAAAACCATCCTCAGGTTTTCAACAACTTTCCACATAAATTTGAGTGAAATGCACCATCTTAACGTTAAGGCAAGCTCCAGCATAGGTAGAGTTATACAGAAAAACACTTTGATCTGTGTCATGATCAGGATA
Organism: Pyrgilauda ruficollis; assembly: GCF_017590135.1. Lineage (NCBI taxonomy): Eukaryota > Metazoa > Chordata > Aves > Passeriformes > Passeridae > Pyrgilauda > Pyrgilauda ruficollis. The sequence continues at coordinate 2,245,989 of NW_024529266.1, forward strand.
GAGATTACATTTCGAGACTTTTCTACATAGAGAAATCAATAATGGATTACTTAATGTGGAAACAATGTCCCTTATTCTGGAAGTCCCTGGTCTGCATGTTAATTTGAAAATACTTTGCAATAGTGTCATTTACACTTCTTTAGTCTTATCTTCCTCCCTAGGTATGCCAAGGACCAGATACTAGGTTAGGTGGTTAGGTAGACTCTTTGTCCCAGTACAGTCATTCTTTTGTTCTCCTCCTGTAATGGAGGCAGAGAGAAAGGGACATTATTTTGAAAGCCATAAATACACAGTGAGTCCTGTATAATAAAACAAGAATTCCTTGCATATTTTCAGCAGTGTTCACAGAAGATCAAAATAGTTTCCTGGATTGCTATTTTTTTAATAGTTTAGAAAAGCAGTTCCTCTCATCATCTACATGAGTGTAAGGTTAAAGAACCATCACAACAAACCTCACTGGAAGGGTATGAAGAACTAAAGAGACATCTTAGCTAACTAGTTCACCAGTTATATTTTATGTCTCAGTTTTAAAGAATTAAAGAAGAAACACTCTGGAATGAGTAGCTTCCCTTTACAGGCTTAACCAACCCTTTTCCACCAATAAGGAACAGATACGACTAGAAGTGAAAAAATAAGAATTTACCAACAATCGGAACAGCAACAGGCAAAGAATAACAGTGAACAATTGCTAGATACAATATTGCTACATCTCACAGGCTACCTCCCCGCAAAGATGGCTCTCCCCAGCCAAGCATATCTCATGGACAAAGGGAAAAAGAGTGCCAGTCCTCCCTCTGCTCACTGCTCTGCTTATCTCCCTGATGGCTGGAGCTCCAGCTGGCATTCTCCGGATCACAGGGCTAGAACTCGTGGAGGGCCTTCACTTTTCTCTTGCAGGAGATGGTAGGGCAGGTAAGGCAGGACAGCTGGGCTAGGGTGGCTCGCGGTCTTCTCTCCTGGGCCAGGCGCCGCTGGTGGAATTTGCCCTGCGGCAGACCAAGACCACTAACTGCAGCTTCTCTGAGATGAAAAAAAAACAAACCCAAAAGAGAACCCAAACCTGAAAAGCCTCCGTCCACACTGCCTCGGCACTATAGCAAGAAGCCAAGAGCCAAAAAAAGCAGCCAGAGTGAGAGCTCTGCCTCAGCAAAAATGAAGAGCCCAGCAAGGCAAAAATCAGGCGGTCAAAGAGGCCGAGCTGCCTCCAAAACCCGATTTTAAAATACTCACAGCAGCACCTCCCCAGTTCCATTTTCCGGCAGTAGGGTTTTAAAGAGACAGTAACAAATTTTGGGCACAGATAGATCTGGAATACAGTAACGTTCTGGGTTACCCATGGCAGAAAACAATGCTAGGGTTGTTTTTTTTTGTTTTTTTTTTTTTGTTTTTTTTTTTTTTAAAGTATGGCATTTGGCGTTAATATGGATTGAATACCTGTTAAAGGAGGCATTTAGCTCAGTTCGTCTTACAGAAAGAGTATCCCTGATTGTGCAGTTCACTATCTGCATCTCCACATACCTGTTCTCCCATATTTCCAGCTTCTAGTTTTATAAGTGTTAATATTAACCTTTTTTCAACAGAAATAAAGGTTGTATTTTGGTTTTACTTATAGCAACTAAGTTAATTTGTTTTATGTCTAAGCTATCTGAAAATGAATTATAAACTCTATGTAAAATAACTGTATTCAATTATCAGTAAAATACATGAATTGCACGTACTAATTTTAAGATTAAAAAAAAAGAATAATCCAAAAAAAAGAATACTCCAAACAATTACCAAAAATAACACTGATTATTATATAACTTATTGCCATAATGAGTTGCCAATGAGCTAGCTGAAATGTAAAGATCCTTATAAATTAAGAGTTAAGGAACAGATTCAGATAAAATGTATTCACTATTTGAAAGTTCTGTTTGAAAGATTACAAGCAGCAGAAGGGGATATAAAAAGCCAGAGTTGTTTACCACTGTGGTGTAGAACAAAAGATGAAGTGAAGGCAGAGTGAATTGTTAGCAAATTCCTTTTCAGAAGTTGTTTCAGTTTGGTCAGTACTGTCAGGCTACCTTGTAGGACTTAAAAGCTACCAGGATTATGTTCTAACCAAGCAATGGTACCTGCATACCTGCAGACACTACCGAGAAGTTTAATAATTCACTTGCTTATGACCTACATATTACCTTCATTACTAGACAATTACGGCAGCCTTTTTGTAACAGAAGTTTAACAAAAATCCCATACGCAAAATGCTAGTGCTGGTAAAACTTAGGAAAAAGAAATCTGGAAAAAGAGATTATAAAGTTAGCAGCAAATACAGCTAACTTGAAATAATTTATTCAAAGGGAATTCTTCTAGATAATCTTAATACAGGCTAAGTCCTTTTCTGAAATACATGCATAAACTGAAAATGTAGTCTGATGAGAGAACATTGCTGGGATTATGGCCTACACCACACTTTTGGTAGGACGGGTGTTTCTAATGTTATTTCTAAGTATTAGATGAACAAAAATATTTGTCAACAGTCACAGCCATGTTATTACAGTAAGAGATCAACTTAATTTCTTTAAACCTGGTGCAATATTTCATCAAAGTTATTTCAAATTAAGGAATAATATACATGTTCTGTTGAAGATTTGCAGCAACTTTTAATGGCACTGTTTCCTACATCCCTGGAATTATGGATTCCATTAGGCTGCATCATCTGTACTCACTGTATAGTTAACTGCATGCTTCTATTGATCTGGACACCAAGCTTGATTGTCTCCCATTCATTAATTCAATTACTTAAGTTATGAAGCCAACAGCATTGTTTCACAGTGAGTCACTTGGTCTTAATGGTCTGCCTTTATAATAATGCTCTTCTGCCAAAAGCATGTCTCATTAAATCAACCATCAATCAAATGGAAGGCTCAGAAAGTCTTAGTAAACATTAGCAACAACAAACCAGAATAGCTGAGTGGTTGAAGATTCCATTTTGACTTCCTGTCCCCTTTCAGTCCTGCATGAAAAATTCTGGGAGATAGTTCTAACATATTCAGGAGGTGCATTACTTCAGTAACACCACACTGAAATTTTTAATCTATACTCTATGTAAGATGGGGAATTAACAGGATAATTATTATGCAACTGTACCCTAAAGAGTATATTCAATGTTTAGTTGAATTTATATTCTTTGCACCTTAATATTTTTAATATTACCTGCATGCTTACCTACCTGCAAATATTGTCAATCAATGAAACTTGGAGCAGCAGCTTATTTGCAGTCAACTAGTAGTAATAACCCAAATGAAAAAAAGAAGACTAATGTATTTAATACACTGAAATTCAATGAAAAGTGAAGAAACATGAAGTGTTTAGAAGAGCAAGCTCTGACTGTACAACTACTTAGCAGCAAAGTGCTCCATAGTACACCCCCAACTGTGGGGACGCTCTGATCACAAAGATCTTCTTCACTCTTTTTATAATATACAAAGAAAAGGTAATTGGTGGAAGGGTGTGAAGCTAAGCTAATAAGATTATGTGGTATCTCAAGAAAGTGTTCTTAGGACAGCATATATAAGAATAGATGGTACTTGTGTTCTTAATAAACCAAAGACAGCTTTTAAGTATTACTATACTAACAGAAGAGCAACTGCTTGGGATTGAGTTCATGCAAGACAGTAAATGAAATAATGAAAGATATTGGTCTGGACAGGTATTTTAGCTGCCTAGGTAGGAAACAGCCAATGAAATATTGTGAAACAAGTGAAATGATTTGGCTATACAAATCCTTAATTTTTAACATTACAAATCAAAATGTCAGTATGAAAAGGATGGTCAGTGAATGGCTTGTATTTGGACAAAAGTAATGCTATGTGAAAGATTCTTACCTTTGATTAACATCCATAGACTGATGCCTACCTACTGGCAGCCACCAGCTTTAGCAAACAGAAAAAATATGTGAACTTCAGTGTCCTTGTCACTTCAATAAAACTCTTAAAGCCTAACTCCTTCTGAAGATGTGTAGTAACAATTTAGGCCTCCTGTCTGCTCACACATAAGTCATTGAAAGTTTATTTTTTGTTGTGTTCTTTTTACGTTTGTTTTTATTTTTTTCTGTGTTTTTTTTCTTGCTTGTTTGTTTTAAAGGTACAAAAGTAACCAAGATGCCTATGGGTCTTAATCAGAATAACGAAACTCTGAGTTATTACATCAGGCAGTTGTCTGTGTTAAACACTGCCTTTCTTCATGGAATGAGAAACAGTTACCTGACTGAGTGAATGCTGGCCACACAAATGAGAGCTATGGTCCAAGGTTCCAGCTGGCTTCCAGCTGCTTTTGGCCCAATGATGAAAACAGGTTTGGTGTGCAAGGATAAGGAGGATGGAGATAAACAAAATTAAAACTGCCTACATATTCCTATGGCAGAGTCTTACTAGAGAAAGTGATGCAAACAAAATTAAAACTGCCTACATATTCCTATGGCAGAGTATTACTAGAGAAAGTGATGCAACTGTCTTACTGCCTTATGCTAATACATGTAAAGAATTTTTAAAAATGAATACATTAATTTTTAATTTGTCTTGTGGTTAATGTGATTTTCCAAAGCTACAAGGAAAATATGCATATATTTACACACATGATTCCAAAATGTTTATTTGAGCATGTACATTTCAGAATGAAAAACATATATGCAAGACAATGACCATCAATGCATTAAGGAGAAAAAAAAACCCCACCATGTAAAATGACTCAAAACCTCCATTTGAGATAATGATTTTATTAAAAGAAGACACTGAAAGATATGTTTCTAGGAAGAAAAATACATATTAAAAAAATCTAGTTGTAAAACATTTTTCCATTATTTTTTGTGATTTAGTTCATATGCAAACTCCTTTTTTAATGGTATCCTTCACTATGTTTTTGAGTTTTCAAACTACAGAACCCTTTAGTTTCTATACCTGCAAGCCACAGAAACTTCTCAAGAAGTCAAAATAAATGTAAAGCTAAAAGATAGCTTGAGAAAACTGTAAATTAAATATACACTACCCTGTAAAGACATTACTTAATAATAATTCCAGGGTAAAAGGACAGTAAGTAAGTCTCACTTCCCTTTGTGTAATTTATCACAGAAATAAAATTCTATTTGGTATTTCTATTAAACAAAGAGGGTGCAGAGAGAAATAATGGAAAATTTTAAAATACTGGCAATAAGTTACAGTAACACTGCAGTAGTTATGTATCCAAATTAACCCATATGCTATAGACACAGGAAGACTTTGAGTTCTGTATATTTAATAAAGGAAATTTATGACCACTCACTTTACCAAGGGGCACGAAGAAAAGGAAAAAATAGGTAAAACTGTCAGTATAACAACATTTTATTTCCATTTTTTAATATATTTGGAAGTATGGAAATATGTATTTCCATATATTTCAAAATTATAGATTAAGATTAGAAAAGTAATAATTATACCTGAAGACACCTACATCTACAGAAAAAGATAAATATATATATAAATACCTCCATTTTAATTTTCACAATTCAAATTGAAGTCTGGTAGACAAGGAGTTGATGTCACCAAAAAAATCCCCTGAAAAGCCATGACTCAAAAATAATTCTTTATATGTCTTCATTTATACATTTATGTATTAATACATGTGCAGAATAATTAGATCTGCTTTGCTTAAATTGGATGGATTATAGGGAATGACTTAATTTTAAGTCTATCATTATTCAGATTAACATTTGGATGTCTTTTGAGAGGTTTCAATAGTCCATACTGCTCATTTTATGCAGAAAAAGGGTAAAATGCCTGTGAAAGATCAGTCCTTTATAATGCAGTCTGTTTCACTGTGTATCATTCTGGGATAACAAAAGTTACCAACTAGTCTGTGAGCACTTAACATACATAAATTATTTCCTATACACTGCCTATTGAAATGCCTCTTCACTTGAATACAACTTTAAATGTGGGGTTTTTTAAAAATAAATACCATGATGTACAATTATGTTCAATCTTTTGCACCTTTCCACAAGCTTTGCAACATTCATTTCCTGTTGTACTCAAAACGTACTTCATCCTTTTAACGTTTTTAAATTCAGGTAATTAACCTCAGACTCAAAATTAGAGACCGCAGCTTAAAATCAGGTGTTGAGCTGATAGTAGAAGACTTGAACAAACTACTGACAGCAGTATGCTGTAAGAACATAAGGTGAGTGGGAATGCCTATTTGAAAGTAAGCTAAACTTCTCCAATCCCCTCCTACACAGCCACTGAAGTGTTCAGCCACCACGAACTGGTATTTCTGCTAAGCAGCTTGGTCTCTACACTGCTATTCCATGACCTTCTCTTGTTTCTGGAAATTGAAGTCCTTCATTTAAACAGAGTTTCAGCCAAGTGTGCAAGTAATTAGTTTCTACTATAAATTTCATTGTATTATTTATTTATATCTATGCACTTTATTGCTACATTAGTCAGTTGCTTATATAGTGTAATGACTAAGTTCAATTAAATGATCAATAGATAAGCAATCTGTGCTAGACATATGCCATGGTCTAAGTTGTCTACATGCTACTGACCAACTGTTAAAACTGGAAGCGAACATAAAAATGTTCAACTCCACATGAGTGGACTGAAAGAAATTCTTGTTTCATATTTTAGAGACTTCTAAACTATAGAACTTCCTAAATTTCTATAAGGACAGCTCTTTAAATAGTGTGTATTGCCATGATCCCATGAAAGCTAGATAAAATTAGGCTAAGACTACTGCAAATTTTGGTTCAAGGTCTTGAATAATTTTAATTTATTTCTAGTTTACTCATTGTTTAATTATTCACATTATTGATAGCCCAGGAAATAAGTACAAAGTTTTTCTCCCCTTTCCCATTTGGTCAGACTTGCAAGTACCAACTGTTTAAAGAAACATAGTTAACGTAACATTTCTCAGTAGTAAAGCAGTTACCAGTTATCACCCAACAGGTTATAATTTCAATCCACCAAAACCTCCTTTTTCATACATTGATCTACCTTCAAGCAGCGTGATGTATCTAAACTAAGCTAACATTAAATTATCCAAAGACTATGCTCTTTCAGATAAAACAAAAATCCTTAATTCAGAGATTCTAGTATCTACACATGTGAATTAGAAGAGTGTACTACTGGGTCAGGCAAAACATAAACTGAACAATAAATTTTAATCATTCATCAAAAATTGGAATGCAACATCTATATTTCAACAACTTTATTAACATAGTCAAGCAGTGATTAACATTCACATCTATTATGTCACATCATACAAATGTAAATACAAAATTACTACAGTACAATATATATTCTCTGCATGATCCAAAATATTTGGTGGCCCCAAAAACTCTTTTAAAATTCAGCAGCTTATCAAAAATTAAAACCATATTCTATTTAAAATGAAGTTCTGTTAGCACATAGGCAGACTTAAGAAATATCACTCAATTTAGTACAGTTTGAGAGGTTGCAGGAGGATATGTTTGAAGGAAACATTCCAACATTGTGGCAGATACAGAAACATAGGATTTAAAGCTTTCAAGCAAAACTTATACAACCTAAGTTGTCAGCAGAAAGATCTGGTCACCTTTCATTTAAATCTGTTTTGTGTACTTCACCCAATTAAAAATTTTAGAAGTCTCTAGTATCACTAAGTCAGACAATGTACAACATAACTATCTATCTCTTTCCACAAAAAAAAGATACTACACTGCAGATTTCAACAGTCAAATAAACCTCCTTATACCAATCTTTCTATTCTCATTGCTGTCCTCACAAAAAAGACACAAACCTTGTTAATTTTGTTGCTCACTCGAAATAAGGAAATAGATACCTAAAGTGAAAGTAACGCAACAGAACAAGTTTATAGAAAAATGATACTATACTGTAAGTGCTGAATTCTTTGAGATGTGGATTTGGCTTACTTAAAGCATACTGTAACACCACACAGGGATTCATCCTATAGAGTAATTTCAAACTTCCCTCATTTACGTACATTCAAGCGAGTGAATATCACTATTTTAGCAGAATATACAAGGCAAGTAAAAGAGTACTTGCCTCAGTTCCCCATTTAAAACTGGCTTGCTCCAACTGTTAAGTGCAAAGAGCAAGCATCAGTGGCAGACGAAATGCAGTTTCTACTGGAGAATACATAGAAGACTGATGGGATACAAATCATCCTGGAGAATGCATAGGTGAGCGAAATACATAGTTATTGAACAAGCTTTATTTATTCAAGGTGAGGTTATGTAATGTTATAACAAATATGTGTGCAAACTACATCAGCATCTATCTGAGATTAACTGCAGAATATTTTGCCATTTCACTGTAGAGCTTAACCTTCATCTAAGACAAGAAGTCACACTTTAGACCCTATATAAAAGCTTTGTCATCCTCATGAAAGGGATAGTATGGAAGCAGCTAGTGTTAAGTTACAACTTCTTTCCTTGAAAATATCTAAAACAGAAGATTTCCAATTTAATGTTGCATTTAAAGCATTTTAAAAGAAATATTTCAGCTGTTTGAATATGGATGCATTCTCCTTAAGGGAAGAATGTTTTTGCACCTTATCTGTTAATACATTCAATATGAATAATATAGGTGAAGCAAAAGTCATTATTGTCCCACAGTAGAAGGTTAATTTAGAGTAAGTTTAAGAAAAAAGGAGCTGCCTAAATGAAATACATAAACTGATAAAATTACAACACATTTTTATTAGCATGTGTTCTGAACAAAAAGGGTACAAGAGTATTCACCTGAGATAAAGCTAGTATTTCAATATTTCTAAGTAGCATTGAGTTTTGCTTGAGGAAAGCCACTTGAAGTTTTAAAATATACATTTTGCTATTATACAATATATGCAGTTTAAGTAATTAAGACTGATGCTAACATGAAAGTCCTAAAAAAAAAATCACAGTGTGTATCAATATTATTAGTCACAAAATTTATGCTACTTCATAACTTTAAAAAATTATAATGATTACAAATTTTAACCTATTCTTCTAAAAGTGATCTTCTGAGTACAAGCTTCAAGAAGCAATGAACTAAAACATAAGAATTAGTTTCTTACAATTTAAATATATACATACTCACTGATTAAGAAAATAATCAAGCTTTGGAAAAAAATAATACAAAACTGATTACTTTTGCTTGCACTGGTTAAAATAATGAACTAGTCTAATCTGTTTTCCAAAATGAAATGAGCAGTTTCCTGACTGTTATGAAAAAAATTTAATATTGAACTTCACTTAAGACTAATTTAACAGCAATTTTGAACTGCCAAAAAGATGCATTTATAAGGATTTTAAATACACTTTCTGTTACCAACTTAGGTTGATCAGCAGCTTTTTTTCACTCTCAGAATCCTTCAAAAAGGGAAACTCAAAACAAGAAAAAGGCATATATAAAAACAGTAAACACTGACCTCCTGAGGTTCCTACAACAAAATTATTCAAGTAGAAAATCTACACCATTACATAGCAGCGGCTATTTCTGTAGTTTAGCACACTAACAGCACTTTTTCAGTGTGTAAGGAGCAAATGAAGTAAGCCGTGCTTTTAGCATGCCAAGAGGCAGAAACACTGGAATGTAACAAAGACAAACTCACAATTCTACCAGAACATTCAGTCAACATTCAAGAACTGTCAAGACTACACCACAAGAATTAAGATGCTTTTTATACATATCCCATGATGCAATAATTCAGTTTTAAATATTAATGCTGTTTCAGAACTTCCCTTACCTCACATTACACCCTAAAAGGATTCTGCAAATCTCTGCACTATATTGTGCAATAGGTATATGGTTTATTGGCTTTAAAATATACCATGAGAGAACTTATTGATACAAAACTCTGTTTTGTTTATTCCTGTACTAGTTATTCCTGCCCTTTTTAATTATTTTCCTTGTTGTCATAACAGTTCAATTCATATCTGTACAAGTAAGTATTAAAACAAATATGTACAAAAGTGGCATCCTAAGCTAATCCAAGGTAAGGTGGAGTGGTTTTATTTGGTTAAAGGGGCTTTCTGAAATTTAAGAAATTTAGTTAAACCCAGATTTTTGTTGTTATGCTACTGTATTATTTGGGTAGGTTTTCTATTCTACAGATTTTTTAATGTCATTTCTCTGAAACTCTTCCTTAATGTTTAAACACACTTAAAATTAAAGCAAGTTCGGGTCTAAAATTATATCCCACCTTGCTAAATGTTGGACAGAGATGTTCCCTTTCAAAATTAAAGTTTTTTAATTGAATTTTACTAATATATATCAGTTATTAGTTGAGAAGGTATTTTTGGTTTGCTATCAAAGTAATGTAACTTGAAAGCAAGTTATCACATGCAATTTGATCAAATTGAATGAATACTATGTACTGGCATTATCAACTATATTTCATACAGTACATGTCCAAACTATGCTTCAGGCATAATTCACTAAAATTTGCAAAGCCAAAAAAAAACCTGGGGGGAGGATGGGGACAGGACATAAAACATGCATGTGATCATGCACTGAAAAAAAAAAAAAAAATCTAAACTCTTTAAACAGCATTTTTAAGTTCACACTCACACAGCTCAAACTTCAGTGCAATAGCTAAATCATTCAACAGTCAAAGAACAGAACCATGCAAAGAAGAGCAAGTTCTTAAAAAAGCCCCAACCAAAAAAAAACTCAAACCAAACCAAACCCATACCAAACAAAAATAACAAAAAACCCCCAACATCCCAAACCAAAACAAACAAAAAACCACCCCCCCCAAAAAAAAACCACAACCCCCTCCAAGACCCCCCAAAACACACAAAAATAATCCCCAAAAACCAACCAATCAAGCAAAGAAAGAAAAAATAAAATTAAAAAAAAAAAACAAAACAAAAAACCAAAAAACAAAAAACCAGAAAACACCAACTAACCCAAAAACTGTTATCCAGTATCCATTCTGCAATGCAAAGGTGAGAAACTAAATCTACAAAAAGGCTGTTATGGCTTAATTTTGTTTTGCAGATTAATAATGCAGCACTTGAAAAATGGAAAGGTCTGGCTTTACCTCTGACCAGCAGAGCTAAAAATCTCTCCATTTTCCTTTATCATCATGGGATACTCTTTAGGCAATCTAAATTAATAAAGACTTGCCACTTTCAGATGGACACAAGATCAAGTGTACCAGTTAGGATTTCACATTCACAGTACATAAGAAAATACACATGGAAGGAAAAGTAAAGCGTTAACTTAACAAGGATTTATTCACAGGAATACATGTAAGTAGAGAAAAAAAACACAACAGAAAAGCTAAACAAATGAAATGAAGAGGATCCAAACCAACTTTCACTCTGTAGCTTTAAACTTGCACCCTTGTGCATTTAACTACATCACAAAGGGCCACCAACATGCGCCGATACAGTGTAGATACCCTGCATTACATCCATTAACTTAAACATCTCTTAAGATCATGCTTTGAACAAAAAGAAAGCGTAGAAGATAATACGTTGAGTGGGAATAAACACAAATATAGCAATTGTCATCAACTTCTACAATTGTCTTTACGTGCCAACTAACATTTATGCAGCCTTTAACGGGTCTTACCATGTAATTCATTTTAGAGATTCTGAAAAAATCACTAGTATATAACCATGCAGAAAGCACATCACACTGACAGCACAGAGGCAAATATTTTGCACAGTTATATCAGCTTTCCACATTGTGCAGGTTACACACAATACAATATGAATCTTAATCTTAACAGATCCTAAAAAGGTATTTCAAGGCCTAATTGTTAACTACAGTACTTCATAACTATATTCTTAATAAAAATATGATCCACAGAATCTCAGAAAAAGAATTTTAACTGCAGGGCTATATTGAATTGGTAAACTGCAACATAAGACTGATACCACATAGGTAAATGTATACCAATTTCATTCTATGTGATGCAAGCATGCTACTTTCCCACTAATTTAAATTACCTCTGATCACTAAGAGCCAGAATGCATGCCTGAACCTTAAACTGCATGTTAAGAATAATGACTTACTCTAGAAATTAAAGCTAATTAATTACAGTAACCAAATTATGCTACTTCAATTTTTTTAATGCAAAAATTAAGATGTGAATCTTTCCTTTGATTTGTCCCTCCCCTTACCCCAAAAATGAAAGGAGTGACTCATCTGCAGCTTGCAGGTTACTTCATTTTGTCCAGCTTAACCTCTATTAATTTTTGACAGGGTTTCTATATTGTACACTGCAAGTGGCTGCTCCTAATACTGACAAAAGCTGCATTTTAACTGTACTAATTTAATTTGAGTTATTCATTAACATGCAAATTATCTAGGAGTCCCATTAAGCAGGATGAAATAATGTAGAAAATCCTTACTTTAAAAAAACATTAAAAAAAAGGAAAGCCTTTTACTGTCTGTGACCTCAATTTGTAGGTTCCCTTTATTGTGCGTAAAATAGTTTTTCTCTTTATGTATCCCTATAGTTCAGTAATATGGTTCTTATTTTGGTACAATTCCCCACAATAATCCAGAATGTGCTGTTTTGTTAATAGACTTTTTTTCTTCTTCACATCCAGTGCAGAGTTGTAATAGGAGACTATTTCCACCGACAAAGGCTCCAGATGTTAAAACATTTATGCAAGCATGCTACTTTCCCACTAATTAATATTACTTCTGATCACTATGAGCCAGAACGCATGCCTGAACCTTAAACTGCAAGTTAGGAATAATGCCTTACTCTAGAAATCAAAACTAACAAAGTACAATAATAAAATCATATCCACTACCTTGGTTGTTTTTCTTAGCATAAAAATTAAGATGTCAATCTTTCCTGTGCAGTGTACCTCTCCTTACCCCAAAATGAAAGGAGTGACTTAGTTGGCAGCTTGCAGGTTGCTTCATTTTGTCCAAGTTAACCTTTATTATTTTATGATGGGGTTTCTATACTGTACACTGCAAGTGCCTGTTCCTAATACAGACACAAGCTGCATTTTAACTGTACTAACTTCGTTTGTGTAGTTCTTCATTAACATGCAAATATCTAGGAATCCCACCAAGCAGGATGAAATAATGTAGAAAACCCTTACTTAAAAAAACAGAAAACAAAAAAGAAAGCCTTTTACTGTTTGTGACCCCCATTCTTAGGTTTCCTTTATTGTGCGCAAAATATTTTTCCTCTTTACGTATCCCTATGGTTCAATTATATGGTTTCTTATTTTGGTACAAATCCCCATAATATTCCAGAATGTGCTGTTTTGTGACTAGATTCTTTTTTTTTTCTTCTTCACATCCAGTGCAGAGGTGTAATAGGAGACAGATTTCCACCCACAAAGGCTCCAGATGTTAAAACATTTCCCAACATCGACTTAATACAGTGACGGCAACACCTCCCTCCCGCCCCTCCCAGTAGGGTTGGGATTGTACTGTATTCCCTACTGGTTTACCCTTCCCCCCAGTAAAGGGTAACATTTTCCCTGGGTGCAGAGGCTCCCTCATAGTCTCCCAGACAGAAGGACCTGTAAAGGGAAAAGATAACGGTATAATTACATCTTACCTTGAACCTCTGCCAGATAGGTACATAAACAAAGAGTCTTTTTCAAGCACTAAGTGCCAACCTATAACTTTAAAATGGATTTATGTCTAATGTTCCCTTTTAAGTCTGTTCCAGCCCATTTGTATCAGATAAATTATTATTCATAAAACAACAATATATGCTTTGAAGCTACATTGACAGTTCCACTGTTGTTTTAAACTTAGATTTAAGATAAAAGCACCCTATATATTCTAACCAGTTTTTTCCATTTTTAGCACAAAATTATGAGGTAGTTATGACATTAAGAAAGAATATTAAACATATCTGCAACTGACCTAGCAGCTTCCCTTTCAAGTGGATCAACCAAGATAGCCATAGCTTCTCTCAGTTGAAACTGAGAACAATGGTGGATTTTATCACTTTTGTTTCCTTTTAATCAGGAAGAGAAAACATCCTTATGTCAGAACTAAAATGCTCTCATTGATAAGTATGTAGCTGTTTTATTTTTAATCCATTGTTCTGATCAAACATGTAATGCAAAAATTTTATGACACTGACTTTGAAAAAATCTTAGGCTGAATTTTAAATAGTTGTCCATTCCAACACTAAACAGAACTGCATGACTCACTCTCATAATTTCAGTACAAAAATTCTACTAAAAGTATCAAATTTGTATAAAGACTAAAAGAATAAACTTGATTCATTCTTTTTTTTGGGTAATATAATAATCTCATCACAGTATCACACATGAGAAATTTACTTTATACAGCATACACAGGTAGCATACAAAGCAAGGTGGTATAATAATAGAGGTACTCTGGAATGCACTTTCACTGTTCTTTGTCGAAGCTGAATCATTCTCCACACAGAAGTGTCTAACAGTTCTGAGTTGACACACAAAATGGAACATGGCAATAATAAACACATACCAGACTCCCCCAAACATCAAGCTTTACAGTTACTGTAGTTATTAGCATAGCATTCTTTATTCAGTGGAAATATCTTTTAGTATGTAGTTAGGCCATTAGACTTCTCACAGCTGGTGTGTTAACAAAGCTGCTTTCTTATCCTAGCAGAGTATTCCCACTTAGACCACATCTGCCATCTATTATTTTATAACATATAAGGTAGCCTGTGTCTTTAGTATGATGACTTGAGGATCATATTCATCACTTTGCTTATTAAACTTGAACCAGCACTTCGTCATACCTATACTTTCAACTTTCTTGATAAACTAATGTGTGTATCATAGACTCAGTTTTTCTTTCTTTCTTTCTTTCTTTCTCTCTCTGTAACAATAAAAAAAATCAGACAAATGCTTTTGCTACAGTCACCATCACTTAGGTATATTATCATTCCTTCTTTCTTTCCTTCATATATAAAGTAGTAGCTCAGCAATTCTAGACTGATGAATTAATTATGTTTCATATGATGCAAACCGGGAGAAAGTCCCAGTTCTCTTTGGCAAACAGGACTCATGTGCTTACCTCTAATTATGGGACTGCAGCTACAGTGCATGAGGTTAAACTCCATAGTAAGCTGCAAGGCGCTCTTTTAAGGGAAGAGGAAACTGGTCAGAGAAACGCCTCCAATTCTCATCCCCAACTTGATTTTTAAATCCATGAAGAATCTACAAATGAGAAAGGGGAAATCAAAACAAGCAAAAAATAGAGGCTACATTATTTACTAGCATCATATGCAGTAAACCACGAAGTGCTGAGTTGTACATCTGGCAATTTGAATTCTCCAATATCATACCGAAATGCTACAAAGAAGCAAAGGAACTAGAGCACGGTCTTTCTAATGTGTTTCTTTAAAGGTGACAAAGAATATAGCTACTCAAAGAAACCAGTGTATGTATATGTTTTCATATATTTTTTTAATAGGTAACTTAAAGCCTAGGGTTAAGCCATTTCAGAATGCTTAAATTATAATTTTTTAAATTCATTTTTCGTCCATCCATCCATCCATCCATCCATCCATTATAATTTTTTAAATTCATTTTTCGTCCATCCATCCATCCATCCATCCATCCATCCATCCATCCATCCATCCATCCATCCATCCATCCATCCATCCATCCATCCATTCGTCCATCCATCCATCCATCCATCCATCCATCCATCCATCCATCCATCCATCCATCCATCCACCTTATCAACTGACACAGTTAATATATTTTAAGACTACTGTGTTCACATTTATTTTTTGACAGATGTGAAGTATTTTGTGGGAAGTTGAATTAAATGGCAGTCAGCTTTTGACAGAATGAATACCTGTCAACTTCTAGCACAAATATAAAGTCTTTGAGAACTCTGTTTTCTGCATGGAACCTCTAAGACCACTTCACTAAAAATGAATCTCTTAAAACCTTCTTTGTTTTGAAATAACAGGGATCCACAGTCAATGGCAGTCAAAAGCCAGTAAAAGAGGAAAACAAATAATCTACAGGTTTCCACTTGGACCATCTGATGTAATAAACTACCTGAAAATGAAATTACATTATTAAAAAAAATCTTAGTATGTTATCTCTTAAAACAGCAAGTAAAAGCGAAACATTAGAATGGACAAAAGCAGACAGAATTACTGTTCCTCATAGAAAATTATACCAAGAAAATCTAAAGTTTTGTTTTTCCTTTTTACACTCAGTGTAACTGAATTGTGGAACAGTCTCCTCAAATAAAAGGCAATGTCAAAATTCAAGTTCATGGTACAAGACTGTCAAGTAGAGCTGTTTTTAAACAGATGTAGTGGTAATGTCATTACATGCAACCAGTTAACTTACTGCTTTTCTCTCTCCCACAAGCAGGCTCTTTGCTAAACCCAAAGAGTCACACTAACCAGCTGAACTAACTCCTGAAAATCTAAGAATGCTCAGTGAAAGACAAAAGGTTATGAGTTAGATTTTAACACTGGCAGCTCATCTATCCATGTTCTTGACAGTATCTTCTCTTCCAGTTCTAGTACTAAAGAATAAATACATTTTAAAGAAAACCCCAAAACCTGGACAAATCCAGTTTCTTTCCCTTATTCCTGAAAAGTCATAATTACTGTTAGAAAACATCTACTTGGACTACAGCAATCACAAATTCATGAAGAAGTTGTCTAAAAACCCTGTGTGTTATCACTGAAGAAAGCTTTATGTCCTTTCCTATAAGGCAAAACCTACAAAACTACTTTATAAAATTGCTTGCTTAAAAAAGCAAGGATGTCCTTATGCCAAGTGACCAAGAACCACTGTTTAAGTTTGAATGCATTGATTCCCAAACAGATCACTTGGAAAGAATCTGAAAAAGAGGATTTTAATCTGCTGAAGGACTGGTGCAAAAACATGCAGTGAGACTGCTTTGGGCAATCATCACAGACTCTGTCCAGGACCCCCTTTTAAGTTGTAATTGCTGTTTCATTCTGCTGATGTTAGAATACTCATAGCTGCACCTTTTCTAGATCTAATGCTCCTTGGAAGGAGGCTGGTTATTGGAAAGACTACCTAGGACAGCAAGATTTCTGCCTTTGCTCTTAAAAATGGGGTAGAAAAGTTCTAGCTTCTGATTTGATGCTCACACGTGTCACTAATTGAAGAAAAAGTGCCAATACCAACCCATGATCCTAATAAGTACTTAAGAATATTTTTGCTTTAAGAATATCATGAACCTTACTTTTGACATAGAACTTCCTAAAAATGGGGATTTCACTTTAGAACTTGTGAGGTAAACCACTTCTTGCTCTCTCTCTCCCTCTCTTGCCTTTTTTTTTTTTTTTTTAATTTAAGACACTAGGGTCAAAATACAGTGCATCACATTCTGGGCAGGGCTTTTTTGTTTTTTACTTACTTAAAACAAGGCAAACAGTCCTTTAGTTTAAATTCTACTGACGCTTTGCCTAAGGATGTATTCTTGGGTATAACTGCATGTTAGTTTCTTGAAACTTACTCAACTAAGAAGGATTCTGAGAAGGATTAATCAATCTCTTATTTTCAGCAGGAGTTATGAGAAACAGATACGATACCACTGGCATATTTTTAATTTGAAACTTATGCATGTCTCCAAAATAAAGTAGCCATCTTTGTGACAAAAAACAGTCTTGAACCATACAAATCTAAAAAAAAAAAAAAAAAAAAAAAAAAAAAAAAAAAAAAAAAAAAAGTCTTACATGTAGTATAACTTCTCCTGTTCTTCCAAATGCAGGAAAACATAGTAGGCTGGAGATTATGAAAAGTTGTTTGAGGATCATTATCCCTTCAGAAAACACCTCAAGTGAACTTTGCAACTATTTAAAAATTTTGGAATAATCCAAATGCATATAAGATGATAGAGGCTAAAAAAAGAAGTCAGGATTTTCATGTTGCTTTGTCTCCATGACCACAAACACAGTAAGTGCTAGAAAACACCTTCACTAGCAAGTGAAACAGAAAGAAACCAGAGGATGTAAAACAACCACCACTAGTTTATACTATTATCTTAGAAACCTTACCTTACAGAACATGTCTCGAAGATCATCTTTTGGGCTAATCCATGATGCAACAGCATCACAAAAAAAAATAAAGTCCTACAAAATTAAACAATCATATAGGTTAGAAATCTCAATTTATACATCTGAAAACAATGCTTGATATTCATTCTGTGAAGTGGATGGTCTTTGATCCTAATTTACAACTGCTTTGGCTTTTATGCATTTATTTTCCACTTAATTCAGACAACGGTAAATTATTGTATGCCTAAGTGTTCAGCTACAGAAGTTGCTGAGTATCTTAAATTAAACCACAGTGAAAACAACAGCTCTCCCCTCTGGACCACACTAGTATAACTTTAATTCGTTCAGTACACCTACAAATTCAATGTCTGCTTCCTTTACTCACAAGCAATAAATGTATCTCTCACACATTTCCAGTTAGGGAAAAAAATTTGTTTTATTTCTTAAAGTAATTTTTTTCTGGAACACAGAGAACATTTATCATACAGGTTCAAAACTAAAGCCACCTCCATCCCTATACTCCATTCATCTGCTGTCATTACCTCCTCCTACACTAACAGAACACCAGTCTTTAAAAATAATGTTGCTAATGCAAGAAAGAGGAACTGAGGATGATTAGAGAGAAAAGATGAGTTAATGAAATGGGTCCTTATTTAACCCCTCTCTGTAAGCTACATGAATGAACAGGTAGTAGAAGAGTGAAATGTAAAGTACAGAATAAGGCCTAAATGAAATGAACTGAACATTTCAAAACAAGGCAAACACTCAATTCTTGTGTTTCAGGAAGAATTCCAGGCAGAGAAAAGGGAAAGATCAGTTTTGTTTTCCTCTTATAAAATATTATATTGATACAGCTTTACTTTGGAGGTGTGGAGACTAAAGATCAAGTCATATTCTATTCTACAATTGTACCATTTATTTTAAAGAAATGCATGTTCATTGTCACATTGACTCCTTGAAAAACTGATCTGAATTTGAAACAGAATCTTCCCTACCCAAGTGTTAATAACAAAGGGGTCGGTCGTTACTGTTTTCTTCTGTTTCTTGTTTTAAAAACCTAGGTTACATGTGGAAAATGGGTATAAGAATGTCAACTTTTACCTTATATTTGCATACAGATCCTGACCACAACCTGACAGAAGTATCAAAATACAGTTATTTTAATCAAAGTTCAATATTTACATATTAATTGCCAGTAAAAGACAAAAAACTCATTTTAAAAGTACTTCTCCCCTTTCCTTTTAAGACGACAATTTCTGAAGGATCATGACACACATCACTCACAATATAAACATTTTGGGCTTCTTGACTTCAAAATAAAGCTACATCAGGTACTGCAGGGAATCTCTTCAAGGTAAACTTTTTCATACTCCACATACAGTTTTCACTAAATTTCACATAAATTTATGTGAAATTTAAATGAAAATTAGCATCTATTAATGTGTCTTACTTGGACTACTCCACTGGGGTTGACCGTAATCATGGTACATATCCCACGGAACGCTGAATCCTTTTCCTCATTGTCTCTTATATTTCGTAGAGAGGTGCACCTAACAAATTGGAAAGCAAAACTTAGATAACTCTATTACTTTTCTTTAATCAAGTCAAAACTAGATGACAGTATCTGATGGAATAAGTCACACTGATAAGATAATCTGAAACACAGCTCTGAACACTTAGAAAAACACTTGTTGCACACAGTTTTTACTAGCATAAAATCATCAGGCATCACCTCCAGAATCTGGCTTTTTGTTATACTGCAGTCAGAAAGTGTGACCTCTATTCCATTAAATACAAAGGAAACATGTATCTAAAATACTTATAGAAACTACCATTATTAGAAGCAGAACATAAAATACTGTCACAGTATGAATTATGTCAGATACCACTTACAGAACAGTTATTGAACTTTTACAGCAGCAAGCAAGCTATTTTATACGTAACAAATCTATAAACATATATTCCTTACAGCATTTCAAGCCTCAGACTGAATTTTAGGTAATGCACAGTTTAAATTTTACAATATTTGCATGCATTGTATTATCATTCTGGTGGATTTTAAAATGCTCTTTCATTGTCAAGCTTTAACACAGCAAGCATGTGACAATCTTATCCCATGCATAAATTAGTCGTTAGCCACAACATAAAGAATACATGACGGTGCTACTAAAAACTCACAAACCTGATAGGACAAGATTAGTCACATGGTTGGCAATGATTAAGGATTGAGATTTTGTAACCAACTGAAAATATATCTAAAAGTGAGATAGAGAGAAGAAAGAAAGAAAGAAAGAAAGAGAGTGAAGAAAAATGAATTAAAAAAAAAGATTGAATAATACACACCAGGGTCTTATAAACTGCTGTAGCATGGGGGCCACCTCTTGAGGACAAACGTAACCAAGACGACCAATTGTTATTGCTAAGGTAACGCAATCACGGTTATACACCACCAAACGCCAACCAAGACATGAGCAAATGAGGGGGGAGGAGAAAAAATAAAGAAAAAACAACAAATAACTCAGAAACAGAAACCAACAGAATCTGTGTATGATAATAAACATAAGATTTCACCAGTGCTGTTTATTACCACCCCCTAAATAAGAGGCAGCAACATATATGGTATACTCTCCAAGGTAAAAGAAAAAATCAAAGAAGTATGAGAGAACACCAAAAACACAATTTTAAAATTCAAAGGTTTTCTGATGTAAGCAGTCATTCTGTCCCTGTTTAGAGTAATCATTTACAGTAAATTTACCTCTACACAAAGTTTTCATTGAAATGCGCTATAATGGATATTTTTTAATAAAGGAAATTATTAATTTTCAGTATTACTATCAAGTATTCTAAACATCTTATTTTATCCAATATTTAGAATTCAAGGTTTCTATAGACCTAATCTATCAGTAAAAATACATTTCCAAATACTTTTACATAAAATATATTGTGGTCTGCCTGAAAATCCTAAATAGATAGAACACTTCTCAAATGTTTATGTCTTCTTCATAATCTCACAAAGAATTTAATTAAAAATGGTTGCTAACTCAAAGCAATTGACTGCAGAACATTAACTCTTTAATCCTAATATTTCTCCTGCTCACAAAAGTTTTCCTCATAAGATGTACAAGAATCTGACTTCTGATACCAAAGCATGAGGACACATGAAAAGCAAAATTGCTTCATCGCATGATCAGTTAGTTTGGCTCTTTGTTCCGAGGGACAGACCAAAGAAAGTATCATTATGCAAATGTGTTTTAATGGTGTTTGCTCAACTCACGAAAGATTAATCTTTAGAAAAAGGAGAGGGTGGGGAATAATGTATCAGAATTACTTGAAGCAAAATACATGAATAGTACTAAAATCCAGCAGATTTGTATGAAGCAGAAAAAGGAAACCTATGTTCAAGGGACATACTATGCAACACTCTAATTAACAGGCATTTGTGAACAGTTTCATGAAACATGCAATAAAGCAGATGATGCTTTCTCAAATAAAAGTTTGGTGTAGGATATACCAGCAGTCTGAAACATGTCAATTTCATGTGATGCAGCTCACTGTTAATGTACTGGTATTAGTCAATTTCCATACACAGTGTCTAAAATTTTTTGGTATCTTACAAAACTTCACTGAAGTTCAAATGAAAATACAATTTTAAGTTTAATCTGTAAATTCTTACAGCTACAGCCTGAACAAGGAACAGAAATCTCTGTCAAAGTGTGTTTTCACAATTGTTTTCATAATTAATTATACAGCAAGCTACAGCAAAACTAGTAATATTCTTGCACATACTAGTGGAACACAACAAAATATCCCACAACAAACTTATAATAAGTACACCACACTCAACATTTATTTGCAGTTATCCATCCACATTTAAAATAACTATTAAGAGAATTGAAAAAAAAAAAATCAAGTGTTCAGATGCTTCCAAAAATTCTCTTAATAATGGAAGCATACATACATTCAACTATTGCATCTCAGTTACAGGTATTACACATCCATCAGTGCAGAGGAGGGGATCAGGGCAGGGGTGAGAAAAACTTACATGGTTATACTATTACAGTATTATACTGTTACACTATTCCATGGTATATTTCACATCTAGGTATGTGATTCAAAATTTCCTTTTCAAGAAGTAGTCCCTATAATATGCCATAAAACTAGGTAAATTTTCCTTTAACTTCACCTTCCATACTAAACAAGATAGAAAGGCAGAGAAAGTGCAGTTTTTAAGTTTAGAGAATACAGAAAGAAAAAAATGCTTTGAAAAATCTCTCTCAAATTATCTCTTACTTTGCTCAAAAAGTACAACCGTACCATTGTACTTGCATCATATACAATCATGTCAGATATAGCAATTAAACTGTCATTTTCTTACAAGACAGTTTTCAAACAGAAGGAAAAGAAATCCTCAATTAATAAAATAGTAAACAATAAACCCATCACTTTATCTATGATTTTTTTCTCAAGTATGGAAGGTGCTTTTCATACCAGAACAAGCCCTCTATAAATGCAGAAGAAACAAGCCTCAGAAATTCCAATTCAGTAAGGCATTTGGGTATTACTCCCAATTTGGAATGCAAAGTCAGAACATAAAATATGCATGCCATTATTAGAATTCTTTTTAGGAATTTGTTATTAAGTGACCAGGTAACAGAAATTACACATAATTTCAGTTATGTTGTGGTAAAACTGCCATCACGGATCTAGATTTTTGTGTATGATATTGTAAGTTTATCCTAAAACAAAGAGCACTTTTTTGTAAATTGAAAGAGTTGATTGTTTTATATAGGCCAATTACATTTTTTCCAACACTAGACATATATATACAGTACACGTGTAAGGACATGCATACATCAAAATCAGTGAGAAATTAAATATTAAGTGTTACTGCATACATTTGCCGTGTATCATACATAAATAAGACTAGAAGAATTATTAAATAGATGAGAAATAGATATAATAAATGTTATAATAGGAGAAACCAATTAGAATCTAGATATATAATTTGCTACAAGACTGAGACTTGTAAGAGCTTGTGCAAAACAGAGTTGCTTTGCTTATAAAAGCCAAGTACATAACAAAACCAGTTCTGGTGCGATCTATTTAGATCTGGTACATTGAACTTACTGTCAAAGACAAGGATGTAAAACTGAATTTAAATTTTTAACATGAAAGCATCACTAGAAATAAAAAACAATCCACAACCCAAACAAACCGTTCTAAATATGCAAATATTCCAAGAAAAAAAATCTTACCCATTTGGATGGAGATTTCTCCAATAGCCCAGGTGGCATTGTTACACACAGAAATGAATTCAGGGTTTAAGTTTGTTCCCAAAATGGGCATGAAATCAGCTAGAAAGAACAACATTTTAAAAACTCATCACACAATACAACCATCTTGTCCTATTACTTTAGGATTGTGAGGGGGGAAAAAAAGGGATGTTTAAGAAAAAGATCGTAAGCCTATTTAAATACTTGGAAAGTGTTACATTCAGATTCACAAGAGCTATATTCCAGCTATTTATCAGATTAACCTGGAATTTAGAACCTAAGCAGGTAAATGCAAATATTTTCAAATTCTGCTTTTAGAATTTTCCTAAAAGGGTTTATCCTTATGTAACTTTTATGTACAAATATTCTCCTTCCCTTTCTCAGATGAGAGGAGAGATAGGAAGAGAAAAAAACCACAGCTACAAGCACTAGTTTTATCATATGGCTGAACATCCCCCAAATCACTTGGATAACCATGTATTCAGCTACCCCTGAAAAAACAACAAAGACTAGAAGGCAATTACATCTTTGATTAAATTTTAAGAAAAAAAAGGCCATCATAACACCTGCCAAATAATTTCAAATTCCAAGCCTATTCAAACATTCATTTGGCAAGTGTATCTCAACAATATCTGTGGGAAGAAAGACCAAACATTGTGGAAGTGTATCACTGATGCTACTTTCCACAGAAATAAAAAACAAAGCAGAAAAACTAAGTAAAATCTTAATCGCTACCCCATTTTTGGATTTATATATTAGACATATTTTTACTTAACAATAAATTCAAGTAGAACAAAAAGAGCTATAAAAATAAAGAAGAAAAATGAACTTTCGCACTGTCCACAAAAATAAGAACATATTTTCTTAACATACAATTAAAGGGACAAAAGACTACAGACTTTTGCAGAAAATTACCATATATCACACCATAAAAAGGCAACCCACAGAACAGAGAGTGTAACAATGGCTAATACAACCTCTTAGACATTTTGGAAACATGTAAAAGAAACATACCGATGCAAGGTTTAACATGCTGAAAACATGCCTTTGTCAGGTCACCTAACAACGCAAAAGAACTCTGCCGTACCTCAGGCATTTTGTCCTAAAGAGAGGAAGAAAAAAATTACAATTCTAGACGAGTTTCTGATTCTCTAAATAAAGGAAATGTGTAGATTAAATAGCTTACTCATCTCACCTGCATGCATTGATACATTAGTGTCAGGATATTGCTGCGAGCCACTAGCTGTTCAATGTTGCCTCCAAGTCCTTCAGCTAAACCACTGAGTAAATCAAGAGCCACAATCATGAAATCTTTATCTGGAGCCTCATATTGATCTGGCTGAGCATTATGCAACTGCAACAAATAAGTACACATTTTCAAAATTATAGCAGATTCTCTCAGAAGCACGATAAAAAAGCTGCAGAACTGCACCTTCATGCAGATACTCAATTTCCCTGCACACCTCTAGTTTTCCATAGTTAACACTTTGGTTTATCAAAGTAACACTGGAATAGTTATAGCAAAATACCATGGCTTGTGCAAGTGTCTTCTGCACCAGATTTACACAGCGCTGGTACACAGGTTCACAGTATGGAAGAAAGCCAGATTGCAAGGCAGTAGCAACTGACGACAGGCACTGGAATTAAAAAAAAACAAAGGAGAGAGAGAAAGCAGTCACTACTTTTCTTCACATGCCTGAAGAGTCTTTTTACTTGGGAGAGGGAATTTGGAACTTAGGATATCAAGTACACCAACAGGTAACTGATTAAGTAAACACAACCTAGAAAGGCGGTACTGATTTAGCTGAGCCAAGGCAACTATCAGCAAGTTGTTACTCACTCCTGCGTACGCCAGTTGAGAAAATTTGTCAGCAGCAGCATCTTCTTAAGAGTTAGCCAAGGAAACGCATACAGAACCAGTTATGAGAGTTCAGACAGCACTTACACTAAGCTGCAGTATCTTGACCATAAACAAGACCTAATATAACCTAAGAGTTACAAAACTAATTTTTCTAGAGGCGTTTTCCTCTAGAGGTGCTTCACACTCAGCAAGTTGAGAGCATTAGACTACATGGCCTGGTTCATACCTTCAGCTTGTCTGACAATAGTTTTAATGGAGGGATGAAGGGAGAGCAAGGAGAGAGAAGACAAGAATAAAAGGAGGATAGAACCCTTTTTTGTAAAAGAATCCTATCAAAGAAACCACTCCAAAATGGCAGGAAAAAAATCTAAATTATTTCTGCTAAACCTAAGGACATTTATTCAGTCATAAAATTTTCCCACCACAGTCAGGATATATTTTCCCTAATGGAAAATAGCAAAAAATATCAGCTTTTATAGTCATATTTCCTAGGAGGAACACTTTTAGTAAAAAGAAATAGTTTCTAAAAAAACTTGATAAAAAATATTCACATTTTAATATTTACCTCTAATAAAGGGAAGAGATCTTTATCTTCATCCTTCAGCATGTTCCACTTCTGGATTAATGGAGGCATTAGCATCTGAATATATTCCTGTTTAGGATGAAAATGCTGCTAAAACACTTTACTGCATATCACTCTATTTCAAAGCTAAAAATTAACTGAGATATATTCTACTTTTTCATATAAAGGAACAAACAGGCGTACTATAATTCAATCATTGTTGCAATTCATAGAAATATTTTAATACTAGATTTTACAATTTGCATTTGATATTTTTTCCTAAAGCACAGAAGTACCTTTACAAAGGGAATCTCTTCCTCCAGGTTTGATTTTAGCATAGCTGCCCAGGTTATCTATCTGACTGCCATAAGGTGTCAGAAAACATTTTTATATTTACATTGTGGCTCTACATCTGCCACCTACTTTTCTTAACCATCTTCTACTGCCCTGATGCTACAACCCTATATCCATGACCCCAAGTTCTGAAACTTCTTCCTCAAACTAACCATCCACAAACAAAGTAACTTCCTATCCCTCCAGAAGGAGGCACTTTGCCCTTCTTTATAAAGCTGGATTCCTTGCCACTGCACAGCCACAGTCACAAGGACACTAAGCAAGGCATCTCTAAAGCGCTGTTGCTTACAGAAGATATCCAAAGAGCCAAGTGATTTTGCTATGTCCAAAGGTACAAAATTCTAACTGACTAAATAAAGTCCCACCCTCATCAGGAGCTGCCACTCAGCTTCCTCCTGGTACTGTAAAAATATCAAGGTGGCCAGGCTCAGAGAGAGACTGAAAAACAGGTCCTTGGATGGTGTGGGGTCCAGATGGCAAGTAAAATGGAAACAACTAAAAGTGTTTTTTTTCTAGGGCGTATATGTAATTTGATGCGCTATAGAGAAGTAAAACAAGTCTCAATAACCATCATAAGATGCAAACATGACATGCACATCTTCTACTAATTAATACATGTACTCTAAAAAAAACCTCACCACATCTGCCTGTTATCTGTACTTTGTCCAAATGCGGTACCTATAGTGATATCTCCTCTGACCTAAAAAAACTTGAAGCATGAAGAAAACCATGACGAACAGCACATTTCACAACAAACCACACACTTTTTGCTTGTTTACTCAAAATGGCAAATATTTGTGTAGTGGGAGAATTATGTGCAGTCTATGTATTTTACCTGTGTAAGCATGCAGCACTAATAAAAGGTACACGGAAACATCAGCATTTCTAGTTAAAATATGTAAAGCACACTACAAAAAACACTGAACAAATTTTTCAAATACAGGAAGTCCTTCTACAGAACATAAGGTATACTCACTCATTAGCATCTGAATATATTCCTGTTTAAGATGAAAATGCATCAGCTACTGAAGCACTCAATTGCATACTAGTTTATTTCAAAGCTAGAAAATGAATATATTCTACTTTTTCAGGAGAAAAAAAAAATATATATATACACTGTAATTTAACCATTGTTGAAATATATAGAAGTAGTTGAATATTAGAACTTAAATTTTATGTCATAAGATTTTTTGCTGAGGCACATAAGTACCTTTGCAAAACAAATCTTTTCCTCCAGGTTTGGCTTCAGTCTAGCAACTTTTAGTAGCTGCCTGGGTTGTTACATATCTATAGGATTGACTCAGGGGCTACAGAAAATGTTTTCACCAGCAATACAATCTGGTTGTACATCTGCCACCTGCTTTTCTCAATCATCTTCCATTGCCCTGATGCTACAACTCTATCCCCAGAAGTTCCTGAAACCTGTTCCTCATTCAATTATTCATCCATGAAGAAAGTAATTTTCTATCCCTCCAGAAATGCGCACTTACCAATTCTGTATAAAATGTTGCATCTTCTCGGCCACTGCTGTCACAGTCACAAGGACATTAAGCAAGGCATCCCTGTAGTACTGTTGCTCCCAGAAAGTATCCAAAGAGACAACAGATGCTGCCAGCTAATGCTATGTCCAAAGATACAATATTTTAAGCGACTGAAGAAAGTCCCACCATTACCAGGAGCTCCCATTTAGCTTCCTCCTGGTGCTGTCAAAAGTCAAGCTGGCCAGGGCCAGAGAGAGATTGGAAAATATGTCCTTTGATAGTGTGGAGTCTTGAATGGCAAATAAAATGCCATGGCAACAACCCGAATTGTTTTATTCTAGTTTGTCTATGTCATGTGAAGCACTATAGAGAAATAAACCAAATTTCAACAGCATGCATGTGACATATATGTATATCCTATTAATGAACATGTATACTACAAAAACCCCACTACACTTGCCTGTGCTCTCTGTGATTTACTCAAAGGATTCTGTGTTTTTAGATATAAAATGCACATCTATCCCACTCTTGGATAAAGCAATCCCTAATGATGATGTGCTTTGATGCATTGGAAAGACAGAGCAGCTTAGCTATACCGAAAGTGGTTACAAACAACAAAAAAGTCATTAGAAATTAGCACACACATTCTACCAATTTCTTTAAAATCCCATTTCATATCTATATATATCTCCTTTGAGCTGAAAAATTCTGAGAGTAAGAAAAAAAAGTCACAATAATGAGAAGTACATTTTGCAAGCCACCAAACACACAATTATTTATTCAAAATGGGGAATATTTGTGTAGTGTGAAAATTACATACAGTCTATGTATATTACATGCAAATATTATTGAATCCAGAATTTTTGTTTAAAAACATATAAAGCACACTACAAAAGCCACTCAACCAGTTTTTCAATATATGATGAGCGTTTCTACAGAACATAAGGTATACTCACAGGTTTATTTAGATGATGTCCTACAGAATCTGCTAGAGTTCCTATGGCATCATAAAGAATGAGCAGGTTTTTATGCTGGTATTTACTAAATGCGAAGACCAAAGTGTCAAGTATATATGCAAGATAAGGAACAAGCTCTGTACAAGCCTCCTCTTCTAGAGTAGCAAAGGCACTGAAGGACAATAAAACAGGTTAGTACCTTGGAAATAATGAAGCAAGACAACCCCAAAATACCCTACTTAACCTATTTATGTTTAAACATAAAGATGTATTTAAGTCCTCAAATCAATATACTTCCAAAAAGGCAATACTTAAATAACTTAGAACTTTTTTAACTGAACACAAAATCACCCATAAGGATCCAGCTCTTACATTGTGAAGAACAAAATTTTAAAGTATTGCCATAGGGAGTCCCCCACTTAAAAGAAAAGCATTAGCTGAAAAGTTACAATATACTAACTAGAACAGAAGGAACCACAACAAAAGCTGATTACTTAAGTTAAAAATGGACTACTATCTTTAATGTACACAGTAGCTGCACGTAGACATTTTGATGCTGCTGTGCCAGTACAATGCAGACATCACTTTGTACTGTCAGTTGTTCATGACACAGAAAAAGATATAGAAAGATATGGAAAGCTAAAAGCAATACATAGGATGAACAGTTTTAGCTGCTCTTGGTCAAAGCACACATCATGACATCATGGAAACTTTTCAGCTTGTCTATCCAGTGTTTCAATAGCAGCGTTAAGGAAACCCATCCAAAATGAAACAAAAATCAAAAAAATCCCCCCACACCAGAGACACTGCTTCAGACAAACATTAAGCAAAGGAAAAAATTATTGAGCTGGCCTAGCTTTCTCAACAAGATTATTATTAGCTTGTCTTTGCACTAAAATGCATGCACCACTGCATGAGGTGATCACTTCACTGTATGCTACCAAATACAGAAATGCGGGTTTTTTTAACACAAGAGAACTGTGAACTCTAAGTAGCTAGCTTTCTTACTTTATTTATTGAATTATTTATTTTTTATTTTATTATGAAGTATTCTTTCAGAAAGGCATACAACTTGAGCAGGAAAATGTATTTCAGTAAAATATCATTCTGTGTGTTGCCAAGTAAAGAAGCAGTTCCTTGAAAGTACAGAAGTGAATGTTAGACCTCTGCTTCTATACAGAATTTAGGAACAAAAACATACACCATCTTGTGACCATCTTAAATTTGGTAGACATAAACAATGCATGCAACTACTCAGTGTTGGGATGAAGCTCTTTGTTGTTGTCCAAGAATGTTCATTGTATTTCCTTACAATTAAAAAAGCTAGTGAATATGTTTTGACTTGCAACAACTCTACATTTTCCTTATGGTAAAGTTTCCCAGTTTATTTATAATTGCAACAGTAATTTTAGCGAATCTCTGCTCCAAAGAAAGTATCTCTAAACATGCTTCAAGTCTGACAATGGACTTTAATAATAATTTAAAAATCAGGTGTACTGTAATTTTTAATATTTCCATTCTAGATTTCCTGATTTTCATGGCACATTGCCCATCTGTCATAAGCACCAGCTGAGGTTATTTAACTACACCACATTTAACTACACATGGTTGCGTCAACTAAATGCAGATTTTCAGCCATTTTTTGGACAAGGAAAGCTTGAAGAGCAGTGTAAGATTTTCCTTTGGGGATTTTTTTTGGTTACTTGCTTGTTTTGTTTGGCTTTTGCATTTGGTTTTTTCTTTTAATAGAATAAATAGACAAGACATTAAAGCTACCCAAACTTGCTAGCCAAATTTTTGCAGACGTTTGGAGACAAAGAGGAAACAATAGGCACTACTGACATTTGGGGGTGACTATTATTATTATTATTATTATTGATACTATTATTATGTTTCAGGTGATCAGAGACAGAGGTAACAATGTTTCTTGAAGAAACATTGACAGCTTGCTGTGTACACTCCAGTCTGACAAAAACTGACGTAAATTTTTTTGATGCACAAGAGGGTGCACATATTCCCATTCCATTAATGCTGTGTCCGTTAATTAAGCTTTTTTTTTTTTTTTTTTTTTTTTTTTAAAGAAGTAGACATGGGGGAGAAGGAATCTTACATCCCAACATTTTGTTTCAAGAGAAAGATAATATCCCTTGAAATAATCATAACCAAAATGTTTTGGTAACGCTAAGTACAAACACTTTCAGTAATGCAATGATAGGACAGCTTTCCACTGTATTCAGTTCTGACCATATTCACAGACATTTTTAAAAAAGGCCAAATTTCTGGTCAATGAAACAGCATATATTGAAAGTAAGTGTTGCAAGCAGCTAATTTACTACAATAAATTACTTAAGCTGGTGTTTTACTCTGAAAACAAACTGCACAAGAGAAATAGATGTTGACTTTTTTCATGTTATCATATTTTGGGAGAAAGTTGCATCTACTCTAATTTAAGAGGAAGAATATGTTAAGAGCTAGAAACAGAGTCATGCATTGACTGGTAAAGGCATGAAAATAGCTTCCCATGGGAAACAAAAGCAGTGTAATGGACAGTGATGTTTGCTTAAGCTTTGGCTTACCTGCAGGCAGCTTCTTGTACTCTCTTGTTGCTATCCAAGATACGCTTTAGCAACTCAGTCATTAATGGCTTCAAGTATGTGTCTGGGGGTTGACTAACTACCCAGTGTGCATAGCGACTAAGAGTCCAGCATGTAATGGAGCGCACAAGAGCCTTTTTGTCAGAGAGGCACTGAATAAGGTGAGGGATTAGCTCTGGAAGATATGGAATCATACCCTGCATGCAGCCTGGAAAGAAAAATAAAGCTATTGCAGTACCAGAATTAATGAAAAATTCCACTATTTTCTGTTTCCTATGAGAGACATACTTTCATTCTCTATCATGTGGGAACACAACATTCAGTTAAAAATACAAATATTTTAACAAGGCAAGTCCAACAAATTTATATAAAGTTCTAAAAAAAACCTATTGCATAAATAATAATAATTACCATTATTGACCAAGAATAAAAGATTCACCCTTCAAGTCAGCAAGGGCAAGAAGACACTGAGATTTACCAGAAAAACTAACTTCCACCTTGCTGGACTTCAAATCAAAACCAACTAAAACTTTTCTATTAACAGTAAAAAAAAGTATGTTCATTAGACAGTGAGGGGAAAAAAAGATAATCTAGGCATGAACCCAAATCTACTTCTTCAGCTTGCAGAAGCGACAGAGAAGCTGGAACTTCAGGCAAAAAGACAAGCAAGACCGTGAATAAGTAAATAAGAATGGAAGTTTCTTCTATTTTAAATAGAGGACCATCTAAAAAAGGCATCTTGGTGTACTGAAGTCACAGGAGTGGTTTTCTCCATTTCTGAAAAACTTAAAATCTAAGGCTAAAATTTATTGAATATTTACCTTCTATGAAATCAAGCTAGTATTTTGAGAGACATCAACACCCCCATACTGCAAAGTTTAGAAAAGGAGAAATAAAAGAAATTATGTAATCTGTTTAGCCTCCAAAACATGCATATATTTTAAAATTAAAAATAAAATAACTGCAGTCACCTATCAGTAGATGAAGAGATTAATCACTAAAACCAAACCAGCTAAGGACATATATGCTTGCTTGCACTAGTAAGTTCACCCAAGCTACTTTAGAACCAATTTAAATATCCACAACCTAATGTGAACTGTTGCCTTACCTTCAGCAATTGCACCAAGAACAAGGATACCAGATTCTTTAACTACCCACTCGGGGTGGAAGAGCAATTCCTTTAACAGTGGCAAGATGTGTGGTAGAAGTTCATCACGAAATACATTAGCTAGGACATCTAGAGCAGCAGCAGAACATTTCCCTGAAGGGAATCAACAGTGTTAGACTCAGACAACTCTACAGAGAATAAATATAGGAGAAAGGGTGCCTTATTTTTCTGGTCTTTCTCTTGCTGTTCTCAGCAGGTAGTGGGACTGTATTTTACCTCTTGTAGTTTCATATGGGCATTCAATGCTGGACCTAAACACTCCTTCCCTCCCTCTGCTTCATAACATTATAGTGTTACAGAGCATCATAAGGCTTTGGAAAATAATGCTGAAAATAACTCCATGTAATGTTTCAAGGTTTCTGAAGCAGAAAACCCAGAGTATTCCAGCAATTATTCCTGGGGAACAAGTGCCATCTTTCACATAGTGCATGTCAGCATTTTTAAACTTTAAAAAATTCTAGAATCATAATTTTATGAAAAGTTATTATTTTAAACATACTCCTTGAGGAATGTATTTGGGCCCAGAAGAAATAGGGGAGCAGAACAAAAAAAAAATAGACTGGGAAGTCGTATCAGAGGAAGGACAAATATACATCCTTTGACAATGCAAATTTTTAGACAAACTTTTATGAATAAAGAATGTGGAGTTGTAATACTTGTTAGTAATAAGTAACAAAAGAAATGGATTTGAAACAACTAGAAGTCGTTAATCTCTGCTTATTATACAAACAGTATAGTTAGAGAATATAATTCCCCTTTTAACTCTGAGCGGCCAATGGATTCTCAGTGCACTAGGAGGGAACATACTTCCACCCCATTACACTACAGAGGGATCCACTGTGCTCCTGGGCTAAGCCACAGCTCTTAGAAAACCATTTTAATATAAATTCCTTCTTAATCTGCCATAAAGAATTGCACTGGTCTCGTCAGTCAGCAATGCTGCTAATTGTAAAGCTATGCTGGTGCTTTATCTCTGTTCAAATTGGAATATAGAATACTAGATACAAAATAGGGCACACAGTTATGATTTTCAGATAATACAAATTTTCTCAAATTCAGATAATATATGTTATTACAGATTTCTGAAGTGTTCTACTCTTTCTCTTTTAGGCCACCACTCCTGAAAAACTTCGGCTTTCTCATTGTTTTAATCAAAACCGTGCATCACAGGGCACCTTATGTCATTTGAGCTCTTTCACAGAAAATGCATATTTAAATCTGCAATCTCTACACACAGCAGCGACAAAAAGAATATAAAGAATATAAAACTACACTTTTTTTCCAACATGCAGCTTTACAGAAACAAGCATATTTGCAAACATATTTTCAACAGCAATAATTCTTCAGATATGTCTCAAAATTTTCAGCCATAAGCCTGAAGGTAAATTCACCTGTTGTGAAAACTTGTGGCCTTGGGGGGAAAGACCCTATGTGGCTATGTCCACATCTCAAAGCATTATTCCACAATGAGTTTGTTTGCAAAGAAAATTCAAATCAGATTTGTCAGAATTTCACTAGCTATTTTCTGTCTCTGAACTTAAAAAAACAGTTTGTGGTGTTTTCTTTCCTTATAACATAGCCTATTAACCTAAAGGTCCTATGACTCCCACAATAGGATATCTGAGCTCTGTTTTCCTCAGAGCCACCTCCTACATTCACAACTAGTACTGTATTGAGAAGCAAATTTCTCACTGAGAAAAGAAATACCTGTAAGGGCCATAGGCAGTAGAATGTTCACATGGAAATAAAAACAACCCAAACCAAACACAAAACAATTTTAAAGGGAAGTCTGAAATTAAAGAAAGCATTATTGAGCCTGCTCCAGTTATCAATGTGCAAAGCTTTTTTTTTATTCTCTTTTTAAACTGAATTTAAACAAGTGATACAGGATTTTTTATTATTTCATAGAATTAAAATATTAAGCCTGAAAGCTCCATTGAATTGTATCAAATAAATATTTATAACTCAATCTGCCATTCAAAATAAGATGGCTTCTGCCAATACAGTTATAAAGTCAAAGTGTCATCTCAAAGGCTCCCTGTCAATAAATCCACCAATTATGTCAGCAGATAATTATTTTTGTAGTCACAAAAAAAGCCTTGGTATTCCTTATATACAAACTTGTCTTTTTACTGTGGTTCTTATATTACGCAAGTAGCTCTTGTTCAAAGCATTTCACACATTACTTTGACCTACTTAAATTCCAGTCAGAAATAGTATCATCATCATCAAGTTCATCATCTTCATCGTCATCATCTTCAATACCATCTTCTTCATGTTGCTGAGCCACCGTCTTCGAACGATGGAAACGAGGCCTTATATCCTGCTCACTATCGGGAATGGCTTCATCTTCTTCAACATCCCCCTGCCACCAAATTGTTTAATTAGATAAACTAGTCCAACAGTATTGCTTAAGGAAGTTAACAATGTAGTTTTAGTTCAAGATTTTTTAAGTGTATACAAGATCCACATCCCACCTGAGCTGCTCATCTAAAAATGCCACTGTTTCTGTGTTCTACTGCTGCATTTACCAGAAAAGCAATAGAAAGATACAAGGAAGAGAGGTAACCTTCTTGTTACGAAATTACTCAATGGGAATGAAATGGAAAGAAGTGATTGAGAAATTTTGATACACAGACATAGGCAGGGATGGAAAAAGCCATGTATTCAACTTGCAAGGCATTAGAATTAGTTCTGAACATTTTTTTAATGCTGAATTCTTGCAGTAGTTCATGGTAATAGTATCCCAGCTCTGCCTAAATTGTGTGGGAGAGGAGTGGGATAAAGCAGGAGAGCCACAGATCAGTTTCCAACAAACACATCAGTTGCATTTAGTATTTGGAACGGCATACTTTGCCCCAGAAAGTTAATTCTCCACTGAAGAGATGGTAGGCTAGGTCTGCCCACTCTGACCTGAATCATTCTGATTTACAGGTTAGAACCTAACCAACTATTCCAACAGAGTAAAAGAAACAGATGCTCACCTTCAAAAGAATAATATCAATCTCTGAATATTTCATACCATTTACCAGCACAGGTATCAGCCTACAAAGAAATATTTACACATATTAAAGTAACACATAAAAAAAGCAAAACAGTTTGAATTTATATGGGACGTAACTTTGGCTGTAACCCTCACCTCCCAACTCAAAAAAGAAATACCTTAGCCTGATAAAAAGAGCTATTACCTGAACCAAGTTCCATGTCATAAGATTCATCAATACTTTGTAATGAGAAAAAGTGTTATTTCAAATTGCAAACTTTTAAATAGAAGTAGCCCAATGGCACAGCTGATGAATTTATTCGGAAGCACCTTTCAGAAATTACATGTATAGGTTTTCAGTAAGATCTCAAACTCCCATAATATGCATGATAAGTTGACTCTTGCAAATAGTACTTGTCACTTTATTTACTTGTCAATGAAGACTCTACCTCACTACTGTTAAAGATGGAGGCCTAAGTACATTAATCTCTCCTATCAACTCATGATTACTTCAGTAAGACAAGCTTTCAGCATTGCAGAAATCTTACGTAATCCATATGAAGATTTACTTAATTATTAAACTGGCTATGGCTATAGGGCTCCAATTGTACAGATGTACAGCTAAAAAAGTACTAAGGAAAAAAAACCAAATACTTCCCATTAAAACATGTTCACCACAACAAAAGAAAAAATGCATAAGAATATACAAGCCAAATGAAACTAATAACCAGGGATGAGCAACAGCGACAGACTCAATCTTGCTATATTCTGCAGGTGAGTGCTGTTTTTGAAGGTATCAGGCTTGCTCTAATACTCACATACTGCAGTGCCACATTATGTTCTAAACTTTAAATGAAGGAATAAACATTATCACCAATTCATTGGCATTTCTGCAGCATACTTCGTGAAGTATAC
Organism: Pyrgilauda ruficollis; assembly: GCF_017590135.1. NCBI lineage: Eukaryota > Metazoa > Chordata > Aves > Passeriformes > Passeridae > Pyrgilauda > Pyrgilauda ruficollis. The sequence goes on from NW_024529266.1 coordinate 2,282,127, forward strand.
ATTTTATTAAAAAGTCCACAGGCATAAAATGGAACGGATATTAGAAACCACATGAAAAAGTTTAAGAAGTATCTGTCCCACTCTTAATTTAACATACAAAATTTTAAGATTATCAAGTACTGACAAGCTTATACAGCTCCCTAGTCAACAAATAAGTTGCCTTAAATACACAACAATGAAAAATCATGGGGAAAACATGATGTGACTCTTAATAATTTATTTTTCTAGAAATTTAAAAGCTTTTTAAAAAAATTAATATGAGGCTGTTGCCTTTCAAGGAACTTTCAAGTTCCAAGGTTCATGTAGGCCAAAAGAGATTTAATGCTAGTAGCTGTTAACTACATGGTGTGTGTTGAGAACTTGTACTATGTAGTATCATTCTTCTGCCTTTTGCCTACAAAAGTAGGAATTAAATCAGACCAGTTTGAAATTTAAAAATAATTTCTTGCAACACTTATTCTCCTGGTTTTAACTCCTAGTCTTTCTCTGCAATAGTACATGTTTTAATCTCAATTTTCTATTTTTTAATTGGTTAGGAAAGACAAAATTTTTTTTTTCTATTTTAATTACTTCACATCTATAATGCTATTTTCTGCTGAGAAGGATGTGTGTCCTGTCATTCTGTTCTTCCACTCAAAATCCTGAGAGAACTCTGTCCATATTTAAAAAGTCTTCAATGCATAAATGAAAAGAAAGAATATTCATTTGATAGCAACACTGAAGAACTAATTTCCTGTTGTAAAAGATTTCAAATTAGTCTGGAGGAAGTTGCAAGCTCTGTTGCAAACAAAAAGGTATTTACACTATACACATGGATATTTACTCTGATTCAATCAAAGATCTATCTCTTGAAGCATAGGAAAACTTTTTGAAACTTTGAAGAAGTAGGTTCTGAAACTCAAACTACTATCAGGCTGCAGAAGTATGAAGGAACAAATTGTACAGGCTTTCTTCAAGTTAGCTTGTAAGACTAATTGATACAAAATTGATTTCTAAATCTAAGCTGTGTCATTTTGTTTTATGCTCTTTTAAAAATTAAGAACCCTTTGCATGACAATGCACATTGAAGCACTGCACAGAGATGCCTACATAGCAGTAGTCAAGACAACATGTTCATGGTACACCAGATATTACAGGTAATGTCACATAGAGTTGCTCACTTAAGTGCATTTTACCGTATCTTTGCATTCATGTGAAGTGTAACAACTTGTTAAATTCAAGGTAAGCACTAAAGTGATACAGTTCACTTGTTTCTGGAGTTCACTGGGTCTGAAACCCTCAGAAGTCTTTTCAATTTTACTATGCACAAGAACTACCTATGGAACTCTTCTAAGCACACTGCAAGCCATATACACTACCTCTATGAGTATCCATAAACAAGTCAACTGAAATTTTAAGAAGACTGTCTGAAAATAAAGATGAGCTGTAATTCTTGATACTTACTTAGTAAGATGCCGACATAATACCTCTTTACAAATTGGCTGTTCAGCCAAAGTCAACCAAAATTCACATGCCTCCAGTGCCACATTTTCATCTTGGTCCTGGGTCCTTTGAAGCATGTACTACACAATATAAAAATAAATTACTTGCATAAAATAGAATATTTACATTAGAACTTTTTCATTAGCAGCTCAAAGAGCATCTCAGCAATGTAAAATAACATGCTTTATCCTGGTTATGGTCAACACACCCAAAAAAGTGACAGTTTCAATGTGTAAACTGGAGCAGTTTCAGCACTAGTGCTAGATTTTTAACATAATCTTCAAACTCAGGGTCAAGCAATGCCTGGCTGTGATCCCAGGCATTTTGGAATAATTGATTTAATGAAGAATAAACAACTTCCATATGCACTGCCAGTCAAACACAATGTCAATTTGCAATTAGATAAGAATAATGTTTTGCTATCTCAGTCTTAAAGGGAAACAAAGAGCTAGCAAGTGCAAGAGCAACACACCTGTTCTGACAAATGCTTTTAATTTATCATTTCTGCAATGTCAAACAGGGGAATCTGCAGAAACGAGGAAATGAGACTCACCTCAACTATACTAATCATATGAGGAAGGAGGCGATCCATTCGAACTTCCAGCAACATTACAAGAGCACGGCAAACATTTTTGCGTACTTCAGGCTCCTCATCACCAGCCAGTGCAAAAAGATTCTGTTGGAAAGTAGTAGCAGTTGAAAAACCTCAATTCATCATATTCAACTTGTATTAGAATTGACATTACTGGCAGACTAAAGGAGATAGATGTACCTCTGTACTTGCCCAACACATACTTTAGAATACTATTTTATTTTTTAAAGACATATGGGTTAGCAAATTAACTCTTCAGTCTTTCAGTGTATAGTTTTATACATAAATATGACACTGTGTATTAACACTGGCACAAAAACAGTACTTCTGGATTATATTTGAGCCTAATATAAACTGTGTCAGTACATAAGAGGAGCAAATAAAATATTCTAGAGAACACAGAACATTCTCATCCAAGTTCAGTAACAGTATTCAGACAGTATGGCAGACAGGTCCAGTGACATGCACTTCTCAGGACAGGTAAGGGACAGACTGCTGCCATTACTTTTGCACCTTTACACAACAAGAGCACTCCCTCCTTAGGAAAAGGAAACATCTTTTGAAATACACCTACTTCTTTTGCTTACGGTGTGGTTAGCTCTGAGCACAGAGTGAATTCAATCCATGGGGGCTTAAGGTAAGAATGGGCAATAAGTAATGGAGAGTTTAGGGGTAGAGGTGGTGGTAAAACGTAGTTCAAACCTCTTGATAAATCAGATAGGTAATTTGACTTAAACCTCCAACCAAGAATACACACCCACCTCAATAAAAGAATCTATGTGCAACATAAGAGCTTGAGTTCTGCTGATGATAAATTGATTGACACATGCCACTGCATGAGACCTACAACAGAAACAGTTAAAATATATGTTTCATGAGTTAAAAACATTTTTAACGTGTACTCAGGCATGAAAAGCATAAACTAAATATCTTCAAAGACAAGAGAGAATAAATCTATTCATCAGTACCATTACCAAGAAAAATTACTAAACTACATTTTAAGTACTGCCTTATACTTTGATATACCTAATAAATATTTTAAAATAAGGTATTCAGTAAGTAGGCTAGGATGACTACAGCTGGCATATTTTTTCTGAAGAGTATGTATGCTCTTTTTCAGCATTTTATGACTGTGATCTTCTCAGACAATAATAATTCCATACAAGTCAATATGGTGGTATTTCAGCTTGACCTTCTTCATTGTTAAGTATGCAACTGTCTCTGCAATATGTTTACAATTCACTGAGACCAGAATGTGTTCACAATACAGATGTAGTTTAGAACAAAAATACACTCATAGTTGGATACATACTAAAACACTTGTGGAAGAAACATTCTAAGAAACGAAGCACTGTCCTTCTATTCCACATGCAAAACCATTACCTACAGGTCTTTTTCATTCTCAGACACAAAAGTCAAATTCTCAAGGCAGAGGCACAAGGCAAAACTACCTGTAAAACCCTTTGAAGATTCATTACATTATTTTTACTACTGTAACTTCAAATTTCTATTCTGTTTAGACATTTCTTGGAAGACTGTGTCATAAAACATTGTTCAAAAATTGCCTTTTGATACATTTGAAGTATTGCACTGACATTACTAGTCCTTTTCATACCTCAGCACTATGTACTGAGGCTAGGCTGTGGGAAGGCAAGTAGCCTTTTAAACTTGAAAATGGTTTAAGTGTCAAAGCCATAAACATAGCAACACAGGAAAAAAGTGAAAGACTGTGCAGTGTGGTAAGGAAAAAAGCATGTTTTTCTGCCTCTCTCCCAGCTCCATAGAATTATTAAGTTTATCTTTCCACAAAACCAAGTTCACACTTTGTTTCGTAATCTCCTTAGTGAGCATCTTTCATAGATGACTTTCTAAACTCTACTAGAATCCTGTCATTAGTCTTGGTCTTCACTATCTACTACTCTTGGCAATAAAGAATTGCCACCTTAAAGCTGTCAAACATAATATTCAAAGAGAAGCTAAAACACATTTCACAGAAACACAAAGAATCATAGAATGGTTGAGGTTGGAAAGCACCTCTGAAAGTCATCTGGTTGATGCATGTGCTCAAGCAGGCCCACCTACAGCCAGTTGCCCAGTCCAGCTGGCTACTGAGTATCTCCAAGGATGAAGACTCCATCACCTCTCTGGGTAACCTGTGCCAGTGATTGGTCATCCTCCCAGTAAAAAAGCTGTTTTCTGATATTCAGAAGGAACATTCTGAATTTCTGTTTGTGGCCACTGCCTCTGGTTCTGTCACTGGGCACCAATGGAAAAAGCCGGTGCCTTTTTTTTTCTCCCTCTCTTCAAGTATTTACATATGTTGCTGAGTCCCAACTCTTTTGACCTTTCCAGATACGGCCCTTTGCTGGAATATTTCCAGTATATCCATGCGTCTCTTGCATTGAACAGTCCAGAACTGGACATAGTACTTCAGGTGTGATCTCACCTGGAAGATGAAGGTAAGGACCACCTTCCTTAAACCAGCTGGCAATACTCAAGCCCAGGATACCATTCACCTTCTTTGTGGCAGGGGCACTCAGCTGGCTCAATTCAGGGTAAAAGCTAGTGTTCTTTGTAATGAATACTAGCAGTAACAACCTAATTCTGGAATTTTTCTTTTATACTGTTACTTTGGAAAGATTAATATAGTTTTACAGTGAAGGGATGATGAATCCATTTAATTTGATTCAGCTGGAAGTTCAGTTAAATGCAGAATTTTTTCTTCTGTCAGAACTCAGAAACTTTTGTCAGCAAAAGAATTTTCACTCTTCCACTGTTGAAGCCATTGCAAAAGGAATGTAAAATTGCTATTTCTAATCAGAATAATAAGTTCTAAGCACAGCACTGAATTTTTTGTAATAATATGCAATAACTTAAAAGAAGCTACTTGATTTTCAGAATCATTGGCTGATTGTATGAAGAGTTAAGATTCTTGTATTAACTATGAAGACAAACATGAAAATCACTGATGCATGGAATCTCTGTGGGTTTCTGTAGGATCATTTAAAAAAGCTAAGCAGGTTTTAAACAGATCTACAAAATAGCAGCCTTGCTGCTAACATAAACAGAATTTTAACAGGTAACTGTAAGTACAACTCATAAACCTACCGTATTTTTGGGCTGCTGTGCTTGAAGAACTGCAAGAACTTAGGTATCATGATATTGAGTGGCCGGTCCAAAACATCACTATCTAAAATTTCAGCGGAATCTTCACAAATCTTCTGAAGAGCACCAAAAGCGCCCTGTTTAAAAATGAATAAACAAGTAAGTGTCTTCTTTCGCATACTGAAGAAAACAAAATTTAAGACTTAATATATAATGGGTAATTTCAGCACAATACAGTAAATGTAGCCAGTTAATAGTGTAAATGCAGATAACTAATTAATGACTAAACTGAAATATTCTTAAAGGTATTTTATTTAAACCAGCATCTGAGCATCTGTCAGCTCTCAAGCTAGGAGAGTCAGCAATGACTAAGTGATAATTTTAGTTTGATTTGATGCTCATCTATCCAAATATGTTTGGATAGAAGGAACACTTAAAAGCTAATTTTTATTTAAGAAGTAAGTAGAAGTACCCAAATTAATTGCATATATAATTGTATTTCCTTTCATAATTCGCTACGGGACAAAAGAGAGATATAGTCATTTGAGTTTCATTTTCAAATGTGAGGTTTTTTTCCAGAGAGAAAAAAGTACAAAACCCTACACAACAATGTGGCATCTTGGATCAGCTGTCTCTGAAGTTCACTTTGTACTTCATGTTTCACACTTTCATGGAGATGTTATTAAGAAATTCAAATGGTGTGATCACAATCTTAATTATTTTACATTAGACACAGCTTTATATTTTTTCTGTTAGTTTAAAACTGTTATTTACTTATTTCCCTTCATACAGACTAAACAAAATAGTTCATTTCACCTTGATATAGCAGTTGATCACTCTTCCAGGTTAAATTACAAGAAGAATGAACAATACTTTTATATAAGACAAAATTCAACATCAGCTTAATGATGCTAATGGTGCCTAAAAGATGAGGTATCACAGAGCAGAAATTTCAGGAGACTTCTGAGCTGAGATATGATGATTATCTATCTGCAATCTTATTCCACTTTTATGCAAAGAAAATCAATTTGTTTGAATGAACAGTAAGAACACGGACCACAAGAGGAAGAAAAAGTATCAAATCTGAGCCACCATTCTGCAAGGAGAACACATGGGCATGTATAAATACAGACAGACATACACACAATACATACACATAGTGTCCCCAAAGAGAGAAAAAAATAATGAAATTCAGATGATCCTCTTCTATTTTCTATAAATCTCCTTACCTCACAGGTATTGTAATCTTCAGAATCCAACAGGCTGCAAAGCTTTGGCAAGAGTTCAGGCCAATTCTGTAACTCCCCTTTTGAGGCAATGGTTGTTATCAGAATGCCTAAAAGAAACAGAAGAATGGAGAAAATGAGACCTCATATGCTTTCACTTCTTTCATATAAATTCTTCATATTTTTCTCCTCTCAAATATCTAAAAAGCTAAGAAAGTTATGGTTTTGTTAAGGACTGGCATGCATAAAAAGAGGAAGTACATTTAATTGCAAATGTTATTTGAAGGGCTTTGAACAGCAAAGGTGGGTTGCTCCTTCCTGCTTGCCATGAAGGGCTCAAGTATTAGAAATCAAACACCAAGTAACTTCACTTAAGGAAATTATAATTTATAACATTTATATATCTGTATAATTAATAACACAGCAGGGCAGCTTTGGCTCTAAATTCACTAAACACTATACAAATCTGGACCTTTAATAAATACAGAGTCTCCACCTCAAGTGACTTCTTTTTCTACTATGATATGAAAGCATGAATGTGGGAATCTGCCATTCAATAAACTTACAACCTAGGGATAAATTACATGTTTACAACTTTATTGTGTTTACACAAAACATTAAGGACACATTCTAAGATCAAGATACCCACTAAGAACTTAAAACACTATGGTAGGTCATCCAGTTAGGAGCTGAGAGAGCCAGCAAACACACAGGTCAGCCCAAAGAATCACTAATTCTGTTTCCAGCACATATAGAAATCCTGGGAAAAACTAATTAGGTGACAGGGACAGAGAAAGCTACTTATAAACGAGGACTGAATTTGTATGAGTCCATTTTGCCTCAATGCAAAATGCAACAGCTAGCACAATCCTTTATGCTACTGTCAGTTACTTCTAATAAGTATAAACACAGAAGAACTCAACACTACTACAAGTAATCTCCCAAGCAAAAAGTGTTGGAAAAAGTTTCCCAAGCTTTTTCCTTGAGCTACTCGCAATATATAATTTTTTTTGGAATAAAATGCTAAAATTCTGGTTAAATACAAAAGAATAAAGGACAACACTACAGAATAAAGGACATCCTGGATAGGACATAAAGTAACTAATAAATACTTTGCATTATTCTTTTGATGCAATGTGCTGGATTTTTTAAAGGTCTTAGAACTGGTTTCAGAGGATGAAATGGTCTGGCATACAATTCAGACCATACATGCCATTATAAACTTTCTGTACAGATGGTGCTTTGCCTCTGTAACTCCTGAAGCTGATTTCTGAACTCCTTAAGAACTCCTTTTAAAAGCTGAACTTCATAACAAAATTCCCCCTTAAGCAACCGTTAGCTTTCAACCTCCTCCTGCAGTGAAACTCTCCAGTTCCTCCACTATTTTCAAATACTTAAATTATTTTCCCTCCTTGCTTTCAATCAGGAGCTATACTGAAGTCCGGCCCAGACCAGAGTCCCTAGAAAGTTTTAAGAACAGTTGTAGACACTTTCTTAAGAGATGTATTTACATCCTGGTAGATTTGTGGGTCCTCAACAAAGGCAGCTTGAATGTATCTTACAAAATTAGCACATGGGGTTTTAAAACCTATACAGCTGATAAACAGCACAGAGAAGATACACTGTGTTACTCACTTGGGGATTAGAATAAGGACAAGCTAAGTAAGGATAAAACATTGTGCAGTTATCATCTGGTCTCAAGTCATGTGCTCATTCTCAGCAAGGTGACTTCTGAAGATGGGATTAAGCAGTTTGCCTCCATCTGGGCCAAAAGGTCTGATTAGCACTAGATACCAGAGACCACAAAGGAGAGTGAATACTGCATTAAACATTCACTGATGTAATTTTCATGTTCTTGCTCTCAGAATTCCTGAGATATTATTTGCAATTGACTCATTAAATTGATAGTGCTTGAACTGCAAAAACACGTACCCAGCAGAAAGAGCAGCTCTAATCTCCACCTGCCAACTCATGCTAAGAAGGCAGTCTAGGTAGGTAGTAACCTCTTTACACTTCACTAGTACCAAGGATCTAGTGGGTATCAGACAGCTACAAGGTCAGACAGCTGCAAGGATCCAGCAATTCAAACAGAAAGGCGCCAAACATATGCAAAACAGCAACACTTATGCAAGCATGCAGTTCATCAGCTGCTATTCATCTTCAGAGTTCATATATGCTTAATAATCCCTGCAAAGATCACTTAAAGCTGAACAATAATTAAGCTACTAATCCACAAGCATCTCCTATCAGGAAAAATTAAAGAGTAACTGCTTGAAAACAAACAACCCCTAACTCCCTCAAAAAAACACCCCACAGACCACTACCAAACAACCTTAAGATAACAAACCAAATGAATGGAGCTGGATTACATTCCTTAGCTACTCCACTGTACTCCACTGAGAACTCCTATGAATAAAGAAGTAAGCATGACTTCTATAACCTGAAGTTCAAAGACTACCTGCAACTCAAAGACTTATTTCTACTCTCATTAGGAACTTAGTCATTAATAAAATTCAATGTAAAGCAGCTTCACAACTGGCAAGACAGCAGGAAATTACTCAAAGAAATGAGTAATTTTCTCTAGACTTTAGTCCATAAACTGAATGCCTGGAGAAGGAATCCTATAGAAAAAGCAAATGATTCTAAATTGTAACTGGTAGATTATTTTATCTAAGAGGAGTCATCTGAGAGAAGCTGAATTTCTTTCTGAACTGACAAGCATACCCGTTTTCAGTATTCAAATACATATTTTATTTTTTTCTAGTTTTTAAGCAGACCAGAAAAATTACTACAACATTGGAGGAAATCATATTATCATATTATCAAAGAACACAGAGAAAAGCAACTTTACCTTGAACTAAGTAAAAAAAAATACAAATATACATATTTTATGAAAGAGATATATCAAGACAAGGTATTTACGAAATCAAAAATTCATGTAACAAATAAAACTTCTCACTGGAACTAGAACACCTTTAAGGTCTCTTCTGAGACCATTTCAAGATTTTATGATACTATGAAGTTCTGTACATCACACTTACCTACTGCTTTCTGGCAGAAGCTCTTTTATGCATGGTATGATGATCTCCTGAGGGGATGTGCATATGTGTACATATAGGGGGTGGGGTGTAGAAAATCAGCTAACAGAACCATTTCATTGATGCAATCAAGAGCATAGCAAGAGCTCTTAAGTCAGGCCTTTACCGTGTTCCTCTTTTTAGGTAGATATATTTTCAGGCCTTTACCGTGTTCCTCTTTTTAGGTATATAAGCTGGCAGCAAGCTCAGTTTAGGAAGATTCAAATCTTACATTTCAAGAAATATGAACTGAATTGCTACATCACTTCTAAGATAACAGGAATCTAAAGCATGACATATTTATATTCACAATAAAGAAAAATTTCATTGAAATATGTTGAGGTTGTGACAATTCTGAGAAACAAAAAATTTTACTAATTTAGTAACTCTTTATGCCCCTACTACAGCTTTCACCCATATCAGAAACACTTTCAGTATGAAGAGGACAGCATTAAGAACAAACTTACCTACAGTAGCTCTAATTAAGGGGGAGGAATCACCAATGTTGTTCAGACATTCACTTTTAATGAAGTCAGTCACGCCATTTGGAAAGTTGTGAAAATGTGCTTTTACATTATTCTTCAAGATAAGACCACTCAAGGAACGTGTTGGCTCATCTGCAACAGAAAGTAATTACAGACAATTTTCAATCAGCTCAAAAAAATAAAACAGATTTCCAGAAAATGCCACAAGATCACAGCTTATATATAGATATTAATCTTCATTTCCTTATCTCTCCTTCCAGCTACACCCATCAACTCACCCAGCAAACCTTTTCAGGTTCAGAGTACACAAATTAATCACCAACCATATAAAGTTCAACAAGGGTAAGTGCCAGATTCTGCACCTGGGAATGGAGCAACCTTGGATGTGCAGACAGACTGCTGAACATGCTGGAAAGCAGCATCACAGAAAGGGACCTGGGGGTCCAAGCTGATGGCAAGTTGAAGGGCCAGGAGCTGAACTTGGTGATCCTTGTCAGTCCCTTCCAACTCAACATATTGTGTGATTCTGTGATACATTATTTCTGTTTATGCAAAGTCAGAACATTGGATTACAAACTTTACATTTTAAGAGAAAGTTTTGAATAGATACATATAAGCAAGGACAGATCTGAAGTCATGCGATACAAGAAACTCTATTAAAGATGTTTGTCAGCCAAAGACATTCAGACATTCTGATTATACTGACAGGCTTGCTGCAATACTCTTACTGTAAGGAACTGGTGACAAACCCATTTTCACCACAGTAGGATATGGAAATGATGTAGGGACTGTGCAGTAAAACCTCTACCCCTATTCCTACATGAATATAGTGTTCAATTTTTCTAAGAAGTAAGGGATTTCAATCCCTTTAGAAATGCAAAATGCCGATCTATAAATTCATAATTAGAGGAAGCAGGAAAAAAAAATGTTTAGACAATGTTAACAGGAAAGTGTTACACAGTATGAGCTAAAAAATAAGTGCAACCATAACTGACCTGAACTGAGTAAGAATTTAAGTTCAGGCAACAGTTTGAGTTCTGTTCACTGAGCTTTCTCTAAGTTACTGGGCCAAGTAGAGGAATGGAAAAAGAATGGTCTAGATTTTTCATTTCTAGTGGAGTAGATTCATGTTTCGTTCTTAACGAAGGGCATGAGTAACTCGGTAATACATCTGACATATGCTGAAAGTGAAAGATCTGAATGTTCTATACAGAAGGGGTTAGTTTACAATATAAACGAATTTAAATTTTGTTTACAGCAACCCTAATAGCACTGGAAGTTAATTTTAAGCATTTTAGCCACTTGTTGAATTTTTTCTATGAAGTCCTGATTTGCGCAAAATAAGGAATTCCTTTGTGCCAAGAATTAGTCTATACATGGATCTATTCTACCCTTCAAAACTATTATTAACTTAATGGAAATAAGCAAAATCAGAGATACAACCTTCAAATACAAAGTACTTTCAAACTACAGCTACTGCATCACAACACCAAGACTCTTACAACACTGCAATGTCTGACTGACAGCTGACAGACAGACATTGGACACTTTGTACCAGCTAGAAGAGAAACAGAGCTTTTCAGAAGAAAGGGAATTGTTTGGCTGATCAGAAATTAAAATTCATTTTAATCAACTGATGTTGAGAGCCAAAACCAGAGTGCCTTCATAGACTTTTTAATCTTGTCTTTTATGTACATATTTCAGTTCTAAAGAAGCATTAGTCAGAATGCTGTGGAACTACAAAGGTGTTGACATAGAAACAAACACGTCCTTTAGAATTCAGTAACTTTATAAACCAGGAAGCCATCCAATAAATATACATTTGAGACAATTCTACAACTTCACCTACACTATATGATTTAAATACCAACTTCCAAACAACATAAAAAATAAAACTCACTGCACTTGCACAGCACTACATTTGCCAGCACCTCTTCTGGGAGAAGCATGGGAAAAGAGGGTTTATTATTTTAAATAAAAAACTAAAGATTGTATGCATGGACAAATTTCTCTCAACCTCACAACTCAGTTGTGAGCCATCACAAGTATTACTACAGTTACTTGGCAAGTCAAATCAAGTAATTTTGAGATAGTCTCCAAATTACAAGTAAAATCTTGACATCAATTCTTGCACCAGTAAAGTATGTTGAACTCTGATTGCTTTACATAACTGTCATCCATTGGTAGGTACACACACCTTTAAGAAATTCAGTCATTCATAAATTATTATAATGATTTGTAATTGTGCCTGGGGAGAAAAGAAGACAAAGGAGTCCATCTTTAATTTCTATGTTTTAAAATTTTTGCAAACCATAAAAAACCCCACTATTGTTAACAGCCAGAGACGCCAAATACAATAGTTACTCTAACTCCTTATCATCCAGCACTATGTTCTTGGCGTGAAAGAAATCAGTGAGAACCAAAGTCTGATTAGAATATAGTAGTCTAGTCACTATTAGGATAAACTCTAGAATGAAAATATTAAACACCGCATTACGGAAAAATATTAACCCGTTAGAATGCCTGGCTACAGCTACAAAAGGGACAAAGCAACGGCTTCAATTTAATCAAGCAGAGATACACACATTATTAAGTTACTTTTGTCAAAACCAGACAGATTAGTCAACCAGTTTAGATAAAAATAAACATCACATGCAGGTGAAACTTCAGGACCATTTCTTTTTCTTCACACACTATTCTAAGGTATGCAGAAGTATGAAATATCTTTAATTCATTCTTTTAGCCCAGAGAACAGAAAAACTATTCTTCATAGAAAGTCATTATCCCACATATCTGCAACAAAGATTCCATGGGATTCATAAAGGAAGTGGTATCTCTGACAAATGAAAAAGAAGTAACAAAATGAGAAAAAGAAGAAGAATTTTTTAAAAAAGGAAAACCAATTATCAAAGGTTTGAGAGGTGACAAGCAGAAATCACAAAGGACTTTGTGCTAAATGAACACCAACCACTTGAGACAGAGAAGCAGCCCAGAATCTGATATCCAAGCATTAATATAAATAAAGATATAACACTGCATCTTAAAGTCTTAGTTTAAGAAAAAAATTTCAGATATGACTGGACAAGGTTATTTACGGAATCCAGACTCTTCAACAACTTAACAGTTACACTGTCAGAAGACAGTGATATAGTTCTGGATGGAATTCTTGCTGCAACACCAAAATTACAGGCAGATGGCTTAAGAGTTGAGTAAGACACCCCTCGGTCTTCATAGATTTTGTGATTGTTCTGTCAGCCATATGCTTCTCCCATCAAAAAAGCTCACAGTCTTGTCTCCTTTTGTCTCAGTCAGCTTGAAGTACAGAATTTACAAGAACATATAGTACAAGAAAAAGAAGGAATGTGAAGCAGACCTCTGGCATTTAGTATCATCTTTGGTGCCAAATCAGTTCATCACTTGAAGATTCCTCTCTCACAATGCCTCACTTTAAAGTAAAACCACATAATTATCAGTAAATCAGTTTCTCAGTAAATTTTCAGTTCTAAGATTCTCATAATAGTTCCAAATTTTATTAACAGACAAGGCAAATGGATGCACAGCCACATTACACAAATTATTTTAGGGTTACTGCAATGCTTTTAAGAACCAAAGTGTGTCCTCAAACAGCCACATTTCCTCTACCGAGGGTTTGTATGACAAAGGTTGCATATGTGGAAGCAACAAGCTTTTTGTAGCCTACCGGCAAGCCCAGGTAAGCACATGCTTCACCATGCCTTTTAGAATCATAGAATGATTTGGGTTTGAAGGTACATTAAAAAGGTTCTCTTATCCAACGTCCTCACCTTGGGCAAGAACATCTATTAAATCACGTTCCTCATGACCCCATCCAATTTAACTTGGAATGTTTAAAGGGATGAGGCACTCACTACTTTCTAGGCAACCTGTTCCAGTGTTCTACCACCCGCACTGTAAAAGACTTCTTCCGTACGTGTAATCTAAACCATCCTTCTTTCTTAAAATCATTACAACTTGTCCTGTCACAATAGGCTTGGCTTAGAAGTTTGTCCCTGTCTTCCCTATAGGCCTTCTTTCAGGTATTGAAAAGCTGCAAGAATATCTCCTCAAAGCCTTACTTTTTGCATTCTGGATCACACCAGCCCTCTCAGCCTTTCCTTATTGCACAGGTGTCCCAACCCCCTGATGGTCTTTGTGGTCCTCCTCTAGACCTGTTCTGTGTCTTTCCTGTGCTGTGCCTCTACTTCCACTGTCTGTGCATTTCCTTCCTGCCCTTTAGTTTGACAAGCAGGTCAAACATAACTTGCTAGGATTGCTACAAGAACTGAGTGACTGGGATGAGAACATTTGTCCATTCACAAGCTGTGATATAATGATTTATGAGTGTGGCTATTATATTGTTGTGATATCTTGTGATATTGGCAACATTAGATGTGAGGGTGAGACTTTTTCTAAGGCAGAACTGCCTGTCTGTCAATCTCCACCTTAAGGCTGTAAAGTCTTTTTTAGAAATAAGCTGTCATTCTGTGTTTTAACTATCAATATGGATTTACTATGTACATATACAAAATGGGTATTGACAATGACTGGTGTCACTGTTGCACATAAAAATTTCTGATGTATTAATAAGACTGACTTAAAAGAGATAAAACCAAAAAATAAAAAGCCCACCAGAACTGTGTGGTATGGGAAACTAAAAATGAACAAGAATTTTGTAATATGGGAAGCAGAAAATGAAAAATTTATTTTGTTCTAATATATAAGAATACAGCACAAAAACAGCTTCACAAGCTTCCTACCAGAAAAAAACCCTCCTTTTTTTTTGATACTGGACTATGCCTTAAGTGTAACACTTCTGACATAAATGAATATGGTTACTATCATGTCAGGAGTGGAGTGATGGTATTTCAAAACATTCAGTGTATGTCAACACATAAATGACCTTGAAATGTAGTGACTAGACTGAAGTTAATCAGTGCTCTCCATTGACTCATGTGAATCATGGAAAATAATTTAACTCAATTGCCTGTAAGAGACCAAAACAAAGTTGGAAATGTTCTGCTGATACTGAGTTTTGCATATGTACTGAATAATAAGTTTGCTTCTTAAAATGATGGTAAATAAGACTGAACTATGGACTATATGGGAGAAGTACTGAACTGTTTACCAAAAATAAATTTGTTGGTTATTACACTTGAGTCTATGTGGCAAGGTTTTGGTAGCAGAGTGGGAACTGTGGAGGTGACTTCTCTGAGAAGCTTCAAGAAGTGTCCTCCCAAGTTCAACAGAACAAGTGCCAAATGGCTCCAAGATGGACCTGGCTGCTGGCCAAGGCCAAGCGCATCAGCGATGGTGGGGAAACAGCAGAGGAGGAGGTGCCCACCTCTTCACTCCCAAGACCGGACTTG
Source organism: Pyrgilauda ruficollis (assembly GCF_017590135.1). Lineage (NCBI taxonomy): Eukaryota > Metazoa > Chordata > Aves > Passeriformes > Passeridae > Pyrgilauda > Pyrgilauda ruficollis. Next base: position 2,297,478 of record NW_024529266.1, read on the forward strand.
AGGAAATGGCAAGGTTTAGGATGGATGTCAGGAAAAGGATTTTCACCAATAGAGTGGCTGAGTACTGGAAGAAGTTCCCCAGGGAAGAGGTCACAGCACCAAGCAGGACAGAGCTCAAGAAGCATTTGGGTAACAGTTTCAGGCACATGGTGTGATTCTTGGGGCTTCCTGTGCAGAGCTAGCTAGACTCAATGATCCTGATAGGTCCATTCCAATTCAGCATATTCTATGATTCTCTGAATCAAGAAAGGAAAAAAATTACTATGCAAGAACAATTGTAGCCAGAGTAGAGAGAAGTATGAGAATATGTAAGAGAAACAGCCCTGCAGACATTAAGGTAACTGAAGGAGAGGCAGGAGATGCAGCCCATGGAGGTTCATGTTGGAGGAGATACCCATATGTAGCCAGCGCAGGATCCCACACTAGAGCAGATGGATGCCCAAAGGAGGCTGTGACCCTATGGGAAGCCTGCGCTGGAGCAGTCTGCTGCCGAAGGACTGCACTCCATGAAAGGGATCCACACTGGAGCAGCTTGGCAAGAACTGCAATCTGTTAAAAGGACTCATGTTGTAAAAGCTTGTGGAGGATTTTCTTCTGTGGGAGGGAATCTCTCACTGGAACATGAGGAAAGTAAGAGGAGTGCTCCCCCTGAAGAAGAGCGAGTGGCAAGAGAGAACATGTGGTGAACAAACAACAGACCTCATTTCCTGTCCCCCTCCATCACTGGGGGAGAGGAGGTAGAGGAAAGTGGGAATAAAGTTAGGCCCTGGTGGAAGGGAGGTGTTTTTTAAGATTCAGCTTTATTTGTCAAAACCCTAATCTGACTTGACTGGTCATAGAGAAAACTATTTCCTCAAGCATGTGACAGTAATCAGTGAATGATTGCTCCCTACCCTTATCTCAATCCAGGGACTTTTGTTATATTCTCCCTCCCATATCCAGATGAGAAGGGGAAATACAGAGCAGCTTTTGGCATGGATCTGGCATCCAGCCAGATCAACCCACTACAATTAGTTTTGGAAGGTTTTGTATTCTAACTAATAACTACCACATGTCAAACAAAATGTCAAATTCTGTATACCTCTACAGACTTGCAAAACAAAAAAAAAGGTCAAAGAACTAATTTTCTGGTTTCACTTCTGCTTTCAGCTTCTCTATCAATAATCTCCACAACCTGGTTGTCCCAGCACTTTTCCACTCTCATGAAGTCTCATGTTGTCTCCTGATTCAGCAGCTAAACCAGTCCCAGAATTCTATCAAAAGCAGAATAATCATTAGTAAGAAACTGGGATTTAGCATGATGAGAACATGATTCACTGCAAGGTCCCCAACTATACAATATATGCAGGACAGTGCTGTAGTTTAACAACATTTCAAAAGTAATGTCATATCTCTGGCATTTACTTTTTGAGGGTGAGGAGGAAGATGACAACATGGACTTTTGTGCTTAGTCAAGTGCACAGGAAAAGGAAACTATGACATTCCCAATGGAACTTGCTTAGACAGCACCTGGCAGTGAATTAATACAGATTTAGAGACATTAATCTACCTGAAGAAATTGCTTTGTCAGATGAGTAGAGGTTTTGGCACTCTCTGAATATATCAAAGGTGAATCTTTAAAATACGTGATAATCTGTGATTTGAATAGCTGTTGGTACACAAGGATTACTTGAATGAGTAAACTAACACTGTGTTATCAAAAAGAGTAATTCAGAATCCTATTCAAACTGCTGAGTATTGGGAAACACAAAATACAGGATACAACATTGGTATTGCACAGGGTGCTGCAGAGTGGAAATTTTGATTAGTTTTCCTTCTGTCTATACCCTATAGGTACAGCTTAACAGAAAGTTGTGTGGTAACATGCAAGTGTAAATGTTCTAAGGCCAGACTGCTTTGTTTCTCTGATACCCTTAGCAGCCAGTAAAGCTTCTTCCCCTAATGAAAGGACTTAATGGAAGGAAAACTTTCTCCTGTTTATTTCCTAAGTCTGTACTCAGTGTGCTCTTTTTTTTTTTTTTTTCCTTTCATTCTGGCTGACTTTTCTGAACAATATCATTAGACATTTAATTAGTAATAATAGGTTATACTCTGGTAAACATCACAACATAGGTTTGGCACAGCTGGAGGTGTTCTTCCGAAGCAGCTGTGTATCTGGCTAAAATAGGAAAATAAAGAGCACAGACCTGCTTTTAATTCAATACACTTTCATACATTTAATATTTTATTATTGCTATTATTTTAGGACCTTAGATTTTTTTTTTTTTAATCTTGCTACACCAGAGTTCTTACCAGGAAGGTTAAGAGTACCATTGAAAATGAGACTTATCTGAGATGCTTTGCTGAGTGACCATGTTGCTCTTCTGAGCAACTATAAATCCATCTTTAGTCTCTTTAGTTTTCAGTTTCCACCTAAAACTTCATCAGTCTTCTTTCTTTACAGGGGAATGAACATGTGAAAAACTGGGAGCTCTTATCATTTTGCAATGTTCAAAGCTCCTGAGACTTGCAGCTTGCCAGTCAGAATTTTCTCTGATCAGTAGTATATCTACAGATTCAGAGAAAAACATCCATCACTTGAAGTTATGTGAATGTTTTTTCCTTGGAGATATCAAACTAAAAATTCGTCCTGTTGAATCTACACTTGCTTGAACTGCCAGTGTGTGACACTTTAGATGAAGCAGACAACTGCTGCAGGGCAAAGCAGTTATCAAACTCCTACATAGTCTCAGTGCAGATTGCAGTCATTGTTACCTGGGATTGAGTGCTCCCTTAGCAGATTTGCAGATGACAAAGCTGAGCAGTGCAGCTGAACAGCACACAACAGGAAGAAGGGATGCCACCCAGAGGGACCTGGACAAGCTTGAGAAAATAAGTCTATGAGAATGTCATGAGGTTCAACAAGACCAAGGGGAAGTACTGCCCCTAGGTCAGGGCAATCCCAGATATGAGTACAGACTGGGAGAAGAAACCAGTGAGAGCAGCCTTGTGTAGGACTAGAGGATAAAAAGCTGGACATGAGCCAACAATGTGTGCTTACAGCCCATAAAGCCAACCGCATCCTGGGCTGCATCTAAAGCAGTGTGGCCAGCAGGGTGAGGGAGGGGATTCTGCCCCTCTGCTCTGTGCTGGTGAGTCCCCATCTTCAATGCTGCATCCAGCTCTGTTGTCTCCGGCACAGGAAGAACAGTAACCTGCTGGAGCAAGCCCAGAGGAGGGCCACAAAGATGACCAGAGGGCTGGAACACCTCTCTTGTGAAGACAGCCTGAAGACCCCTTTACAACCTGCGGTTGTATAGCCTGGAGAAGACAACATTTTGGGGAGACCTCAATTGCTGCCTCTCAGCAGAGAGAACGACTTTCTTCACCAACAGATAGTGGTAAGACAAGGGAGAAGATTTTTAAACTAAAAGAGGAGAGATTTAGATTAGATGATATGAAGAAATTCTTTACTCAGTGGGTGGTGAGACACAAGAACAGGTTGCCCACAGAAGTAACGGATGCCTCATCCCTGAAATTTTTCAAGGGTTAGATAGGGCCCTGAGTAATCTGATATAGTGGGTGGCATCCCTGCCCATGGCAGGGGAGTTGAAATTAATATTTACTGTCCCTTTCAACCAAAACTACTGTATCATTCTTTGATAATTATGTAGCTCTGTCATGACACAGTTACTCCTGAATGCCCATTGAAAACAGAAGGCCTGAGCTTCATGGGGGTTCTAAAGAGTGCATATTATCTTACTACAGAAGGAGAAGAAACGAGTTTAAAATGTTTTGCAAAAGCCGTAGTAATGCTTATCCTATTATTGGTACTAGCATGAAACTGTGGAGTCAAGATATGCCTTTTCTATGGACAGTAAAGATACTTAATTCTGGAGCTGGTAAAACATACTGTGGATACTATTATTTGTAGTAGTAAAAGTATTTTGGTTTTTTTCTTCTAGGTTCCACTCTCTTGTGACATTAAAGGAAAGATGTTTAACTCATACATGAAAGTGGTAACAGGCACTCCTTTACTAAAACAGATTTGGCATTATAAAAATGGTTCGCTATCCAATTGCATCTGGCCCAGCACTACAAGGTAACACACATACTGAAAAACTTTATCATCCCAATGCCCCACAATAAGTATGCTTTCTGAAAATCTAGAAAGAGGTGGTGATATTGCTTCCAAGGAGCCTAAATCAGACACCAGCATACAGCCTTCCAAATAGGAGGCACCTCTGAACTGTGTTGAATCAAATAATGCATGGTGAACAGAATCCCTTTAGAAACACCGGCAACACTTTTGCTTTCTGCAGGAAAACACCCCATAGGAATGCTCGATACTGGCATTTTAAGTACACTTAGGTTTGATGTAAAAAAACACCCAAACATCATTGAGTATGAGAGTTTGCTTTTTAAAATAGCATACAAAGAAATACTCATTGCAGCTTGTAAAGAAACATTAAGGAAAGGCTTGAAAGAGCTGATTAAATACCTCCACCTTACCTGAAGATTTATTTTAAGGCAAAACCAGATCTTATCCAAGACTACTTGAACTTCAGACAATGACATAGTAATTCTTTCCTTGTATGGTCTTCAGGAACAAGGAAAGAAACAACAATGGAGATTTCATATTCTTGATTCTGGATGTTCAAAGTAAGGAGCTCCAGGAAAGTGCTCCTGAAGCACTGAATCACATAATAAATCCACAATCAAATTCAGTTTCTTTCAAAACTCTAAATAAATAATCTGTCAGGAGAAGACGTTACTTAAACCTGCACTACAAAATCCCTAAAGAAGCATGGAAAGGAGTAATTAGTGAGCACACTGGGGAAAGCCATGGAATTTTTACTAACCTTACAAAATTAATTATCTGACAATATATATACTAAGTAAGTCTGCTGATGATACTAAACTGGAAGAAGCTGCTGGCTTCTTCAAAGGCAGAAAGACCCTGCAGAGAGACCTTAATAAACTGGAGAGCTGGACAATCACCAACTGTACAAAGTTCTAATGAGTGCTGGATTCTGCAGCTGGGAATGGGGCAACCTTGGATGTGCAGACAGACTGGGAAATGACATGCTGGAAAGCAGTATCACAGAAAGGGACCTGGGGGTCAAGTTGATGGCAAGTTGAACATAGTCAGCAGTGACCTGGCAGCCAGGACAGCCAGCCGTGTCCTGGGGGACATCAGCCAGGCAAGGGAGGGATTGTCCTGCTCTGCTCTGAGCTGGGGCAGCCTCACCTCGAGTGCTGGGGACAGTTCTGGGTGCCACAACAGCCTAATGAAAAGCTAGAGAGTGTCCAAAGGAGCGCCATGAGGATACTGAAGGGCCTTGAAGGGAAGCCATATGAGGAGCAGCTGAGGTCACCTGGTCTGTTCAGCCTGGAGGACGCTGAGGGGAGACCTCATTGCAGTCTACATCTTCTTCTTGTGAGGGGAAAAGGAGGGGCAGGCACCGATCTCTTCTCTGTGGTGACCAGCGACAGCACCCAAGGGAATGGCCTCAATTTGTGTCAGGGAAGATTTAGGTTTGATATTAGGGGAAGGTTCTTCACACAGAGGGTGGTTGAGCACCGGTAGAGGTTCACCATGAAGTCGCCACAGCACCAAGCTTGACATAGTTCAAGAAGCATTTGGACAATGCTCTCAGGTACATGGTGTGACTTTTGAGGGTATTCTGTACAGAGCCAGGAGTTGGACTTGTGATTTTGTGAATGAGTCCCTTCCCACTCAGGATATTCTATGATTCTACTCTTAAGATATTTAGGCAACTCAACTATTAGATTTATGCACTCATTAATCTAAGTTAGTTTTTTCCTAATTCTTCATGTATCTGAACTTCAGAGAAGAAAATTCTTTGCTGTTGTTAAGTAGGGCACTATATAAGGTATGCAGCATTTTAAACTGTAAAGGCAGATTATTCTGACTTGATTTCTGAATAGTAATGCAATCAGTTTCACTGCTTGGCAATTATTTCTATATATTTAGTAGTGATATGTAGGGTGACTGTACTGGGGGAAGTGGTAGGGGAGTGGAGCTTCTGCTTTAATTTAACAATTAAAACTCCTGAATCACTTTTCTGGATTACTCCTTCTCATCAAAGATATCTTCTTGAAATGGGTAACTGGCAAATTGATATGTAATCTCACATCACAGTCTTTTTCTTGCTCAGCCTCAATTATATTTCAACAGCAACATGCAAAGAAAGATCGTAATGGAATGGATTCATGAAAACTGCTCTCTGGATCAAGTTTAAATTTCAAGACTCATCAGAAAACATTCACATCAAACCCACATGACCATTTTACATTTCAGTAATACCTGATAAAAAGCTGTTTTGAATTATATGTGCAAAACTAGATTAATTATTAGTGTCATGATTACCAGAACATAAATTACTATCTGTGAAAAGCTCTGTTGAAACAAAAACTTGGGAGGGAGAGGAGAGAGAAGGGACAGGACCTGTCTCCATGGTATTGTTCCAGATCAAAGTAAAGTACTCTAAATGACTAGATCATCATATGAACAAGACCAAGAACTGCAGAGACCATGTTCTTCTATCTTCAACTGCTTTACAAAAATCTGAAGTATTTTGGAAATAAGCTCAAAAGACCATCCTTAAGGCCTGTGACAAAAACAGTACTAAAGCAGTGTTCTCAGTTTCAGCTCATTCACCTTCAGAGTAAAAGATCATTTTAAGGACTCTGATCCTTGACTGCAATAGCCTTACACCACTATGACCAATCAATCCATGCAGATAACACTCTGCGGAGAATAAATAGTGGAGTTCCCATGTTTGGATGGGGTGAAAAGTCAGTCACTAAAACACCTTCACAAGATCACAGCTGTGTAACTGCAACAGAATAGACAACTGCAGTTTTACAAGCCAGCAGAAAGTATCAAGACCATTATGCATTTCTCTCTATATTTTCCCATTAGCGTAAGTACCTGCTGAAACCCCAGCAGACAAGGAGGGGGGTGAAGCAGAACTTTACAGAAATAATGTAAAACTAAACATGTCCCATTAAATAGCAATGGACATCATCTTTTCATAGTTTAGTGCAAGCCACATCCATCTCCCATTCACAAAGTTCAGGATATAAAAATAAAATAAAAGTGTGGTGTAATTCTGGACTGAAACTAAGCAGAAAACACCAGGAAATTGATGTAGTTGTCCTACAACAGGACAATGCAAATTAAGAAGAATGCTATTTCTATTTCAGAGTAGAAGGAGAAAGAAATATCTTACAAACCTTGATTTACAAAAGGCATAAACAAAGCAAGTTTTCATATAGGCAACCTTGGAAATTTCATCATTGCAGTCAACAAGGTCTGAAACAAACTCAGTACTTCTGCTTGCAGTATGAATTGTCCAAATTATGACATCTAGAAGTTCGGACCTGCCTCAGGCTTCACATATCTTGACAAACTGCCTCAACACACCTTAGGCAGAGACTAGATTGGGCCTCAGCAAGACAGCAAAGAGGCTGAAATTAGAAAAATACACTTTCATACTTTCCTTCAAAGAAACATACCTGGACTAGGGATGCAATAACGCAAACAGAGAAAGGGGGATATAGATGCATGACTTGGATCAAAGAAGGGAAGCTGCAGTTTAATGAAAAAAGCAACAAGCAGAACTGATGCTTCCATGTAGCACTGGACTGTTTCAGTCAAACACACAAAAAACCAGAAAATTATCTCAGAAGTAGAAGCAACATGCACACAACACTCCAGAAAACAAATTACTAACAGAATATAGAAGACTAGAGGATTCTGAGCTCATCTTAGGGGACAGCAGAAGAACAAAACCACAAACCCAATACCAAGGACAGGGCAGTGTCACTGCATTATCTGTTATCTTTTTTACCTTCCATTCCAAGAAGGAATAACTACACTAACAGTGCCTACAAGTAATATCTTCATTTACAGATAAATTAGCAAAACAACTCTTTTTTCATTCGGACTCCATCCTATCTACCTAAGGAAGATCTCTAAGCACCATACTACATGGGAAGAGATCTATAGATGCATACACTCTAGAGATCTACAGATACATACACCCTAGAGATCTATACATACATACACATACATACATACACTCTACAGATCTCTATCTTAAATTTTAATGGCTTTGGATCTTATTTTATCAGCCTGCCTACTGTCTAACTGAATGCTGTTTCCTTAACAAGTTTTTTATTGTGATATTTTTAACACTGGGCTTCATTCAGATTCCCAACTCTATCTTTAGAAATGCACATTAATTTTAAAATAATCAAAACAAACAAACAAACCCTCAACAAAAACTAAAAAGCCCCAAACAAACAAAAAATCAAACAAAACTCCCACCAACAAACAAAACCAAAACAAACAAGAAAAAAAAAACCCCATCAACCAAACACAAAAAAACAAGAAGAAAGAAATTAAGTACTTAAACCTTGGGCTACATGCTGTAGAAGCAAAGTAGGCCATGTATTTTCACTGATGAAATAGCAGCAGGGCATTCCTGCTTCCAGGAAGACCCAAGCTTAACAAGCTTGGACAGGGCCCAGAAAAATTCAAAAACAAAACCAAGAAAACCCCTATTTACATGTAGGATTATCACAATAGGTCTTAAACCAGTAAGTCATAAGCATTCAGAAACAGAAGCTTGATGGAAGTAAGACTAGAGGAAAAGAAGGTAACAGCTTTTTTCAACTGAACAGCAACGGTGCTAAAACAAAGCAAATTTCCTACACATAAGGTTTACCTTAGTATCTTAAAGGCAGGGCTCCATGAAAGCCAGTTTTGTAAATGAAGGGTTGTAGAAGTTTTCTTGCAAAGTTAATTGTCCACAGAGGTGTAAGACTCAGGTCAAAGACAAAGTGGTGCAATCTTCACTGCAGTAGAATGATACTATTTAACACACATTTCAACTAAGCAAATTACAGAATTCCCACATTCAGGAGCTGTCACCTAAATGTATCCTTAAGTACCATTTTCTCAGCAGAAGTTTCAACAGTAGCAAAAACTGAATCAAAGCTCAGTTCCATCTGCTACCAAGCCAAGATCTTTTCTCGTGGACTATGAGAACACCTTCATTTTTATTGAAAAATCTGTCAAATATAAGCCTATTTTCATTGCTCCTTCTGCTGGAATAGTATGGACACAATAAAAGCATAAACTTTCTAACAGTACAAATATCCATGCTTTGGTCTATGGCAAGGCTGTGGAGACAGACAGCTAACAGAATCCACTTCAAGAGGGAAGAAACCAGAATGCTTTCTCAGTCATCCTGAAGTCAGGTATCTACTGAGATGAGTCTGTCCAACTATTGCAGCTGCTGACCAGCAGTTCTAACAGTCTCATTATCTTACTTGAGCATGAGGGAAGATGAAGGGTTGTTGGTTGGATTCAAAGCAAATCCAGTCAACAGTCTCCTGCCATTCTTCATTAGTCCTACCTAAGCAAGGCAACAGAATTTGAATATTTAGAATTTAGAATTTGGCAAACACTATGAAAAATACCAACCAGACTTGGTTATGGTACATTCAAATTTTGCAAATTTCCAGAAACAGAGATACAAAGGTAAAAAATAGTTGCTTTGTACAAAAGCACTATGACCCTAAAAATGTCATGATGCAGGACAAAAGCATCACCAAAGTAACAGATGTTCTTCAACAGTCTCACAATATACCTGATGTGTATGTGAGAGACATCAGTGCAATCTTATCCAAACACTGCTCCTTGGAAGTTAACTTGCTACTTCTTCCCAGCTTGCTTGGCCCCTCAACCTGCCGCAACCTGCTGTTTTCCCCTCAGATAAAACAGCTTTACCCAACCATTTTGGAACAGCTAGCATCTCCTACTCTTTATCAAATTCTACAATGTGATTGAACATAAGGAAGGGAAAAGATGACTACTGAATAACCAAAATAGCTCTGTTAGGAAGGTAGATCTTGACACACCACTAAACACCAAATATCTATGACAATCTAGAACCTCAGGCTCAAGTGGTGAATGAAGAAAGTGAAATCAGGAAGTGTCAGAAAACAAATTCATGGACAAAAAAAAAAAAAAAAAAGTGAAACATCCTTGTCACATCCTTTGTACAGATTCCACATCCCACTACTGGAACTGCTTTGCTTTAAATTTTTCTGGTAATGGTATAAAGGACATGGTACCTAAACTGGCATCTTATTCAAAGATACACTATCCTGGCCGACTCAAGTCCTGAAAACGCTCTCAGACTGAAGAGATTTTACAGATTATTAGGTGACTTCCTACACAGAACACACAAAAGCATTTAGATATACTCTACCCTTGAAACAGTAAAATATACTTTCATTCTCTTCTCTGCTTCCCTCCTGAAGCAAGCTGATGAAACCAAAACAGTACTTAAAATGTAGACACTCTTGACAATTCTTTGAATGTTACAGGGCCACACATAAGTAAAATCTAATTCAAAGGGGAAAAGCAAGCATTCATAAACAAAGACATGAAACACCAAATGGCAGAAAAAGCACTAGTAGCACAACACTAAAGGAAAAAACCAAGAAAACTACCTGAACAACCAAACACAATTACAAACATATGTAAAGAAACAGATGTGCTAAAGCAGATCTTGAAACTAATTTTCCTTTCTTTATCAAGGACACCTCAAAACAATAGCTGCAGTCCACAGAGAAGACAATCTTTCACACACTCTGACCACAAAGTAATTGGCTGAATTTACCAACCAGTAAAGGCTATACACTATGCCATATACAGTCTGTACTGTAACGTCCATAGCAATAAAACAACATGATTGATTTCTAACTGTATTTTACTACAGTTAAATCTTCAGAATGATGATTATGACAGACATCTTTGGACAACTCTAAATATGTAGTCTTCACAGTATTTAGCAGTCTCGTTACTGCAGAGATAATTATCATAATTGAACTTAGCAGTATGTTTTAGAATGTATGTAGCCATGATTCTTCACAGATATTCCACAACTTTACTGCAGTCCAATAGAGGTATGATGTTCTAATATTCTCAGAAGATTTCACAGGCCATTTAGAATGGATTCCATTCTAAGGCTGATACTGCAAGTATCAACAAGTTATCAGATCTTTTTCCCCACAAAGACCACTGAGTGCATAAGTGAATTCTACATGACTATGGCCAGCTCAACCAACCAGGAAGCTGACTAGAGCTAGCTTTCTACTTCTTTGAAGCGAAATAATACATTTCTTTTTAAAGGCTAAAAAAGGTAAAATAAAAAATATCTCACGAACTTACCTTCAGACTTCAACTTTGTGAGAACAAAAATCAGGTAGTTGTTGAAATCTGGATACTGATTGAGTTGTTCTAGTTTCTGAAGAGAAAAACTGTTAAGGAAAGTTGAATCTTTACATAAAGATTTCTGGATACAAAGACTGTTATATTTGTTATGTACTGCTATATCACTTCAATCAGCTCTGACTATAAGCTCATGACATACAGAGCATGAACAACCTAAAAACAGTTTCTGTAATTTTCTCATTGAAGCAATAGCTTTTAGTTATGGGTAAGTCTAAAATCCATGGACAGACATAAAAATTAACAGATCCTTAAAAATATCTGTAAAGCTGCATCACCAGAACAGGCAGCTGAACATTACCAACAACTGTGTAGTCAAATGGATTAAAAAATACCAGCAAGGAGAAGAAAGCACAAAAAGAGCAGTATTTAACAGCAACTTAATGAGAAAACACTTAATTGGTCTAAGAAATTAAGACTAGTTCTTAGACCAATTTTCTTAGCAACTTCTTCACCCACTTACCTTTTCCTTTTTCATTACATGAAACATACAATAAATTAAATTGAAAAATATCTGAAACCATACTAATTTATAACTTTACTAACAAAGGGTTTTTTTAGCTAATGTATATTTCCCACTTCATTGTATTTGACAACTGAACACCCAAGTGTGCTAAAACAGCTTCATAAAGAAACAGTATTGGAGAATAAACACACAAGTTTTTTGATTTTTCTACAAAAAATTATGGACTAAGTACTGCAAATCTGAAACCATTAAACACAACCCTGCTTGGACATGCTATTAAACAGCATCCTAGAACACAACAGACATCATAATTCCTTTTGTTTGTTTGTGGAACCTTTACAAACACACACAAAACCTTTTACCTCTAACCTTTACTAGCCAACATCGACACAGCAGGGAGTTTTCACTATCACCTAAAAAGAATTTCAAACATCAGTTGAAAGGACTTTTGTTCAGTCAAGTTCTACACATCATCAAGACAGACAGCATCACTTATACTGGCCATCATGCATATATGATGCTATAGCTCAATAAACAAACAAGATGTAATTAAATTATTTGAAGCAAAGCTTTAAAGTAATTTTACACTAAAGCTACATTATAAACACTGTTCCTATAAAAACTTTGATATGTTAAATACTAAAGAGCACCAGTTTAAGCTTGGGGCATTATCAGATGATGACTTCTTTAGACTCTTCTGTTCAGGATTTTTCAAAGAAAGCAATCATATTTTAAGAATTTAGAACACAGCTGAAAAAATAAGATGATCAAGATGCACTCTACCTTCGCCTTTCAGACCAGTGTAGAAGCCTTCCTGATATTCACCGCATTTGCTACAAATGTCTAGAAGTGGAGCAAATTTGGCTTAAAGCTAAACTCTTAATATAAATGTATGCAGACACACATACATTCTTACCTACTTAAACAGATTCTGTTGCCTTCTATGGAGACCTTCAAGAAAATGCCTTAAATGAAAAGAGATCCAGATAACAAACTCCTCATAGAATTCCAGCACTTCTATAAATTTCATAGCACTTATGGCTAGAACAAGGCACAGAAAACAATAGATGAGGCCTTTATTTTTTAAGGCCTATGCTTCTATCAGTCTCAATTTAAAGTTTTGCTTTCTCAATCCTTACTCCTTAAAACTGTGCTATTCATTACTTCTACAATGAAAAGTGACTGGGGAAGGGGAGGGGGGGCGCCGCGGGGGGAAGGGGAAGAGGAGGGATGGGGGTGAAAAAACCATCAATCCACAATACCAACACCAAATCAAAGCAGTACAAGAAGCTACACACTGCAGAGCTTCCCATTTTCGTGAATTTGAACGAGCCGAGTTTCAGGATCAAGCTCCCAGACAAATGAAAACATCCTCACCACGCACCAAAATGCGCAGTGTCAGAAGCAGCAGGCCCACGAGGGCGCGCAGGCAGCGGCTCCGCCAGCGGCACTACCCCCATCAGCGACGGCTTTCACCTCGAATCCCGGCGCCAGATTACCTCGAGAGGCCCCAGCTCGCCCCCTCTCTGCCGCGGAGACAGCGGGCACACCCCGCGGGGCACTCCCGGCCCTCTCGGCGGGACCCGCTGGGCCGAGGGCCCCGTTCCCGCCGGGCCGCCCTGGGGGCTGGGCGGGGGAGCCCGAAAGAGCGGCGGATATCGGCGGAGACGCGCCAGAGCACAGGCTTTGAAAATAAATAAATTAATTAATTTTAAAAAAGGCCCCCTACGGTCAAACCCAAAGCGGCCCTTGTCTCTGGGTTAGCAACAGGTGCCCAGTGCCCGCCGGGTGAAGGCGGCCCCGCGGCCCACAGGCCGCCTCGGTGGTTCAAACGCCGCGCCACGGCGGCCCGCTCCGGCCAGGGCTCGGCCCCCACGTTGCGGCGGCTCCCCGGCCGGGCCGAGCCGGGCAGGCCCGGCTGCCGCAGCGCCGGCCCCGCTGCCGCGCAGGCCACGCTCCCCCCGCCTGCCCACGGCCGCCCCCGGCCCACTCCCGGGACCCCGCCAGCCTCGGCCAAGGATACTTGTTGCACGGCTCTCTGCGTGGTGGTGTCCGGGGACTGGGACTCCTTGAGCAGTTGCAGGATCTGCTGGAGCCCCTGCTCGTCGGGCTTCCACTCGTACTCCATCTTGGCTGTCTGGAAAACAGCAGACAACAGGCGACCGCGGTTGGCGGCGCGGCAGGGCCCGGGCGGGGGCGGGCGGAGATGAAGGAAGGCCGAGCCAGGGAAGGGAAGTGCTCTGGCTCTTGTGCCCCCACGCACCCCAGCAGCCGCTGGATAGACGCAGGACACTGACCTGCTCCCGCTGCCTCCGCGCTGAGCAGAGACTGAGTCACGACGAATTTGTGATCCGGCCCGAAGAGCCGCCTCGCGTCCTGCTGGGTCCTAGCGCCGGGCACGGCTCCGCCCGCCCGGGCCGCCTCGGGGCCGCCGGCGCCGCCGTCCGCCTTTCCCCGGTGCGTCCCACACTGCCAGGAGCCTGCGGGCGACAGAACGCGAGCACCTCAATCCTGGCCGATGGGAAAGGGGGAGCCTACGCCGCCCACCCGAGAAGAGACAGAAAGCTCCAGCAAATGGGACAGGCGAGGAGCAAAGGGGCGCCCCGGGCCCGGCCCAGCCCCCTGGGATAGCGCCCGGCAACGAGTGCGAGCTCCCGCCTTCCCACGGAAGAGAAGTGCGGGCGCGAAATCAGACCCCGGGGTCAGGAACGTGGTACCTGCTGCACTTCTACGTCATTTGGCTGAATGCTGAACAGATCTCAGAAGTTCCCAATTCCACGTGTAAAGAGGGAACAGGACGAAGTACGCAGGGAAGTAGGGAGAGGTTGGGGCGTGCAAACTCCGAAGAAACTGCTTTGAATATTTACTCTGTCTTAAACTTAGCCCCAAAATATATCACAGGAGATCTCGGGTTAAAATTAATAATTTAGATACATATGTATATATGTAAAATATGCATTACATATGTATGTATATAGTTATTTTATGTATTATACTAACAGAAGAATACATGTTGTTTAAAACTGGTCTAAAGCATGAAACAAAAGAAATGGCTACAATATGTACTGCTGCGAAATGTTTCAAAATCCAGGTATTTTTAGAGTAGTAGCTGTGAATGTATGAAACAGGCTTTGATTCTTGCTTCTTCCCAAGGTGATTAACCCAACTTTTTTTCTCCAAAGTGTCCTTACCATCACATTGGAGTGCATTTGGTGCTTGGTCTTTTAATCTCTCCTGTTGCTTTTCATTATGTTATAAACAGATGCCAACAAGAACTTGGATTAGAATCTGGTTTCTGACACTCAAAACACATACAGACAGAACAAACAGGAGATTCATAATAGAATACTCACCCCATCCCTCCACAGTCTCAGTGTACTTACAGAAGAAACAGGAAACTGGTGCAAATCCCTCCCAACAAGCAGCCAAAAAAGAGACTGGGATCTGCACTGCTAGGAAGAGGTCCCACCCCTCGAATGCCATAGACTCCAAGCTGTACATTTGGAAACTACAACTTTTCATTGCCAGTGGTTTTGAAATTAGTTTCAAGTAATTATTCTCTAATAAAAATTAATTCTCAAAATAGTCCTCATTTCAGACAGTCTCAGCCACTTAACCCTTTAGAAAAAAATTTCCCATTCTTTAGTTTTATTCCATTGGTAATATTGGAATTTTTAAAAATTTTTTGAGAGAATTCTAATAGCATTCTTCTTGCCATAAAATTCAGGCACTGTAACCCATAATACTGGTATTTCATAATGGTAATGAATCATTCAATCAATTGCTAAAATCCAGCCTTCTGAATTTCCTCACAAACTGCTTACAGTGTTTCTCTGCAAAGGATGGTATGCACAGAGGAAATAACACATATTCCATAACAGCTTTCTGTGTAAACCCTCTTATGTCAAGCTAAGAGTGATGTAGATTAAGAAAAGCAGAAAAATAGCTCTCATAACACAGAATAAATGTGTTTATGTGAAGGAGCTCATGCAGAATAGCTACTGCTATACTATTTTGCAATGCTTTGTGCCTGGAGACATATGCTAAGCTTTTACTTCAAAAGAATACTGGTAGTCCTCACATGCAACATATCAAATGAGCATCCATTCTAAAACATTTGATGCAGTCTGAGTTCAGCCATATGATACAAGATTAACATTTATTACACAATTAATTTGAAGTCTTAGGAAGAAGACAGTTTGACCCTGTGAAACACCAGAGAGGTTACTAAGGAGATGCTATGAAGACATTTGAAAGGATTTTGTGTTCCAGACTGAAATGTCTAGGAAATTAATTTTCTACTTTTGCAGGGATGATTGTAATAATATAAGGATTGTTTTAAACAGAAACAAAGCAAACTTTAGAAAAATATTTTTAAGATGGAGTCTCAACATTAATTTGTGTTGTATAAAAATTGGAGACAGAAGAGGCTATAGGCTTACTGTTTTCTAATGCAGCACTAACCAATTCCACTATTGCAAGTGTAATTCTGTTGAAGGTAGAACTTTGTGGTTAAGACTGGCACCCAGAGTATTAACTTGCCAAATGGAGTGGAATCTCTTCCTGGTAACTAAGGTTGCAAAAACCCCCTGATTTTTAAGAGCTCTTCAATGTCACAATGGATGAAAAAAGACCAAGAGGAAAACCACCTAGCCGAAGATTAACCAAATTCAACATGATGCATCAGATAATAATAAGCCTTGGTCTAAAGAAAAAAGTTGTGTGAAATGTACCAAACTAAGAAAGTGCTTCATTGGTAGGGTTACGATTATCTTAAAAAATAACTTTTTTTCATATCTATAGACAGAATTTATTTACCTCTGGAGCAATTTGACAACAACATTCAAGGCAGCAAATGTCTGGGCTTTGAGGTAATATAACTTCAGATTTGTGTACCGTTAACTGACCTTTGTTTCCTACTGTTATTCATTCTCTCTGGTCAGTAGGTCTAGGAGCCAAATAAGCTGAAGAAACTGAGAGAAATGTTAGCTTTCTACCCTCCTGAGATAATTCTAGCTAGAGTTTATTTTTGTCTTATGTTGTGTATGAAACTAGAAATTGTGTATGTGTACAAATGTTCGCATAGTACAACACCTCGTAATGAAGCTGAACTCAAATTTCCTGGAGCACTGGGATTTCAATATTCAAGGCAAATAATTCTGTAATGTGATTTGCTGTCTGTAGAACACCATCAATTTGATGATAGACTTTTTCTGAGGGTATCTACAGTTACAATAACATATCTGCTTATGAAATCTGTTACACTGTTGCCAGTGTGAAAGGGAGAGCTGTTATGGCTCATTATTGTTGCAGTCACGGTCCATGAATTCATGGCTTCTTTTCTCAAAAGTGAGGAGCAGTATTTCTTTTTGCAGATAATGTCTGTAAAAGCCTGCACTGTGGAATCCCATCGAACAGATGAAACAGTACTCAAGAAAACTGACAGCCTGTAATTCCACTCTACTGACAGAAGTGCATTCCCTCTTTATTTAATGAATACCTCTTCTCATGCATCAAATGAGCATAGAGGAAAGAGCACAGCAATATAGTTTCCATATATATGAAGGTACAAAACCATCACACCATTGCAGATAAAATGAATGACTGGCCTCAGCATGCACTAACATTTCTTGTTTTGTACAACAATTAAGACTTAATTCAAATTAGGATAACAAACACCCATATATAGCACAGGCTTATTACAGGTCAGAACTGAAACCCAAATCTCTTGCTGTTTATGGGTTCAATTAGACACACAACATTTTCAGCTACAAGGACAAAAAACCTGCCAAGCTTTCACCAACTACAAAATCACCACAAGCATTTTGATTTCAAATTCTGCTTTGACAGGATGAAACACCATTCTTATCATTAATGAAATGTCCAGCTGAATGAAGTAGAAGACAGTGCAAAACTGCAAAGATCTAGACTTAAAAGGCCTTTGATCAACTAATCTAGACAAGGACGCACCATCTCTTCAAATGTATCAGTATGAGAGGACAAGACGAAATGACCTTAAGCTGAGACAGGCAAGATTCTGATATTAGAAAAAAAATTTCACTGTTAGGGTGGTCAAGCATTGTAACAGGTTGCCCAAGGAGGTGCTGGAGTCACCATCCCTGAAGGTGTTCAACAGGCATCTGGACCTGGCACTGGGTGATGTAGTTTAGTGGTGACAGTGGTTGTGGATGGTTGGACTGGATAAGTTTTTAGGTCCCTTCCAATCTTGATGATTCTATGATAATTTCATTTCCACAGCCAGAGATACCAAGTGGAAAAACAGGCTAATGATTTGCCCTACTGTAATCACACACGTTGGATACTAAAATGGCAGAACATGCTTTTAATGCTGGCAGTCAGAAAACAATCTGAAACTCAGTGGAGAGCTGTTTGAGAAAAACATTACCTCATGAAGTTGTGACAAAAAATACCAGATCAATCAGCTGAAATCTTAAATGGTAAAGGGAGTAAGTGGGTGAAAGGATGAAAGGCATCATTCTTGCCAGTCCAGTCTTATTTAAACCTCTACTGTCAAATTTTATGTCTGAAATCCAGCTTTTTGCCTCCTTAAAATTCTTTTAAGAATTATTAATGTCAAGTGCATATGAACCCTATTCTACTCCCAACTTAAAGAATACAGTAAGATTTCTTTCTCTGAGCTATATGATGCAAAGCAACTGGTATCTGCTGGAGGATTTTTGCTGAAGTTCACTTTTTCTAATTGGTAATTCAGGCTTCCCCAAGATACAGAAAAAAATCAAAATGATACACAGCTTTTGAAGCTGTTCCTTGTGATAGATCAGAATGCAGACTTTTGAAAACATCTGAGGAAACTACCAGATTCAATTTACAAATGAAGTTACAACTGAAAAAAACCATATACGTGGATAGGTATAAGGCTGTGAAAAAAGATGCAGTCCCTGAAATTCTAGCATTCACTTTCTTTCAGTTATACGTTCATTCTTATCAACTAACAGAGATTAATACAAATGAAGACACTAACAGATGCATAATTCCTGTTTTGACTTACTGCATGGTTGAGAAGGTGGTCCCTGCAAATCCTGGAGGGAAAGTCATACAGTGAGAGACTCCATGGTGCCTGTTCCTCTCACGGTGGCTCAGCCAAGACAGACAGGGCCTGTGCATGAGCGCTGGTGGCACAGGCACATGATAAACATCTGCTGTTTTTGTTTTACAGTAATGTTTGTAGACAAAATCATTCCTGCTACTAAATATAGCAAATGTAAAGGAGATTACACCTCATCATGGGACAGTGTCAAATTTGGGGAAGTTCTTGGACCTGAAAAGAATGCATTGTTTATTTAAAATAATGTTATTCACCACTGTTTAAAAAAAACTTAATCTAAGTAAGTGGTGATCTGTTTTTAAGCTAATGTTAAAAAAAATCTGCACCATGATGAACCAAAATACATCATAGTTCTCCAACTGTTGTCATTATGTAGGTGTTTATAAACCAACCAAGTTTTGTGCAAAATATATATAAAGTACTGATATATACCCCATTAAATAGTTCACTAATTTAAATTCCTTTTTGTACAACATCTTAACAATCATAAAAAATAATAATACATTAGAGGGTAAAAATTAGGAATCTCACTAAATAAGAAAGAGAGCTTGTAAAGGTGCTGAAGACCTTTTGCTAGTAGGAAGAAGTAACAAATACAATTCAAATGGCATATGTATTTGTAAGTATGTTTTGATGCATAAATGAGGTAAAAACAATCCATTGTGGAAAAGAAAAGCTAAATTAAAACCAAATACAAAAAAAATTAAATCTCTTGACCTTCCAATTTAAATTATTAAAATTAGTTATTTTACACTGTTTAAATCATACCACTGTCTTTTCATAATATACACCCACTGTAAAGAAACTAACTGTAAAGAAAACTCAAAATACTGAGAAGTGTCCTCTGGAAAGCCCACCAGGCATAATTTGGAATTCAGTACAGGGTTCAAGGCAAAAATGATATTGGGAGCCTTAAGACCTGATTAATCAAGATTAGGTGTTATTTTTACTTCTTGGCAAAATACCTTGCATCCCAGGGTACACAGAATTCAGAACCTAAACACTCTATGTGTTTCAAAACCTTTACACACAGAACACGCACTAAGACATGCACTTGTCAGTGACACTACCACTGTCTGATCTGTCATTGGTGACAACACTGGTGCTTTGGTGATACTTGCAATACTGACAGCAATAGTGCTGACTAAAACATCATCACTGGTCGTTGTAATAGAATGCTAGCGTATTTTTCCCTGCATAGCTGATTAATTTCCTTACTGCAGTGAGTGGCTTATTTAAGGTTCTTAAGATGCTGTTGCCTCAAGGAAATGGCAGTAATTCAGTTTCTATTAGTCCCTGTATGTCTCCGGTGAGCAGTTATTTGTCCTGATTAGGGATAAATGGGTCATATATGAGCTGGCAGGTACACAAGTGGAAGATCTACCTTCAGAACCTTCAGCAAGAAACTGCAATTCAATCTTACCAGTAAGCCTGAGAACAGGGTGTTCTCTAATTTCTAATGTCAGATAAATATTGTGAAATTACATCCTTGTGGAAAAGAGTGAGGAAATAATTACTGATCTGGAATGGAGCTCCTTCCAAAAGAGAATGTGTTCATCAGTGAGAGCAGTCAAATGCTCCAATCATTCACATAAACAAAAGGATTATACACTACCCATCCTAATCAAAGAAGCAAAACTTTTAAGGTAAATAAGGAAATAGGACATATTGATCTTAATGAGAATGCCGAAGAATGACTGCACACTCCTTTTCAAGCCTCATATGAACAAGGGAGTAAAAAACAATGATGGATGATAAAGGCAGAAGTACTGCCACCCCCAAACTGTTTCTGCATCTATATACACAGTGGAATTTGCAGACACATCAAAACCAGTGTTTTTGCCTTCTCTGAATATCAGTATTTTCAGATGGTAAGAAATTATACGAGTTGAATGTATGATTGTTTAATACAACAAAGAGTTACAATACAAGTGCTTCAAGATTAACTTGGCAGAAATTTTGTGAGACAACTACAAAAGAACAGAGAAATGTCTGTCTTATTAAAGACAGATTATCGATACAAATTAAAACAGTATTAAAAATTCCTAAAGAAAATTTCTAGTTTTCATCTGACCAAAGAAATACAACTGACTAGATATTGTGGCAAGGAAAGATCTTAGGAGTGAAGACCGTTTCAATTAATAGATGCACAGTGAATATCTAATAGAAATGGCCAGTGGAAAAATGCTTCAACTTTTTCAGTTTAAGCATATTCAGTCATATTCTAAATGCTCTTGAATATGACATCTGAAGATGAGGGTTTAGAGAGGTCTCAGATGTCCAATTAAACAAGATATTCAAGTTGCTATAGTTTGAAGCCAACAGATATCATGTAAGAAAACTGTAGGAGTTCCTCTACACACATCTTCATGGCCTTTTCCAGCAATGACTGTTAAGAGATCACTGACTAATTACAGGTAAGACTGTGGACTTATACTGTCTAGTTTAAAAAAGGCACAAATACAGGAAGCAATTTAAAACCAAAAGTATAACAGTTTAATTCTTACTGTATTCTCTCATTTCTAGCCTTGTCCTTTTAAAGGTATTCTCACAACTGTGGCTGTGAGATCAGTTTTGAAGCAATGTCGAACCAGTGTAAAGGAAATTGCAAACAAGTCTGAAGGCATGCAATTCACCTTGCCTAAAGCTCCTGTGCTGAAGTGGCTACATAGCTGTTTCTGCACAGATAGAGATTGTTACTGTACAGATGAATGATCCCATAAAATTCCTTGGGAAGTTTAATGCAACCTTAATCAACTTGCTACCAGTTTCCTTAGCAATTCTTTTAGCTTTCTGGTTAAAATGCAGCATTTCATGAAAGAAGAAGCATTAGAAACCAAAAATTAAATTATAAGTACATTATGCATTCAGGTTAGAAAAGCAACATAGGCTTAAAGAATCTGAACATATAAAAATGTTATTAGATGAGGATTTAACTGTAATTCTTATTTAAGTTGTAAATTTTTTATATTTTAGTAATTTAAATACTTTTATGTTGGTTTGTGGAGGATATTAAAATGTATTTGAATCAGAGACTACTTGTTGTGATCAGTTCCTTAGTCTAAATGATACATATGTATATTAATTCCCTTAAAATGCTACAAACAAAACAACCATAAAAAAAATCAAGGTTTTTAAAGGTTTGGTTTTCTTTTTGCTTTGCCCAAACATAAAATAAATTTATTTAGTGGAGAAACTGTAATTTAAAATAATTCAATCTGCCTTAAATGCACAGGTCATATAATAAAATGAAGGCCACTTAAATACATTTTTAATAAAAACCTGTCGCAAATCACTTCACCAACTCCACTAAATAAACTTGCTGGCATTCTATGTATCATCTTTGCCCTAAAAAAGTAATGCAATCAGTACATGAAATATAAATCTATGAAGAGTTTAAACTAAAGTCACAGGCTAAACTGTATATAGCCAAAAGAATAAATTAATATGTCTCTCCTATATAACAGTTCTTATACATTATCACAATGTGGAACATGGGTTTTTTCTCCTGATAGTGATTTTATGATCTTCACCTTGAGGACCAATTTATTGACCCGCACCATGCTTTCTCATATGATACCCTTTAAAATGTGTAATGCAAAAGGCATTCCAAGATACCTTCTACCCTTTCGCACATTTAATGTGGAAATTCTCCTTAGGTGAAATATTCACAGATGTTTTAAGTCTCTCTCTTACTTCTTATTCTCCCTGTATTTGCCTACTGGAAAACATTTATATTCTATTTTGTAATTCAGTTGTAAACCGTACGCAGAAAAGGCTCCATATGCAGATGTTTTGTTAAACATATGACACATTAGAGCCTCATATGTAGGGCTTCTGGGCACTACCATAAGTAAAAATTAAATATGAAATTATATATTAAATTGAAAAAAAACCCCTATTTTCTGCATAATATGGCAGCCAAGTTTTTTTAACTTCTCTCAAATTAACTTCAATAACAAAACTGACTGTTTGACAATGTACTGAATGTCTTATATACAAATGAAAACACTTCTATAAAACATGGTCTTGCCTGATGATTTAACACTGAGAGTGTTAAAGCTGTTCAGCATGGGTAAGATCAATAGTGATTTTAATATTTTTTCAGAATTTCAAAATCAAAAATAAAAGTCTAACTGAGGAAATCAGAGGTTAGTTTCAAACACATTCACAACTAAATTAGCATAATCTTAAAGGACGTTTGTATAATAAATAGTTTTCTCTATATAACGCTTACTGAAAATGTCAACTGATAGCTGAGGTAAAAATTTGTTTGCCTTCTTTCAGACCTACCTATAACAGGGCTGAAGTAATTAATCTGCATATTGCTGTTGCAATGGAGTAATGAATTTTATTGTCTTACATTGATATCATCTTCTGGAGGACCCAAGGATTAAATTGCAATGAAAATGTTACACTATATCTAACCACTCTGAACTTGAGGTACCTCTTTGTAAGCTCCACAGAAGACACTAGAAGGGATGGATGTTGCAGAGCTCAAGACCATGTACTACAGCACCTTTTCTAGAATTCCTTCTGACATGTAATATTTTATCAGCAATAACAAATTCTCAAATTATTTTTTAATGTCTCACCTTCCTATTTATCACTTTAGCATATTTAATTCTAAGACTTAGGATTTTTGCTATTATGTCTGATAAAACAAGAGCAAGAAGAAAATGTGAAGAAAAATAGAAATATTATTTTCTATTATTGTTCTTCCTACCTGTAAAATTTTAGAACCAAATATATAGAAATATTGCCTTTTATTTGCAAAAATACCAAGTCAGATTATGAAAAATTCACAGGCAAACATTTCAAATTTCCACCATGGTTTAGGTCCAACTTGTATGTCTTCACACAATTCAGGATAGTTATTTGTTTCCAGGGGTATACTCTTTCTCCCAAGCTCCAAGAAATAACTGTGGTTAAGAAATTGTCCTTATGTTAAATTAAATTAGCATTATTACCCAAAGCAAGACCTACAAAGAGATCATCAAAAGGCAGCCTCTCCTATCTCATTTAATCTTAAAATAAAAAAAATTAAAAAAAAAAAAAGAGAGAGAGAGAATCGCACCCCAATGGAGCTAAAACTATCAAAGGCTCACTATGATCCATTAGCCATGTTACGTAGAACAAAAAGAAACAAGGTAAGGACGGTATTCTCAATTGTCTGGTGATTCTCAATCTCATGTGCTGATACAAAAATTTGTATTATTAACTATTAAAAATATTTAAAATAGTAGAAAATGCAGTTTTATATAGTCTATTAATTTTCTCATAGCTAAAATAAATATTTAATCTTTATAACATTGTACAACAATATCTGAAATTAAAAATAGAAACAACAAACAAAACAATCTACAGCTGAACACTATGGTGTTTATATGCAAGTCTAACCTAGAATTCTCTTTTCAGCATCATCTTTTCCACCCCACATCTGAAAAGACTGCAACTGGAAGTAGCAACCAAAACACAGCATACCTTGAAATGTACAATGCAAATAAGGGATGCTTTGAATACTGCCAATTGTGCTGTATTTCATTTTTGTTTGCTATTTTGATTCTGTGTAATCACAAAGAAATTAAGAGAACAACTGGAATGGACAACGTTTAAGACAGGATTCCTTGCTAAACTGAAAAACATACTATCATCACAGATTGTAAAATATATTACAAGTACTTATTGGCTCAGAAAACCAACAGTTACCTCCTGGGGGAATAGGGATTCTCCAGAAGCAAGGAATTGTGAAGTTACAGTGTGTTACACTTTTTAGTGGAGAAACGGAAGGAGACTATACGAAGTCTTTTATGGATACATGGAAGATTTCGGAAGGAGGGGTCTGAACTCATTTGTCAATGTAATCAAATGATCAAATAAATTCTTATTTATGGAATGTTAAAAAATGTTAAGACAGGAATATATCTGAAATATATTTGCACTTAGGGCATATATGCTCTCTGTGTTACAGAGAATAATGAAACAACATTAAGCTTTTTTAAACCAACCACTTCCCCTCATCAATTGACCTACTTCCATTCCTTTTTCAACAGGCTCCAAAAGCATCTCTGCTCCAGACACCAATGTGGAGTCTGTTTTCTCACATACAAGCAAAGAATGCAACTACATGAGTCTTGTATTCTTGTTAATGTGATTCCCATTTGTTCAAAAGCTCCCATTTAAAGCTCATCTTGCTTGGTTTTAACTACTTTTCAAGGGTCAGATTCAACAACTGAAGCTTCTGCCTCTTACACAACATTCATCTATTTGCATTACACTTAATGGACTGCAGTCACTCCTGATTTCTAAAGACAAGGCCTGTCTGCACAAGGAAAAACAATTTATTTTAATTTAAGGTAGGCTTTTTTTTTTTTTCCTGATGAATTGACTCAAGAAACACTGATGTAAAACAGACTGAAATATCTGTTTGGATTTTTGCACTGATTTAGATTATCTAGTAGAAGAAGCAATGTGTTCTTTTTAGTCTCTGATGAAAATTACTCTTGGCTTTCCATGCTTGTCTGCTACTGATTTTCCTTCCTCGTCTATAAAAAAGGTGGCCAAACTGTAGCACAAACGCCACTTATGACTGTTTCCATGCTACATTCAAAATTTAACTGAGCCACAGATTCTGTGTCTCACTGCTCCTATACAGCCAGCATAGCAATGGCGCCTTGGCCTCCATAAAACCTGTGGGAACAGTTAGGAACTACTGCAGACACCACCCACATTCAACACAATGAATAGCTCTGCTGTCCCCACACAGAATGCACTTCTGGTTCAGGATAGAAGAAGAGGACCAAAACACAGTAAAGCAGGAAGAACAGTATTAAGGAGGTACATGAAAGCAGGGGAAGCCAAAGTTCCACTTTTTCTTTCTGGAAGTCAAGGTTGATGATATGGGTATGTGGAGGAGAAATTACGTGACTGAAGTCTGAAATAAAGAATAAACTTTTATGGGTGCAAGAACAGATAGAAAAGCTTAAATGTGAAAAAAAAAAAAAAAAAAAAAAAAAAAAAAAAAAAAAGCAATGCTAGCTTGAATGATAGGAACGTGCAGTAGGGAAGGTGGGAGAAGAGCCATAGATGAGGCTCTGGTTTGGCATGGTTGGAAAAGCATGACCCTGGATGCCAGAAGTGACTGATGACGATGATCATATACCTACTAAGTTTGGGAACATCTGGTCTGTACTATCACACTATCATTTCTGCAAGTGTGCTCTTTTTGAATTCTAAGACAGTAAGCATCTTTGTACCACCTATTTTCTATTCTCTGCTGAAAACATTTTGTCTTGTCTTTTCTTCTTTCATATATAGCACTGACCTAATATTTAAACTAACTTAGTGGAAGGCTCACCATAAGCAGCACGTTTTCAGTATTTAAGGGTATCACACAATGACTTGCAGAAAATGCTCTACAAAATTAAATTACTTAATAGAAGAATAATTTAAGAGTATGATTCTATAGTCAAGGTTTAAAATGCAAAAATTTTCTTTAGACACAAATTTTATTTCATTTTATGCCTTGAAATTTGACTCACATAGACAAGGACATACACACTAGATGCAGACATATACACACAAACTCAAAATTTCAAATGCATTCAGTACATGGGAAATTAACAAACAATTGGTTTTAAATTGTTTAAATTTCACTCTGGAGCCTTGTTTGGAAAAGAAAACCCTCTAAAGGCTAAAAGTGACATTTGGAGGTTTATTTCATATTGTTAGTAGAAAAAGCCATATTCCATGGCATCCATGTATACATGCATAAATATGTACAGTGTTTTATCATGTACATGACAGGTCACACACATAAACAGTGGATCTACACAACTATATCTCTTTCAATGAGACATTTAAAATAATTTCAGTATGACTTGTATAATATAGCTATATTAGTATATTTCTGTATATGAATGTATTATTTATATATGTACAATACATGCAATAAAAACATTGTATAGTATATATCTGAAATCTATCAATGTATGTAGAAAAGCTACCACAATTATCCAAATCAATACTGTAAAACAGTGAGTGGAAAGCAGTGGATTCAGTGATTGGAGCATACTACTGTAACATGTACTTAAATACTTGTAGAATTTGGAACGAAATTAATGGGTGGAATTTATTTCTGTGATCAAAACTGATCACAACATATTAAGGCATGAAAGTAACAGAAAAGCAGTCCTAGCCTTTCAAACATAAAACAAAGAAAAAATCCTCCCTGTTTTATGTTACTGTCACAACTTGATAATAACACACTGATCAGTGCATATCAAGTTCATAAAACTGTTGTAAAATTTGTTATGACATAAACCTTTTTTATGACACTGACAACACTGGATCCATGACAGAAGATCTTTATTATTAAGACATTTAAAAGATAAAATACCAGTCTCTATTTCAGCCCCAATCTTTAACTGGGAAGATTCTGAACACCAGCTTTGATGGAGGAGGATTGTACTTAGCCTTCCCTCCACTCTCCTTTGTAGCCATAGCATCTTGGTGTGCCTGAAGTATGAACAGGATATACTCTACCACAGAGCACTGCCAGTATGCTGAACGGTTCTGTGCATACCTATCACCTGACTATGAAAGGTTTCAGGCCCCATCCCTGAAGCTAAAAATTAAGGACACATATCTGCTTTATTGAATATCCACATAAAAGAACTCCTTAACTGGATTCTAAATAAATACAACAGAAAAGTGTGTCAGATAAACCAGTAAAAGCCTACATTCATAAAGCCATTATTATGTTGTCTTAACCTCCCTGTCACAAGGCATAGCTCAATTTAGCAGCTGTGCTTGCATCTGTATTAGTCAATGAAAGGTGCCATCTCCTGTATCCAACAGTAATCATGGTCCTTAGTCAATATTCATTCTAATCTAAGCTCTCCTCCTTTAACACAGTCAACATACTGCTTTTAATCTGTCTTTGCACCATCATAACTATTCTTTTTCTTACCCTGCTTTGAGTATAAGCTAGCTGAATCTTGAAAAATGCATTCTTAAGTAATTTTGATAATACAGAAACTATTCTTCTCAACTGTAGGCACCTTTCCTCCATCCTCCCACATACCACTCAAAAATAACTACAGTTCACACAGCAGATGTAGAATGAAGACTTATGGGCTCAGTTTCTAATTCTATCAAAGGCTCCTTTTAAGAGTTTGGGTATATGACTCTTTTTTTCTGTTCAATTACTCATTTACAGAAGGAACAAAAGTCAACTTTTTATTCAACGCGGGTTGTAAGGATTTAACCACACCTTTGATGTATTCGAATGCCACATTAAGGAGTACTTAACTATGCAAGAGGACAAGCAAACAGGTTAAGAAGCTGTGGTGGCCTGAATTCATCGCAGAACAAACCTCAGAGTAGTAGGAGGATTTCTCAGGTCTCGAGCAGAAAGTCAAGTGAGAGGAATTATAGCCTTCACAGCAAGGAAACAAATATATGGCAGACTAATCAGCCCAGAAAGCGTTCCTGTCCTTTGTACAGTCACCCCACAGAAGGTTCACAAGTTCCACTGTCAATTTCCACCGAGTACCTAAATTAACGACCTTCCTATGCAAACGAAAGTACTAGACAATCACAAGATTTCTTGCCTAATATTTCGGAACAAAAATTTAAAACCCCACCGAGGAAAATCGGTACAGAAGGACCCCACACATGCCAGAAACTACTGTAGGAAATAGGGCCACGTTCCTCTATCCTGAAGCGACTTTCACTTTCCGGCACAATGCTGCGGAGAGGCGCCAGCCGTCACTCCGGGAGGAGCCGGCGGAAAGGGGGGGCTGGAGGGGGTATCTGGGGGTCTGCCCGGATCCTCAGGTTCCAGCTGCTGCCTACCCCGTAACTCCATCCATCCATCCATCCATCCATCCATCCATCCATCCATCCATCCATCCATCCGTCCGTCCGTCCGTCCGTCCATCCATCCATCCATCCAGCCGTCCATCCAGCCGTCCATCCAGCCGTCCAGCCGTCCGTCCATCCCCGGTAAGAGCGGAAGAGGCAGCCCACGGCCGAGACCCCACCGGCTCCCCGCCCAACAGCACTGCGAAGTCCCCTGACATCGGCCGGGGCACGCGGCGGTGCTGGCGACTACCGGGGATGGGACGTCCCACCCCGCCCCTCGCAACCCGGACACGTACCCACACCATCCCAGAGCCCGGCGGCAGGGGAGTGGCGAGGGAGCGGCCCGACCTCTCCCTCCACAGCTCCGGCGGCGCCGCTCCGGCCCCCGAAATGGCTGAACAAAGGGAACCTCGCTCGGCCGCCGCCGCCCCTCGATTGGCCGCGGGGCGGGGCCGGGGGCGGGGGCGCCGCTGCCCCGGTCACCCTGGCAACGGCGGGCGGGATGGAGGCGGCGGTGAAATGGCCGCCCGGCCCTGCGCGGCCGCTCGCTGCCTCGGCCTGGCCCCCCAGCTCTAAGGGGCGCTGCACTGGACTGCTTTCGCTGGGGCCCCGCCAGGCTCCCCAGGCCGGCCTCCTCTCCCCGCACCCCCTCACGCTCGCAGCCCTCCGGCCGCAGCTGCAGCTGCACCAAAAGTAACAGAGAATCAAAAATGAGGCTGAGGGCTATTCAGCAAAGGTGCAGCGCCCTGCTTTCATCTTAGGCAGGTAGTGCAAGTGCTCGCACAGGGTCTTCCCAATGGACTGAGTGAATGGATTGAGAGCAGCACTGTGAAAAGGGACTTGGCGGTACTGGTGTATGAAAAATGACATGATCTGGCAAGGTGCATTTGCAGCCCAAAGACAATTGAACACTGGGCTGCATCAAAAAACATGAGGCCAGCAGGTTTGAGGAAGGTGATTCTTCCCCTCTGGCTTCTATATCTGGCTCTGGAGCCCTCATGCCAGAAAGGCATGGACCTGTTGGAACAGGTCCAAAGGAGAGTATTTCCAACCCAAACCACTGTATTCTGTAATTCTCTGATGTGTGGCCAGTTGTCGTGGCAAGAAGACCGCTGCATGTTTGTTCATGGCTGTGGGCACCCCAACAAGTTACAGTAGCAATCTCTAATTGTGCTGCCGTCCTATCTCCTTGACTGTAAGCACTAGCTACTTTTTTATTAAACAGTGAAAGCTGATAATTTTCACCCAATTTCTAAAGCTTATAGACCGTTTAGAAAAGCACGTTCTTGAGACAAACTCAGTTGGCAACTTTTCTTATGGTCCTGTTGTGTGTCTTCTTGGAAACTCATGTTCTTCTCTCAATCCTCATTTAAACAATCCTCTCAGTCTGCCTCTTTGGTATACACATAACCCTTCCACAACCCCACATACTACTATGATTTCACAACAACAAAAGCTTTTGACAGTGTCTTCCATAAATGGGGCTTCCCAGCCGCTTGTCTAAGTCAGCACTCAAATGTTGCTGCATAAGTTCAGCTCTAGTATTGCGCCACACTACATTTCCTAATTATTGCAGAGGAAAATTTGAAAACACAACTGGTCTGAACACCAGAATTTTATACTCATAATACATTCATTGTCTATTACTTCAGTTACCTCAATTTGTATGTTTTCCTGTGATCTGTCTGGTAATCTTGCAAATACTAACACTTCAGTACTATGTACTGAAGGAAGATCTCACGCAGGAAGATCTGTTACGTACACATTCAAAATGCTTCTTCCCTCTATTGAAACTCCTGCCCACAGTCAAATTACATACTAATTATTTTTCTTGAGTAATATTTTACTGTGTATTTTTCTGAGCAGATTGTAATAGTTATATACTGAATTGTGATTTATACCTTAATACTTACACCTGTAACAATCACAGTAAATTCATTATGTCATAGTAAAATCTCTCCGCTTACAGGAAAGTAGGTATGTGGGGCTGTATCTTCCAGTTTAGCCTTCCTGAGTACAGAACATATGTCCTATAGCTTACTTCCACCTTTGTCAGCAATCTGCTGGCAAAGTCCTGGCCTGTTTTCCTTCTGAAAAGATTGTGTGATCATGATCTGCCTGGATGCCCAATCCTCTGCTATTCTCTCCCTGACAGTTTTCAACCTGTTAGTCAGCTGCAGTCAAATCTGACACATGAGGGTCTCCAAAATATAACAAAGTCCAAGTCTTGAGATGAACAGGAGGGAGCCAGCTGTAGAAGAGGGGCTGTGCTTATGAGGAAATGTTGGAACTGATCAAAGGAAGGGATAGTTTCTGCCTGTTTGATATCCTGCCAGTTCATCAGTACCAACATACTAGTTGGTCCAGCCCACACAAATAATTTAAAATGAGAGTTGCAATACTGTTTCAGGCCCAGCTGTCTGCCCAAAGATGTGGGAGTGAGCTCGTGGAAACAGGGTTTATTTGATATGCAGAGGAGAGCTACAAATACTCAAATCGTGGTGCATGTTCTGGTACCTAAAACAGCTGTTTTAAACTAGTTCATAGTACAAGAAGGCTACAAAAGCAGCATAGTCAACTACTCAAGTATTCCTCTAAAGGGGACAGGGAAACCTCTGTGGCCATACTGCTACTCTACATCACAATCTCCAATTCCCAAACTGCTTTTTTGGTGGCATAATTAAAATTATCCAGGCCCATTGTGTCCTTCCACTAGCTAGAGATCAAGAAATGGAAGAATGAAAGATAAGATCTACCTTTACCCAGATTTAAGATAAATTCAGATTACTAACTTCCTGACAACTTTCTGAAGATTTCTTTCTTTAAATAAAATGAAATATTAGAAACAGGCAATGAATTTTCAGTTAGCTATACTTCATTGAAATGCATTTTCAGACCTGATGCACTAGTCTGCTGTACTTAAACAAGGCAAATAAATCTATAATCTATGTATCCCTTTTACTCTAGTGATAGATTACTGCAGAGTATGTTTAAAAAGTTTTGCTTTCCATGCACACTTGGAAGAAATCATCTGTGAAAGGCATCTTCCATACAAAAGAAGGTCCTTCCTTGGTGATCTGTTTCAGTTGCTGATTGTGTTCTATCAACAAAACATGAAGTAAACAGGTTATTGCAAAATTAGCATTGTCTCCATGGCACTGATGTCTTTTGGGATGGTAAGGTATGTAGCTATTTGATGCAGCCTAGTCATGATAGCACATAGCAAGCCAGAGCTAATTTATCTCTTTTCTGAGTATAATAATTTTGACTGAGAAAGCCAAAGGTGTGTGCTAAACAATTAATAAGTTTATTTGAAACCAGCTTAATTCTACGTTGTGCTAATAATGCATTATACAGACATACATTTAATTTTTTGAAAATTTTAGACTGCAAGTCTGTCTGTGTGGCTGCAAATTGTTTTTAGGAGCATACTTAGTTATTTTCACTATCATTTTTTATCATTTGTTGGTTTTTAAGCACCTGATTTTACTTGACAGGATCA
Organism: Pyrgilauda ruficollis; assembly: GCF_017590135.1. NCBI lineage: Eukaryota > Metazoa > Chordata > Aves > Passeriformes > Passeridae > Pyrgilauda > Pyrgilauda ruficollis. The sequence continues at coordinate 2,329,714 of NW_024529266.1, forward strand.
AGCATGGAGATTCATCACCTAAAAGCATGGAGATACATAATTTCGTAGTAATAAAGGAAGCTGTACGGTTCCCATGAAAATTTGCCCTCCAGCTTACAAAGAATGACTTAAGTGAATTTTTGAAGAGTTGTATAGAGGAATCGGAAACAATCTGAGGTGCTCTACAGATGCTGATAGTGTCGTGTAATTTTTTTGATTTTGTCTTCCATTTATAAGTGTAAAGTTAGGATTGAATAAAACCTAGAAATCAATGTAAAGTGAGTTAGCAATTTTGAAAGCAGCAGGTGGAAGAGGTATTACTGCCAAATACATATCAGTGAGATACCAATTTACATAGTCACGGATCATGTTTCAATGCTAGTATCACTGCTTTGTTGATTATCAAAGCCAAGACGATGTGTTTTCATCTTATAACATGCATGAAGTTAGGAGAGCAGGACTGTGAGCCTTATTCAGGTCAGAGGTGGACAAGAACGTGGCTTTGGGCACTAGGTTTGAATTTGGTGGTTTCTCAAAATGACCATTTGACAGCAGTTTTACCTGCAGTGTTGCCTCTGCTTACATGGCAAGATAAATCCAGCATTTGTTCTGGTCTTTCTTGGTTATCTTGCTCAGTTAAGTATGCTCATGGACTCTGATGTCTGATTAACATTCTGCAGTACTGAAATTACTTCATGTGTTTACAGGTGAAGACTGGGCATCTAATGTGGTAAAATGTGTGACTCTCCACAAAATATGAAGAAAAGGCATTTTTCATTTTTCATTTTTGCATATTCTTCCTTGTATTGTGATGTTTCTTACCTTGTTAGATCTGATAATAGAACTACTTCTTCTGGAAGCCTGATAATCTATCTCAGGATTAATTTGAAAAGACTATATTTTCTTTTTTTTTTATTTTTTTTTTCCCCAATCAGTCTCCAGCTGCTGTACACTTTTTGTTCTTTAGTTTCTGGCACTATTTCCAAAGTACCCAGTGATTGTGCTACAGCTGAAGTTCTGTGGGCAATTTACAAAAGCCCTTTCTGAGAGCAAAATGAAGAAGTGCTACCCAGTGTTGCACCTCTGGTTTATGGCTGCTAGACTGTAGAGACAAAAAACTGCAGGGAAATGTGTACTCCATACCAGTATGAATGGTGCTAAATTGTGTCTCCAAGGCTTTTTTATAGCCTGAGTGTGGGAGGAAGGAAGGAAGGAAGGAAGGAAGGAAGGAAGGAAGGAAGGAAGGAATATATAAGAAGTAAAATGTACATATTCATGTACAGTTAATTCCTATCATAAAATGAAGCAGGATTTTTTCGACAATATGCAGTTTATATATTTTGGAAGCATTATATATGAAGACAAAGTAAGATGATAACCTTGGCCAAGACCTTGTCACTAAATGTGAGAAATACAGGATTAACCAGCTTTGCTGGTTAGACAGAAATAACACAAATTACTTGATTTCATAGGCATGATTAATTAATATCATAGACAAAATTTTGAATAGATTTTCAGTATTGTCCAGTTACAAACTTAATTATTTCCTGGTTTGCAAGAATCTGAAAATATCACTGCTATTTTGCCTATTCAAAGAGTATTTACTTTTAGTGAATTTCATGAACTATCTCTGTTCATATGGGGACTCACTGTTAAGAGAATTTACATATAAATTTTTTGTGTTTATGTCATTGCTTGTAGGAATTTGATCCACTTTTTTTTTTTTTTTGTTTTTTTTTTGGGAATTTTTTCCCTTTTTTTTTTTTTTTTTTTTTTTTTAGCTAAAAATATTTTTTAACTATATACTGGCAAGATGGTGTTTAGTGTTAGCTGTTGAGGTATTTTTCAACTTAGTTTCTATTTTGTATCTCTACAAAGGAATAAGCTGCTTTCCTAAAGGTTTTGCTTCCCAACTGAAGATAAATTTAGCAGTAGCAACTAAAGCTGTTGTTGCCTGAAGCAGTCTACACCAGCCGTTTCTCTGAGATTAGTCATAGCATGCCAAGTACATGTTAAGTGGAATTTAAAATATAAATGTTCTGGAATAAATGTCAAATTGTATTGATTATCATGTGTTTAAACTTTAAAACAAATTAGATATATGCTTTAGGCATATAGTTTAATTGGGCTGGCTGAAGGTCAGAAGGGTTGAAAATTGCCATGTTAAAGAAATGAATGGGAAAAAATTGTGAAGCAGGCCATCAAACACATAAATCAAGGTCATTAGCAGTTGCAGACACAAAAGAACTGTTATCATCTGTCTAGGTACCTTTTTTAACAGAAAATTCTTTATGAACATTTTCTGAAATCTTCGTGTTGTTCTTGGTTGGCCACTGAAGTTTTTTCAATGGAACACTGAAACCTTTGATTCATATTTCATAAAGTTAGTTTGTCCATCTGGAAGCAGCAGGAATTCTGAGAAGAAATCTTTGGAGATATTTGAAGGAGCTGAATGAGCTACATGAAGAATATAATCTGTTGTCACTATGACTGCATTATTTTCCAACTCCTTTGCCAAGAGCATAGAGTAGTAGAGAACAGCAGAAAAGATGTAAGTGCTTACTGCCAAAGATTTGTTTTGCGGGGATGACAAAATTTACAGAGTGTTGTACAGACACAGGCACAGTCCTCTTGCTTTTGTCTTTACAGGGGGTGGAGGCAACAGCAGTAAGAGTGCTGAAAACATCTTTTCCTCTTTTCAGGAGCAGTGCCGGTGACTACATTAACCGATGGTGAAGGTTGGGATGTGAGTTATCTCCAAGATAGTTGTGCTGGAGATTGAAAGAAAATATTATGAGAGGTTAGAGATTGGCTAATTTGAGAAAGATGAAAAAAATTATAGAAAATAACTAGAGTTAATTAGTGAAGATGTCGGGTAGGTGTCTAAGATTTGTGAGCAGTGAAGCTGGGAATAACAAGGACTTAGAGAAAGGAAAGAGAAGTATTGCCAAGTCTCTAATTTTCCTTTTACTTCAGCTAGTTCTTTCTTGTGAAAAAGAGTTCTGTAACTTAATTTGTTGCTCCTTGATTACCATTTCTGTGAATTGTTAGAACCTAAGTCTAAAAGGAGCTTAATTTCAACAGAATTCAACAAGACTATTCATCTTCAGTGATTTTATTTATTTGGGTCAAGTTTTAGGGTAGGATTTTCTCATGTTTTCAGTTACTTGTGATGATTTAAGTGTTACATTCAGAATTATGATGCATGACAACTACAAATTCAGAAATACTTAAATTACCAATTTTTGTAATTGCATGTCAACTTAATGGAAAATGGTAGAGGAAAAGGAGATTTTCCATGAGATTTTGAGAGGTTGCTTATTTTAATGCCCATTTCTATAATTATTCAAGATAATGGCTGTGGTAACAGCAGAAATCAAAAATTATTATGCCTCACTTAAGTTTAGTTGACGATGCCCTTGCTCATTGCAGGAGGGTTGGACAGTGTGACTTTTAAAGGTCCCTTCCAATCCAAACCATTCCATGATTCTGTGATTCTATGAAAGCACCATTTTCCAAATTATGAAGTATGGAGTATACTTGGTGAAGCCATTTTGGCCTGGAGAAGCAGCCTGGGTGTTGTTGCATTGTGCTCCTTGGACAGGTGTGCTGGGGAGCCAGGGCAGACCTGTCTGCAGTGCTGATGCAGGATCCTGTCTGCCTGCCTGCCTGGTCAGCCTGACTGGGTGAGGGTTCTCTTAGCAACTGCAGTACAGCTGGCAGGGAAAAGCAGAGGTGGTGACAGGAATGGGATGCTGAATGAGCACTCTGGAATGCCACTAATTTTTTTGAAAAGAGTCTTTGGATAAAAAGATTTGGGGAAAGAGTGGCCTAGAAATTGCAGAGGTTATTGGTTTGTGTGATAACTGGAAGTCCCACACACAGTGCACTGTCTTTGGCATCTAGAGTGAATACCAAACACTTAAAAAATTATCAGACGTATTTTCAAGGTTCTGGATACAAGGGATATCAAAGGACACACTTGTTTGTGCTCCTAAATGTTCTGATAAAAATACATACTTGCAGTATTCTTCTCAAGTAATACAACAATTTTATTTCTTTCTCAGAAATCTGCTTAACATTCATTTTATGAATGAAAAAAATCCAAACCATAAAATTCTATCTGTAGACAGGTCAGCTAGATTTGTGCCAGGTTTCACACACCTGTCATTTGTCTGTCCTCTTACATATTATGCTGCATTAAGAATAAATACAATTACTGAACTGTTAGGATACATGATCCCAAGTGATGACATAAAAATAGAGAAATCAGTTGTTTGCATTCCAGCATGTCATGTTTGCAAATAACTTATAAAATGATGACATGGCAAATGTAACTTTCAAGAAGTATAAGAACTATATTATCAAATGTCTCAGTGTTACAAACAAGCCTAGGTTTTTTCTTCTGTTTAAATTGTTGCAGTTTTTTTGTTATGCTTACAAATATAAAGAAGACATTATATGGGTTTCACAATTGCAATTTAAAATATATTGCAGCATTCAAGTCACAGTTAGGTCTAGATAGTCAGGTAAGTTGTATAGTAAATATAAAATTATGACATAGTCCCTAAATAATTCTGACTTCATCAAAGGCATTGGCACCATTCCGATATTTTATGTGGTACCAGAATTTCACTCAGTGCCCAGTGTAGATCAAAAGGCCAAAGAATTGAATTTCTCAAGAGCATCAAGTTTTTAAACATGGGAATATCCACCTAGATATAATAATGAGGTCAAGTATTTAATAAAATTCTTATGTTTAAGTCAGAAAAATAATTCCAAAATAAGTCTGTGTTATCACAGTACTGCTGTGGCAACCACCTTTGATAAGTCTAATAGCATCTCTTTATCAAGACAGAATAACTGTAATTGAAAAGCACCACTCTCTTTTCTTCCCAGTAAAAATGGCTGTTGAAATACAGAATTAAAATCTGATTTAAAAAAAAAGAAGACAGAATTATGAATATGTCACACATGAGAGTAAAAAATCTTTCCCTCTCCCTAAGCCCCCAAAAGAAAGAATGAGTAATTTGACTTAAGTTTACTCGAATATTGGAACTTTGTCAAAGGACAAGCACCCCTGGAAAGCATTCCAGTAAAAGCTATCAACATTCTTGCTAAGGAAACATGTTTGGAAATAGATTTACTGACCTTTTATAAAATATCATAGTTCTTAACAGATGTTAACCAAGCTAAGTTAATTTGTAATATATGAGACATTCAGCTTGGTTGAATGGCAGCAGAGTTCTTGATTTGAAATGTATTTCATCATGATCTCCAGAGGCATTCTGACTGCTGTCCAAAACTATTCCAGAGATTATGGAGGATATTTATTGCACAATCTCCCTTGAACTCACTGTGGAAGTTGGAAAGCAATGATAATTTCACTGTTTGTGAGCAAATTGTGCCTGATCATGTTGTAAATATAAAAGGAAGGGTGGAGGTCACATGAGAGCCTTTCATTCCTTTTGCATATATTCGGACATTTAATATGGCTGGTTTTCACTTCCATCCCAAATGTAAAGGAGTGAGGAGTACATGGTAGCTGTGGTCCTATCCCACATGCCTTTTCAATGCCTCTGAGAGCCTGGACTTTGGAAAGGATACTTCCAAGAAGACACACAAATGCCCTCAGGGTGGTATTTCATTCTGCACCAGGCACACTTCCCTTGGAGATGTGGGAGCTGAGGAAAGGAATGTGCCCCATCAGGGGTGAAAGTCAGCTGTCTGTATCTTTCAATCTTCATAGCACTGTTATTAGATAATGTTTTCATTTACAAAAGAGAAAACCTATATGCTTAATCTATTCTTATGCAATGCCTGTGACTCTCTTTCACTGGCCTACAGTAAAAGGCTCCCATGATCTTCATCCAGTACTATTTTCTAATTTTGGTTGTTGAAAGGAAGAGCAACCACAGTGGGCAGAATTTTAGAACACTGGACTTTTTGTTTCTGTTAAAAATCAATAAAAAATCATCATAAAAAATTTAGCCCTAACATTTCTAGATTGAAATCTTTCAGTGCTGTAAAAACATATTTTTCTTCTCCAACTACTATGTAATTTTAAGTCTCAAGCAGTTCTCTGTTCTTTAAGAAGATTCTTTAGGTATCTTGAGATATTCTTTCATGTCTCATCTTTGTCATATTCAGATTGTGAATTTAGTTTATATGTAGATCCTCTTGTCATAAGGGGAGTTTGTAATAGTTTTGCAGACCTAAACTCTATCGATTTCCTGGCATTACTACAAACTCTTTCCTACACATTTTGACTGACTTCTGTCACCTCTCTAATGTTCATATGGCATTTTTTCCCTTTTTTTGCACTATTTAACATTAAATTTTTTAATGCCACATCTTTGATTTTGCTGGCTTTCATTGTTCCTTCCCTATATGTCTGTGATCAGTTATCATGACCACATGGATCATCAGTGGTTTCATGTTGGAAATAATTTCCCTAGACATCAGCTTGCTGCAGAGCTCAACAGGCAGTGTGCTTACTCCATAGGAAATACTACATTCTAGTGAACCTATTTGTTTTTCTGCACAGGGAGGTGAGCATCCTTTCTGCCTGACATCTTTAAATTGAATTTATAGTCATCAAATATAAATATATTTACTTCCCTTGCAATTAAAAATAAAATAGTTACTGAAGTTTCTTCTCACAAGATTTGCATTACTGCCCAATTGGAGAAGGCCTTATTTTTCTTTCTTTAAAACCTGTGCTTAGAATTTTCTTCATAGATATAATTTTTCAAGGCTGATTTCCCATGTTTGTAACTTTGTACTACATCCTTTCTGAAAAATAATAAAAAAATATCCCTCAACATACCAATTAGGAAAAAAAAAATTGTATAAACCAGAAAATGTGTTTTGGTACAATAAGTCGGTTTAATATGTTTCATTCATTCCTTTGGTATGCTTAATTTTAGAAGTGATGGACTAAATAATTTGCTGTCAAGAGAAGAAGCACATGGCTATGGCAGTTCAAGGTGAGAAAAATTTCATTTCTGAATACATAACAGCATATGATTCCGTATAAACTACAGAAATGGCTTTATTTTCTTTTGGAGATATTTTTAAAATCCTAATATATTTCATAGATAGAATAGTTGATGTTAGAAAGCAGTTCTTGGAATCATCGGGTACAACCTCTGTGCTCAAGTAGGGTCATATCGGGCTGGTTCCCTGGGACCATGTTTGACAATCTCCAAGGCTGGAGATTCTGCTACCTCTCTGGGCAACCTGGGCCACTGTGCAGTCATTTGCACAGTAAAGAGAGTTTTCCTTACATTCATGAGGAATATTCTCTGGCTCTGCCTCTGGTTCTGTCAGTGGGCACCACTGGAAAGAGCCTGGACACCTCTTCCCTTCCTGTATGTATTTATATACACTGATGACATTACCCTTGAGCATTCTCTTCTCCCCTCATCATTGTCACATCCCTTCTCTGGCAATACTTCTAATACAGCCCAGGGTATCATTAGCCTTCCTTGCAGCAATGTCTTTACGTAAGAAATCACATTCTTGTACTGTTTTGGTTTTTTTATAAGAGACTTGCTTGTAGAAAATTAGCTTCCTTTTTTCCCCCCAGCACTTAATATATTCTTTTTGTTATTCCTGTACTTTTCTCAGGGACAATGTCATGATAGTAATTTTTCTAAAAACAACCATAAACAGCATTTACTTCACTCTTTAACCTGTAGTACATAATTAGAGATCATTTCCATGTAATACCCCACCTCTAGCGTATCAGTTTTGTAGTTCAGCACAGCTAATAATTCCCCAGGACAAGATCTATAAATTAATCACTATTGACATGCAGGATTTAGTGTTGAAGTTCACATGGTGCTGTGGAAATTTGTGCCATGGTAAAACTGACTTTAATTTATCAGATCTGAGACTTGCACTTTATAATTACAAAACTGAGAATGTTTCATTCATATCTGTCACCAGGTTTCAGCCACTGTCTTTTCTTATTCCAGTGTTTTCCATTATTTAACAATTACAATATGACACCTGGCAGATTCTATTTGTACTTATATTTTTGTTCTTTGCCTCTACCACTGAGAGCAGTAAGAGTCTTAGCGCTTGTATGCAATTTGTCCTTCAACGAAGGCAGCTGAGGTATATTCTTCCCCCACTTAGATAAAGAGCAGTTTAATGAGATTTACGTGCTGTTTCTGGTAAGATGCCAGTGGCTGATTAGTGAACTAGCAGTATACTGACCTCTTCGTTTAACCTGCTTTATATTTGTTGCATGTTGACCTACCAGTGTAAAGTTTAGAGCCAAATATTTAATGAAGTGTCAATTATTCCACAGCCAAATTTTCACTCACAAGTACTTTTATGTGTGCAGCAGACTTACTGAATGTTATTTGATACCCTCAGTTCATCACTGAAACAGAATATATAAACAAAAATGCTAGTTGCCTAGAGATTCTGTGCCTCACATTCTAGATTTTACATATTTTGAAGTACCTTTAAAATATTCTGACAACTAAGATTTCTTAAACCATTTTTTCTTTAAGTACTTAAGCATTACTTGAAAAAATAAAGTGCATTTGGATTATTCTTCACATGATGAATCATACCTAAGCTATTTTTTCATATTTGCAAGATGAAATTTCAGAGGAATATCAGAATCTCTTTAAAGCCATTAAACTGATATTTTGACTTGACTTGCTTTAAGTAATGGGTAGAAAAGGGTTACAGTGGAACATATCTAAAAAAATTCTGCTCTAAATCAAACTGTGGTGGAATGTAACAGTTGCTGCCTTCGTGTCAATCCTATTTGCTGATGCAGCTCAGTGCAGTTGAATCACCACAAGGGAGACATTTCAAGAGCTTGATATTCAAACATCTCTTGGATGAAATCCATAAAAGAGCGGACATGAGCTGAGTAATAAATCCTGTAGACATGTATGCTGGTGCCATGAAATGGTATCAGTAATCCTATCCAGAGTAGCAATTAAAATATCACAGTGGTAGTCTGCCAATACTTTCCTTTTGATAAAAATTCTAATCATGAAAACAACAAAGTAAGAGATTATAGAAATTTTTATATAACAATGATGTTATAATAATAATAATATATCACAGTGGTGAAATATATGACTGCCTTTCTCTCTGTAAAAGCTGAAATATAAATATATGGCAATGAAGTTCAGGCCATTAAGCCTTTTATGCATGGAAGCAAGCATGGAAGATTCTGCATATATCCATTGATGTGCTGGCATTCTCAAATTCCATAGTAGTATCTAACGGCTGGTAGTATACACCGCATATTGAAGGCTCTTAACTTATTAAAGTCCACATAAGATTTTCAAGCTTAAACAGCTAGAAAATTGCAGGCTGATTTTTGCAAGGCTATGAGCCAAAAAAATTAAGTTTTCAGCCTGGTCATAATGGACAAATGGTTCAGAATTTCATGACCACTGTTAAGAAGCTATTACAGGAGCAAATCGTGAATCACCTCTGACCCCCTCAGTCTCTCCAGGACTTCTGAGTTTGCTCTGACAGCTGTTGTCTTTGACAGAGTACTTCATAAAGATGACATCTGAGTATGTCAAAATTATTTTGCCAAAAACACAGGTAGCATGCAAATCAAAACAAACAGTAGAGAAAATTTTCAGTGGTAGATATGTGAATAGTAATTAGATTGCATTAGAAACAGTGAAATAATGAATAAATCACACATAGATAAGTTACAAATAGCAAGTAATTTTTAAGCATGTCCGGAAGAGCTTTCAAGTTGACTCCATCATGGTCCATTTATGTGTTTCTCTATTAACCTTGCTAACCTACAGACTTTGGACCCAATTATTAGGGCAGGAGAAATACAATTCCCTTCACATGGAGTACTTAATGATTAAGAATAGAAATATATTATTTTAATATATTTTCATGTCATTCAACTGTCTCTTCTGAGTGGTTCCATTGATTTCACAACTGTTTCATTGTAAATCTGACTGAACTAAATTTGACCTTCATATCTAAGTCAGTATTTTCATGTAGTTCCTTTTTTTGGCTGAGGTCCCATACTGCACAGTCAGAACAGCATTAAACATCTCTATGCTTCCATTTTCCAGTACATATCATATTTAAACAAGTGATGTTAGCAATACCATTGTAACATGGTTTGTTTTCCTAGTGAAGGGTGCAAGGAAATTGTATACTTAATTTTGAAGGTGTGTTTTGATTTATTTTCCAGTCCCTTATTAGAAAGGTAATTCCTGTTACCTGATAGGTGAAGAAAGAGTTTCGGTATCTGTGTGTGTAAATGTTATGTGCACACAGATATGTTATGAAGAACCACAGTTTCATCAAATAAGTTCCTCCCAAGAAGAGGAATCAGTGAATTTTGCACCCAGCTGCTGCAGAATAGAATATTTTTATGAGCCAGACTTCTCGGAGAATCCCTTGAAATGGACTTGTTTTGGCTGGTCAGAGCATGAGGTCTTATGGAAGTGGCATTTTGGTTCACAAGAACTCCAAAGGAATTTTTTGCCTTAAAAACATTTTTGATCCATTATACTGAATTTCACATAGCTGGGGAAATGCTGGAGCCTTTTTCTGTTCTATATTCCAAGGAGAATCAAATCTCCAACTTGCCAAGAAAAAATGAAGTTGGCTTTGTTAAAAATGTTAGAAGAATGTTGTAGGAGGGAAAAATGGTCATGATAAAGACATATTTGAAATTCACTTGGGAATGGAAAGGGTAATAACAGCAAAACCCCTATACCAAGGCTACTCAGTATAGTCAGTACAAGACCTTTTAAAAATCTGAGCTTTCTTTTTGTGCTTCACTGTATTATTGATCAAATCCACCCTAAAACACATCATGACTTAAATACATAATGACTTAAATATATGTAGGCCAACATTTGTTATCTTGACTTAATAATAGTTTTTGTAAAAATCTAATTAATTTTTAATTTGTAACACACCTACATTTCACAGGGGTAATCACGTAATCCTGATGATCTGGAGATAATCTGTTGATGACCCTAACCCAGACTGCACTGTGTTATACTCTGTGCTGCTATCCATTCATGAAGCTATTTTTAGTAATGTAATTAAGAGAACAGTCTTTACTATAAATAAAAAGGCACAGCTCTACATCAGAATAATTTTAAAAAAATACTGGTAATAAATTAGTGAAATAAAGGCTGAAAGTAGCCTATCAGGAAAGCCAGATGACAACAACATATGATGCATTTTATTTTTGACAGAGCACCATGTCCCATTTTATCATTTTAAAAAATGCTTATTTGACTATCATTTCTTACTTAATGATTCTTCTAATTTTTGAGTCAGTAAAGAGAATGTTTGGCCATGGGATAAGAAATAGCTTCACTTTCTAAAGATTAACTTGTTTCAGCACATATGCACATACTGACCTAATTGCTTGGATACATTTTAGCCCCTAACAATAGAATGAATGGAATTTGCATTCTAAAAGCAACTTTTAAGACAGTATTTAGGAACATTGTAATGGACATAAAAATGTAAAGAAAGAGAAGAACCACCATTTGTTTAACATAAGAAATTTGCATATTTCATGCATAAAGAAATTGCAATTAAATAACTAATTTATCCTTCCAAGTACTGTGCTGTTTCCCTGCAAGTAAATATCTGAGTTGTCTCATCAAATCTGACAAATTTGTTCTGTGGTTTGTTTCTTGGAACAATAGTTCAACTGTTTTTTCAACAAATCTGAGACACTACAAATGATGTTTGGATTTGCAAATTCCTAAATATATTTTGGAAATCAACATAATAAAAATACCATAAAAATTTTGGATGCAGTTTACCTGAATACTGGCATAATTTTATTACATGAAATAGCATATAATTCCAGTTATTAATTTGAGGGTATAAAATTGCAATGTTGATAACATCATTAGTTGTTTGCTGAAATAGTAAACTCTTTTAAGAGCAATTTTTTTCCTAATTTGTAGCTATTTGGTAATTATTGAGGCAACCAAAGGAAGCTTGTATACTAAAATGGCTCAGTAATTATTAAAATTATAATTTAGTATCTTCTTCAGGAGTTTCTCATGAGTATAAAAAGGAAAAAGCAGTTTTGGACAAATTGGCAAATTGATTTTTTTTCCCAGCTACTTTGCTTAAAAAGTTTGCATTGGCTCTGTGCTAAAGGATTATTTGAGGCTTTGGAGCAATGAAGAATGAGCTGACAAGGTTCTGAATGAAACCAGAGTGAAAATTTTAAAGTTATGGACCATTCAACTGTGGGAAGTTCCATCTGAAAATAAATGGTTGGGAATAATATTAGACAGACTGTGACGCAGGCGTACATGATTACATTGACTCAATAGAACAAAAAGATTTGTATTTGCATTACTGGAAGAATGAGGCACCAGGGACTGACTAAGCCTAGAGGTATAGTTAGTTAAGTTTCCTATAAAATTATTTCCACTTCTTTTCCTTTTCCTCATACATACTTATGCCCTTTCTACCTCCTTCCTGTATCTACTGTTTTCTCTCTGTCCTTTGGAACTTCAGGAGGTCAATTCTGAGGCATCCTATATGCAGCAAAATGCTGGGGAAACCATCCTACAAAATGGTTCCCAAAATATCCCAAAAAATCACAAATAAGAGTGCTGAAGAACACAAAAGATCTGTTTTGTGAAAGAAAACGTGGTACTGTTTCAAATGATGGGTATTTAAGAGGCTAGCTTCCAATAGTAACGATCTCTATTTGCAATAACCAGAATAGCAAATCCAAATTTTATTTCCTTACAGCTTACACACCCAAGCTGGGAAAATTAATTCTGTGGGAATGTCAACAATGACACATCAATGGTGTATGAGATTGCCAGTGGTGTGAATTTTTACTTCCTCTTCATGTAAAGGGTTGCATTACATAAGATGGCTAGAAGAGGAAGACTTTTACTTTTTAGCCTTCACTCCATTCTCAGCACTAAATTGGCTTTTTTAGACTCTATTATTAGACTCTATTATTAAATAATAGAAATTCTTCGGATTTATTAGTCTTCTGTTTGACAGAGCAACTAGAGCATTTACAAGACACATGACTTTTATCTAGTCAAATTAAGGAATAAAGAATTAGCCTAACCCTGGCTATAGCTGTTTAAGTCATTAGTCAGGCAAGTTTGTCTCATGCTGGATAAATGCCATTCTGATCCCAGAAATTGTCCTGTAATAGACTTACTCCGCTCCTTTGAAGAGAGGCTAGTGTACTCAGTGAAGAAAAAATTCATAAGGCTCTGGTCTCGTACACCCACTGTAACAAAATGCTTCAAGAATTATCTTCACTGTATTTCACTGTATTCACTGCTTTAAGAATTCACGGACATTCATACAGATCCTTAATGGACAAGGATCTGTACAATTAAGTGAGGGAGAACAGAGAGCAGGTGAAATGAAAGGATCTGTCATTTGATATGCAAGGTTGCATTCAAAAACTTCTTGGAAGCTAATTTTGTTCTAGAGGCACTGCAAAAACTGTGCTCACAGCCAAGTGAAAGCCTGCTTGCTCACTTGGTGCCAGAATTACCAAATTATCCACCTTCTTTTCTTGCTCTGTTAGTCTCTTTCCCACCAAAAATGTGTGAAAGGGTTGAAAAGACAGTGAAGGGTAGTAGCTGCTGCAGCAACTAGGATTCTGTTTCTACAACCATTTTAGGATTTTGATCTTTGATAGTGATGAAAAGCATCTCAACTTCCACTCTGTCTTGACGACTATGGAAGTGTATTATAAAACATGTTTGTTCAGACAATTCTATGGCCTGTCAAAAATCACATTTAGTTTCATATTGCATGATGTCTGATGCCCCAGCTTGACTCTTGTTTACACTGAGCTGGAAGTTTATCTAAGCAGAAGGAATGAGTGAAAGCACTCACTACAGACAATGTTTTCAGAAATTTTTTCCAACATGGAAATTACAAGACTATTACCTCTTTGCTGTTGCAGAGAAATATTTATTTTGATATGGATAGACATGGTAGAGACAAGTGACATGCTCAGTAGGACAAGGGATGTCCAGAAGCCAGTAGGTCAAGAAATGGAGAAATTTGCCCCTTTCCAAGAATTTGTGCGGGAGCTGTGGTCAGAGGTAAAGCTGAAGATTAGGCAGTTATAAAGCTGATGGGCAAAACAGTCTCCTTGATGAAAGACAAGACATCAGTGAAGTCAGGAAGACATAAGGAGATACCAAGGCTAATGAAGTGGAAGGAGGAGGAAAAGATCAGCAATCAGTTACCCAAGTAACACAGTATGTGGGAGAAGAGCATGCAGCTCATGGCCAGAATTTTCTTCCTCTTCAGACAGGTCTGGGTTTTCAGGTCTTTTCATCATATAAAGTGGGGGTATCTACCCTGTCAGGTGCCCAGGCAGATGTATTAATACACAGTTAAATTTAAAAAAACCTAATATGCAGACCTTGTAATCAAGATTGTTACAGACAAGTGAAGCTCTGTCTAAAACATGAAAAGTATGTGTGAATTTTTGGAATTGGGACTCTGAAGAAATCTTCCCTCCCGCAAAATCTTAAACCAAACCAGAAACACATAGAAACACAGAAAACACTACCAAACCCTAAACCACAGGAAAAAACCAAATAAGTTAAAAAGTTTATTTCATAGTGGCTTGCTTGTGGTGTGCAGAGAGGCTTCTCTCAAGTAAACATGCTCTCTTGTCCTCTGAAATTACCATCTGTGAAGTGGGATATTCCATGATGCCACAGAAACTAACCCTACACAAGTGTTTCCTCTGCTGAGATGGAAAAGCTTACTTACTGTGAGAATAAGTTCTCATATATCCATGTTTGTCCTAGCTGTTTTTTTTCTTAGAAGGAATGAATTGTGTACCTTAGAGTTAGACCTGCCACTACAGTTGCCATTGACTATGTCTATTGGAATGTATAGAATGTAAAATATTTGTACTGTAATCTTTTATGTTCTTTTCTTAAGTTACTTTTTAGTAACTTATTTCCACTTGATGCATTGAAAATATGTGTGCTCTGGGAATAATAAAAAACCCACTAATTTAAGCATCTCATTAAAAAGTATTAAATATCAAATACCAGCCTGAAGGAAGTGTCTATACTTAGTTTTTAGGGTGAGTGTGTATCCCCTGAATGCACTTTGATTTTGTTTGTTTAAGCCATTGCTTAAGTTGGCCATACTCTGCAGAATTTCTTTGAATGTATCACGTTTTGTGGGTTTTTTTTTTTTTTGTCTCTTAATAGATTTCCCAGATTTCCCAAAGAAATAAAGTGTGGTTATCTCTAATCCTCACAGTCTGTGAGTTCAGCTCTTTTTGAAGTACAAATACACAATATTGCATGAATATTCACAGCTACAATCAAACCCATGGTGCATCACTGTGACATTAGTACCAAACAAAAGGGACTTCTCGCTGGAAAGCTGGTGCAGATAGACTTAGGCAGACTGTTCATCTATCCATTCCTTTACTGTCATGTATGTCATGCAAAACTGACATAACAACTTGCTAACAGGCATAATATCACTGCAACATGTCACTATTACTATAACTACAGAAGCACATATGTACACCAGATTGTAGGAAATACAGCAGGTAGACATGTTAGGAAAAAAATTCGTGGTCAACACAGTTTATCTTAAACTCACATGTCTAAATATCAAATAATATTTATAAAGTGTCAAATAATAATTTTATTTACTTCATCTAGCTCTGTTATGTCTTTAAGTATCAAACATTATCACAAATATTTATTTTAATACTGCTGAAGGGAAACTGACAGAGAGATAGATTTAGGTTGCACTCTTTGAAGTAGCACAAAACAGTGTCACCACAGAGAGGAGTTTCGTATTACCTGAATGTGTAAATGTGAGGGGACAAGGGTCTTTGTCTCTCCCAACTCCCAACTCCCATCAAAGCCTCAGCTAAAAAATGTTGGAGAAGAGATTCACTTTGTATTTCCAAATATTTCTTCCCACACTTTCAAGCTCTAACTATGAATTGATTAAGAAAAGCAGAATAGTAAAAAGCTGTTAAGATAGCAGGACAAAAAGAAAAGTATTAAATTTCTATGCAGCTGGTTTCCTGTGATGGGGAGTGATACCAAATTTATGCTTCTGTAAAATATGAAAAAAAAATACTTCACATGTTAAACCCATCAGTGGCAAATGTCACAGTCCTGTGAGATACTGTCCTGGTTTTTGCCAGGCCAGAGTTCATTTTTCCACATTAGCTGTGCAACTGTGTAGCCAGCAGCCATGTGGGCATGTCTAGGTTGTTATTCTATACCATGAACACACTGTTGGGAGTGGAACTGAGGGACTCTCACTTCCAAGGAGAGGTGTGTTGCGGTTGGAAAGAAAAATGTGGCTGGGGAGGATTGGTTCACCATTCTGAGCACTGTCCTGAGAACGTGGTACAGTGGGTCAGGGTGAGCATATTTTGCATGTAAATCACCCTCTCTTTGTACACTTTTTTTGTTAATATTATGCTGTTCCTGCTCATTTTCTTATTTCATTGTTGATTTTAGTAAATTGTTCTTATCTCAACCCTTAATCTCTGCCTTTTGTCTGTCTTGATGAGGTGGGAGAGGAAGGGCAGTTTCTAAACCACAGATGTATTGAACTTCTGGCTGCTGCTGCCTTGAAGCACATGAAGTGTTGTAACAATGAACACTTGAGAGCCTGTTCTGCAGCCCATTGCCTGGCTCTGATCATCTCTGATAGCCACAAGTCAGTGGGACTCTGGGATGTGTGAGAGACCTGGGGAAATTGGCTGATATTTTTGCCAAGCCACTCTTCATTGTACTTGAAAAGTCATGGCGGTCAGATAAAGTCCCTGATGACTGGAAAAAGGGAAACAGCTTTCCCATATTTAAAAAGAGAGGAAAGGAAGGTCTAGGGAACTACAGCCTCTCCTCTGTGCCTGGAAAGATCATGGAGCAGATCCTCCTAGAAGATATAGTAAGGCACATAAAAGAAGGGCATGATCTGAGGCAGCCAACATTATTTTCACTTGTCCAATCTGTGGTCCTCTGTGAGGGAATGGCTGCAACTTTTGGTGAGGGAAGACTGACCAATGTCATCTATCTATGCCTCTGAAGGCCTTTGATGCAGTCCCACTGGACATGCTTACCTCCAAATTGGAGAGAAATTATTTGATGGATGTACTATTCAGTGAATAAGGAATCTGCTGGACAGACACAGCCAGAGACTTGTGGTCAATGGCTCTTGTGAACCCTCCAAGTGGAGGCAGGTGAGGAGCGGTGTTTCTCAGGGCAGACAGAGATCTGGGGTCTGGTGCTCTTCAGTATCTTCATCAATGACATCAACAGTGACATCAAGTGCACCCTCAGCAGGTTCATAGATGACACAAAGCTGAGACACTGAGAAGGCAGGATCCTATCCAGAGAGACCTGGACAAGCTTGAGAAGTGGGCCCATGGGAATCTCACGTGGTTCAACAAGTCCAAGTGTGAAGTGCTGCCCCTGGGCGAGGGCAGTCCCAGATATGAGGACAGATTGGGAGAAGAACCCATTGAGAGCCCTGTCGAGAAGGGCCTGGGGATTCCCTGGGATGAAAAGCTGGACATGACCCAGCAGTGTGTGCTCACAGCCCAGAAGCCAGTCCTGTCCTGGGCTGCACCATAAGGGAGCAGCCAGTAGGGAGAGGGAGGGGTTTTCTCCCTCTACTCTGCTCTCATGAGACATACCTGGGATGCTGCATCCAGGTGTGGGGACCTCAGCAGAAGAAAGACATGGACCTGTTGGAGTAGATCCAGAAGATGGCAAGAAAGATGATCCAAAGCTGAGAATCTCTGGAATGTTCTGCCTGGAGAAGGCTCTGGGGAGGCCTCAGTTGTAGCCTTTCAATACCTTAAGGGGGCTTATAAAAACAAGGGAGAGAAACTTTTTATATGAGCAGATAGTGACAGGACAAGGGGTAATGGCTTGAATGAAACTCAAATATGGCATGTTTATATTAGATGTTAGAAAGAAATTCTTTACTCAGAGGCTGATGAAAGACTGGAAGAGATTGCCCACAGAAGCCACAGATGCCCCTTCCCAGAATTGTTCAAGGCCAGGTTAGATGGGACTTTGGGCGGTCTGATCTAGTGAATGGCATCCCTGCCCATGACAGAGGCTTGGAACTAGAAAACATTTAACGTCCCTTCCAACTCAAGCCATTCTATGATGTCATTCTGGTTGATCTTGGCCTTCTCCTGCCTGGCTTTAATGCCCTGTTGTTTTCACAAAGAGTAGTATCAAAAGTAGAATTTCAGTACTGTAAACTCTCAGAATGCTGTTTCTTTCCCCCTCCTCCCCACTTCCATTTCTACAGCTAAAAATGTATTGTAACAAACTTGTCTTTCTGTAGAATTTACTGTATTCTTTTTACCAAAATTAACTTTTGGTTATTATTTTGGCTCTGGCTTTTAAACAAATAAAATGCATTGTTCTGTGTTTAGATGACTAAAACCATGTTTCAGTTTTTTATTAGTAATAGGCACATCAACTCAGCCTAACAAACTTCCTTTTAACAAGAAAAGCTTTCTCCTTCTGAATGAATAATGCATATTGGAGAAATAACACCACTCCTGCATTTTCTGCGTAGGCTGATAATGTCCTATCTTTCAGTAAATGCATTAGGCAAATGAGAACATTTTGGGGAAACAGCCATCTCCCAGAATAGAACATTGTGTTCTTCCCATAGCAGAAAGTAAGTTACAGTGTTAGCAACTCCATGGTTCAAAACTCTGGGTGACTTGTCTTTGCAGTCATAACTGGAGTTGTGCAGCAGGAGGAGTTACATATTGATGGTCCTCCTTACTGTCAGAAGGAGCAGCTGGCTCCGGAGGGCTCACGCCATCCCCAGCACATCAGAGAGCAGGGTGATGAAACAATGAAATAAAGTTGAAGGGAGGTGCAGAATGTGTCACAAATATATTCTCATGACAGCATTTGGTTTATTTTACTGATAGTAATCTTCCCAGCAGGTCCTTAGAAACTGTGATAACATTCTCTTGAAAAAGACAAGTTATGCTGTCATTCACTGAAGAAATTTTCTATGATTTGCAGGCTTTAAATACAGAGGTTCTCAGACTCTTTAAGGGCTTAGATGAGGGAGTGCTCACTGCTTCAACCAGCTCAACTTATCCTATTTCCCAGAAAAACCTTCTTAGACTGGCATGAAAACAATGTATTGATAAAGAAATAAGAAAAATACGAATCTATAAACCTCACACTATAAACTCACTAAGGCTTTCATGACAAGAATTTCTTTATATATTCACAGGATATAAACATATATATTTTTTGCAACATACATAAATGCAACATGCATGCTGCATAGAGCACAGATTTTTAGACTGTGTTGTTCTGAAATACATAGTAATTCTATTTTTTTAAAAGATATTATTTCTGTATTAAAAAACCCCTAGAAACAACACAAAACCAAAAAAACACAAACCAAACCCAACCCAAGTGTCTCTGTCTGAGCTATTTAGGAAATAAATGCAGACAAGTTAGAATGTTCTGACACTCCCTTAGAAAATGTCACCATTTTTCTTTTCACTTTCTTCATCTTAAATATGTGGGTGGTAAAGACAGCTGATTACTGTGTCTGTGAGATCATAAATAAACTGGGTCTCTGAAAAAGATCTAAATAGAAAGAAGGCAAGAAGCCAGTAAGAACAGAGACAAAATCAGAAAACTGAAGAGGAAATAAGCTGATGCTACACTGCCATATTTGACAGCTCTGTATTGAGAAGAAGAAGATTGAATGCAATGCAAGATGGGGCTGAATAGAAGATTAAATGTTCAAATATAGTTTGGGAAATACCTCAATGCATTAGGAAGTTATCTGTGGGAAGTTTTATCTGTGGGATGGTATGTTATGTATGCGGCATAAACAAATCAGAAATAATTTGGTCATTTAGAACAATTTTCCCACAGGAATATAGTGAAAGGTAAACCTATGCAGAAAGCACCGTGTGTTACTAGTGCCTACTAGAAATCTGTGTCATGTGGTTCAGTTGTGTCCTGTGAATTTTGCTTACATGCTTGCAAAGGTACAGTGTCCCTTCCTCCTCTGGGACAGAAACTCCTGTCTGCAATCATTTGCTCAGTTTCAGTATCACCACAGTCTAGTGATGTACTGGAGTTGTGCTGGGGTCTTGAACTAGACTGCAGCATTGCCTAGTGATGTTTTCTTGGCTCACTGCCCAGACTGAAGATTTATTAAATATTTTATGAGTATTTAAAGGAGATTCTTTAAAAGAAAAATACCTCAGAAGCTCTGACTATGATTTATGGCTTTTGAAGCTCAAGAGTCAGAATAAGGAAGAGATTGAGAACATACTAAGGATAATTCTTCCTTCATGTTTCTCACTTCATCTAGCCGGAAAGTAGAACTGACTCTCTGTTGCCACAATTTGATTATTTTTTCTGTGTTGCTGATTACCATGATTTTCATCCTGACTCTGGATGCAGTAAGGCATCTGACCAGCACATAAAAGCTTCCTGAATATCATGCTTATTCCTGAAACACAGACAGAAAAGATAGTGCAGCTGCTAGTCTTGTTGATTTGTAATGCTGCAATGCTTAGAGTCTCAGCCAAAGAGACTCTGCATATGCACAGTTAGCCAGCTACAAATTGGACATGAAAACTTGTCTTTGTGCCCCAGTCCCATAGTTTTACAGAATTTGTCCTGCTGAATTCACTTTGTTATTATTTATTTCATGGCAATACCCATGAGGATCAAAAGGGAAATATGAATTTCTCCATGTATAAGCTATTAATGTATACAAGAAGAACCACTGTAGGGCCCCAGTACTTTGACTGGATTAGAAATTTTTAGTATTGTATGTATTGACATATATATATGTCTTCAGCAAAAAGAAGAATTATACATAAATGTAAGAGTATGCTTTCATACCAATTCTCATCAGAAATTTTGTATTTTTATACCTCAAGCCTCCCTGCTAAAACTAGAAACTAATTTGAGTCTGTCAGTGTAAGTGCTGAAGTTCTAACTACTGTTTTACTTATTAAGTGTTTTGTAAATGTCACTTTAAAAATCTGATTTCCTGCAGTTGAGTCAACAGTAGGTCAGTTTATAGCATTTTAATGTGGAATTATTTAATCTAAAAATACATAACACAGGTTTATTTTACCCAAACAAATAAAATATTGTGAAATAAATCCTCTGCTAAAGGGCTTTTTGGAAGGGCTAAGAAAGGTCTGTCACTCTAAGTTAAGCAACAAAACAACTGCCCTCCCTGTCACAGCTCATATATTTTTCTTTTGTGATTGCTCTTACAAACCATGAAATTTACAGTGGTAGTACTTTATGTGGAGATACAGAGAACTGTTTAGGAGACAATTTTTGAGAGCAGAGAAACATATGAAACACCTTCTAATGTTTAATTTCTGTTGAAGTAGACCAACAATATAATCACAAATTAAAAACTTGATTTGAAGCCTTCCATATGATAGATGGTAGACACACATGAAAGTTATGTAAAGCAACCATTAAGAGAAAAATCTTTAAGGACTGAGAGAAAGCCAGTCTGAGAACTGGGACTTATTTTGCATTCTGGGCAGAAGGACAAATTTTGCCGTATGTCTGTCAAAATTGGTACAAGAAGCAGCTGACTAAAGTAGCTCACAAAACATACATGGTAACACTCTCTAAAGATAAAATTTTTTAACAGCCTTGGGCAATATTCTTATACCAAATTCTTGTCTTGTGATGAACAGAGCTCTTAGATAGTCAGGGCATTAATGGATAATTTTCTATATCACTGCATTAATTTTGAATTAATTATTTAATATTCACACAGTCATGTTGAAACTAGCTACAAAATGTCCATGTGATTTTAACAAGAGAAATCCCTAAAGCTGCAAAATACCACTAAGAGCAAAGCCCCAAACTGTACTGTTATTAGTCATCCTCAGTAGTAGTTACTCCTTGAGTAGACCCTTGAAAACATTAGAAGCATTTTAGAAAAAACTGCTTCTTAGCCGAGTAATATGTGAGTTAAAGGAATGAACTTTTAACAAGTGCACAGCAGTGCAATCGTTGTAGAGACATGGCTTTTTTTGGCAACAGTTCAACAGCTCCAGCACTGTAATCAGCTTGCAGCCTTGGCATTTACAGAGGCCTATGCAGCACTGATGACCAAGCCTTGCCAACAGTAGCAAATCACGACAGCATGCAACCTAGTAGAGCTTTGAGGTTGGAAATGTTCCACATTTCATTCAGAGGTGAAAGGTACAGCTGTGACCAATTCTTTATTTCAGTCTTTGCCTCAATAGGCAGTTTGTGCTCTGAAAGACTCATGTGTCAGACAAAGTGCTGTAGAGGAGCAACCTTCTCTTAGTTGTATAATAAAAATATGATGGAAGGTTATCTGTAATTGGGACTAACTTGAAGCAGATTGTGCTCATCATATTTCAGCTAGAGGCTCCTAGGGTGGTATGCTGATCCAGGAGTCAGAGACTACAGCATGCCTGTTGAAGCAGCTGGCTGGCTTTCTGCCCACTTGAAAGAGTGGCTTGAAAAGCCAGTTGCTCCTACCGTAAGTGATGAGTCATTTATCTGGTAATGCAATGGCAGTGAAGAATGGTTACAACTAGCAGTAAATCACTTAAAACAGCAAATTGTCTCAGTTAATTCTATTGCTATCATAGACAACAGCCATGTTCACTTTTTGTAAGTACAGAGAACTTTGGCCTGTCTGAATTTTCCGGAATAACTTTCTCACCCAGCCTATATTTAATTCCTTTTGCCAGGTGTTTCCTAAAGCCTGTCTGTACATTTATAGTCTCTGAACTTCTGAGGCCAGTAGAATCTTCACTGTATGGCTGGAAATTTATCTATCAATTATATTAAATTTTGGCCTGAGTTTATGAGGCAGGGGGTGACATCTGCTCAGGTCACTTGCAACTCCTGGAGTTCAATGTATCATCTAGGTGAGCTTCTCAAAGAAAGTTTGTGGTGTTGTAGACCAGAAGTATAGAAATAGAAACCTTTTTCAATACTTGTACCCATGAGCATACCCTTTGAACACACATGGGTGTGCTCAAAGCCACCCATGTAGGGCACACCTTGCAGAACAATTTTCATGCAGGATAACCTCCGCAGAATGAAACCAACGGGAGCAGTATCTTGGTGGAAGCAATGCTCTGCAGCATCATATAGAAATGTAGAAGGATAGAAAAATGCCTTGCATTTGGGCAGTGGTGCATGACCAATGTTCTGCCTGGAGGCCAGAATCCTGACTAGATACCAGTTTACAAAACTTCCCAGGAGCTCTACAGACAGAAGCAGCTCTCAACCTTGCCATGGTCTTAACAAGTAGACAGACTTGTGCTCTGCAATACTTGAAATTGTGAATGAAACGAATGTACATTTTAGGTAGCAAAGAGACAGTATGAGCAATGGATCACGGTATGAGCAATGGCTGCAATGTGTCTGCAGCCAGGTAAGGTATTACTGGCAAAGGAGAAGAAGGAATATTTGTCAAGCTGTTGGGTGCAGTGATGATAACTTTTGGTTTTGCCTAGTAGTAGTAGAGAGGGATGTAGGAAAGGTCTGATGTTAGAGACAACACGTGGGAAAATGTCCACCATTATTCCTTCTGCTTCTTCCTGAATACCTAGTTATTGGCTTTGTCTGTGAAAATGCATTTATTTTTGAGGAAGTCTGGCATTCTTAGCTGTCCAAGCACTCACCCAAATCACAAAACTATAAACGGAAGCTGTCTTCAACATTTTGTGAAACATGTTTTTTTTCAGAGAGAAAATCCATCCAAAGAGATAATGTAAACACAAACTGCTTGAATCCTGATTTGCAGATAACATGTTAAATCTGATTAATGAAATGACTGCGCAGAGTAGATACCTTCACTTAAGCTAATTTTTCAAACTATCATGGCTGCTAACTCTTGTGAAAGGTTATGGTACTTTTCCAGTGCATCTGAAAAACAAGACAAATGGTTCGTCAAGTCACCAAATTACCCATCTGGATTTTGTTTTTAAACAGTCTGCTATTTAAACTGTTGAACATCTCTTTAATAGTACTTTTCACCAACTTGAAGATGTTACCTGAGGATGATTGGGAGTTTACTACCAATATTTCAAGAGATCCACGAAGATCAGGAAGATCCAGGCACAGAAGAATTCCTGTTATTTTTTCTCCATTCCATCAGTTACATTTATTTGGTTCCTTTTTATTCAGTCTGCTACTTCATCCCATTGTCTTGTTTAGCCTTCCACATGTCCTGCTAAGGGGCAACAAGCACTTTCAAACATATTTCCTCTTCATTATTAATTCTGAAAATGAAGTTCACAAGGCCCAGAAATCTGTTCAGGTTTTCAATTTTATTTTTATCATTACGTTTACTGAGACCAATAGGAGAAATAACATTTATATAGATGGTGAATTTAATTAAAATTTTAACCCGGTATGATGACCTCCATTCTGTTTCCTATCATTGCTCATCATTTCACATTACTCTATGAAATCCTCTAGTTGCTCCCACTGAACATTTTGTAAAAAAAAAGGTAAAATTATATCCACAGACATTGGATGAAATAACTGGTTCTACAGTCCTACCAAAATCCATCACCTGAGGAATGAGCTTGGCTACCTGCTTTAATCTGTGCTGTCTCTTGCCATATAGAGATCCAAATTTCATTTGCTAAATCATGGCATCATAAATCTTAACATGATCTCTGGGTTCTTCAACGATGTTACGCAGGCTCAAAACACTACAATTATTTACACAAACAGAGGTTACATCACTGCCCTTGCCAAGCTACACAGGCATGTGAATATACTATATCAGTGCTTTTGAAAATGGTAAGAAAATCAGGTATCTATTTGCACATTTGAACAATATATACCTTAAACTCCACTTATGAGATATCAATACATAATTTCTGTAATATATAAAATGCAATATATAATTTGACAATTCATATATGCAGTTATTTACTTTAAGGGAACAATGCCTAGTGTTCTAAAAACTGGGACAGTCAGTATAGAAACTTCACATCTGTCCTGATGCAATTACTTATGTAATCCTCAGTTTGGGTGTTCAAGCCATCACTGGAAATCTGGTGTGTGATGACAGGAAAACTATTTTCATCTTTTTGTAAGGATAGTGACATTCTTGGTCCCCTTCCATCTTTTCTCTCTCATGTCAGGTTTTCACCCTGCCCCTCATCCTTCACCTGAGCTTGAGCAAAGGTGGATTTGTACATGCCGGTTCTGGGGCCCATGTAGATACTGATGAGCTGAACGTGCATAGACTCCCACAGCTACAGAGCATGTTTGTTCAACCATTCAATATGATGCTCTATTAAGTGTTTAAGCATTTACCTAATTTCCAATTACTGTATCATCAAGAATTGTTTAAGACTGTTTTTTCTATTAGCACATCCCCAAGGCGAGACCAAGGGCCTGCATTTTTAGAGATCTTACTCTTCTCCAAATAACTTTGACAACTTCTTTCCTTTTCCGGAGAGATGTTTAGAAGCAGGAGTCCTGCAGATGTGGTCCACCACAACAATCTTCAGAAAAATGTGAGATTTTTGTGCCCTGAGCCATGTAATAATGCTGTCCCTGCAGCCGAGACTTGCGACCTGCAGTACCATCAGCAGGGATGCAGGTTGGTGTGGTCCCTACTACTGATGGCAACCAACAATCCACCAGGCTGTGAGAGAGCTAGCCTAGGTCTGCCAAAACCTGCGGGAGGAGATGCCAAGCCACCTCTCAGCAGACTCCTGCTCAGGGAACCCTGATTGCTTGCATGTGCAGGTGCGCATACTCAGGTGTGCATTCAAAGCATTTTTTTCATGAATTCTTTCTGTTGCTGTGGGTCTCCACCAAATGAAGCTCACCAACTTTGAAGTACCAGTATTCAGATGGAAGTGCCAGCAGTAAAGTAGCCAACACCTACCACAATTGCTTGTAGAATTTTACACGTAATTGGCAAACTGAAGCCATGTACAAAGCAAGCTTCTGTTTTGTTTCAAGCTGACTTTAAATTTTGAGAAATTTTTATGTAATCAATTACCATAAAGTACAGCTTCCCAGCACAAAACATAGCAATGACCATGAAACACTGCAGTACCCTGTGCTGCTGGAACGACACTGTTTCACATTTCTTTGCCATCTATTTGAAGACAAGAACCCCTAGAGCAATCTTTTTTTGGGGTGATGGAAATTGCATAGTGACTAAGTTCAGTATCTTTTCTGATGGCAAACTACTGCCATGCAGGAGCTGTGAGAAGAATTAGGTTTGACACCTCACCATATTCTGAAGCTGACAAAAAATGAAAGATCTGTGAGGCTTTTTGAAGCAATAGCAAATGACCATAAATTATTAAAATGGACATGAGCATTGAAACTCCAGGTGTAAAAGCTGAGTTTGAATATCACACCCACATAAACACATGCTCCAAAGGCCACTCTCCAGCCCCTCAAGGAGTGGAAATGTGGACTGAAATAGTACTGTACTGAAACTCCTGCTATTTAGATTTAGCGAGTGTGACTTAACCCCACATGGTTTATGACTTATGTGACTTACGGGTGATGTCTCCTACCTTTGAGGTACTGCTGCTTTCTGTGTCTGAGAGATCTGTTCTGCAGAGACAAGCAGACCTTCTACTCGGGGCTGTTGCAAACTGCAGCAGAAGATAGACACGGTGTTGTTCCCATTTCTAATACAGTTCCAAACGTTTCATGTGGAAGTAGCTTATTGTAGAGAAACATTTGTGCTCTGAGCAGTGTTCTAGATACAGGTGTATATGAATTCAGGTATATCTCCAGCTAAAGTGCACTTAGATACCAGTATTACATCTTGTGCTTAAAAGGAAAGTAGCTGTTTCTTGTGCTGTCATTCTCTTTTCAGATTTAGAAAGCATTAGCAGGAAATGTTAATTAGCTTAGCCATCTTAGAATTTGAGGTCAAAGTTATGTTTTGCAGAAAATGTCAGCATTCTTTCACACATTTTTTTCATGAAAAAATAAATTTTTTTCTGAGTAACATTAAAATTCCATTTTACTACAATGGAATTATATTCTGGTCATCCATAGCAGGTGATGTTTTATTTTGTTTAAATTTTATTTTAAAACAGCTGTATGAAAAATAACTGGTCCATAACTGGGAATGACACTAGAAATGGACATTAAGACAAAAAACCAGAAAGATGACATTTAAAAATTACTAGCTTTTTTCTTTTCTTTTCTTTTCTTTTTTTTTTTTTTTTTTTTTTTTTTTAGAAAAAAAACCGGAAACACTACATATGTAGAGCAAAATCTGATATTTTATGCTAAGCTGTTGTTACTAGGAGTTACAGTGATGGTGTACAGAGCTTTCTTTCCTAAGTTTGAGAAATACATGTCAAGTTCTGTTGTAATTGTTGCAAAGCACTATCAAATTCCAGGATGATAATAATAGAAAAAAATTTGGTTTGAAAAGCCTTTATAGACAGAGAGTTTAAGAATGCAACTACTTGTATGGTCCAGAAGATCCTTTTTATAGCTATAGAAGCTGAACATTTAGAAAGAGATTGAGTATTTAGACATCATATTATATACTTTTTTAGTAGGAAAAAGTGCACATTTTTGCCTTGCAGATCTCTAACCGGCTGGACTGAGGATGAAACAGCTCTGAAAGTATATAGCAATTAAATACATTGATTAAAGGGTTAAAGCCAGTGCTATAGGTCAACTGCAAAGCAACTATGAGTCAAATTAGATGATAGTAATAACATACTTTTCCTTCATATATTATAGGTTCTTCCCACACAACCTCTTAAAAAAACTTTCTAATATTAAACACTTAATATTGCCAGTTGGTTCCTGTGTTTTGTCAGTAATATATCTGCCTGAGATTATGTTGTCTGTCTAGCTGACTGCTCACTACGTCAAAATGACTTGCTGTCATCATATTGTCCCATCTCAGGTCTGTGGGACTAGAAGTGAATATTCTGGTGACTTCAGTGGAGCTCCTTCTCTGAATACAGGTTGCAGGGGATACACAAGGCAGTGAACAGATTGCCCAGGAAGGTTGTGGATTCTCCATCTCTGGATAAACACAACCCGAACTCTGCATGGCCTCAGCAGGCTCCCCTTGGTTACGCTGCTTTGAGCAGAAGGCCCCTTCCAATCACAACTGTTTTGTGATTCAGCCGAGACACCTTGGCTTTCACAGCTCTGAAGGGAATTGAGTGACTTTGGAAATAAATGCCAGCATCTTGGCTGTCTCTCACTGAGCTGAATAAATCAGAAAGGCACCAACAGTCTGAAAGCACAGATCACATGTAATGGGACATAGTTTTCAAAATAGCTGAATGTATGATTGTGGACAACAGATCAGAAAGCTGTTTGATATTTTGTCAAATCCCTTCCATGTTAATGTCTTGTCTTAACTTTCATGGTCCTAGATTTCTTATTGGAACTTAAGAAGACAGCATTTTTCTTTTGTGACTATGATTGCATATCATATCTATCTATCTATCTATCTATCTATCTATCTATCTATCTATCTATCTATCCATCCATCCATCCATCCACCCATACATCTATCTATCTGTAACTATAAATCACATTACCTATATTTACTGTAATGTAATGGGCCTTAAGAGGTGACCCCTATGACACAGTTCTTTTTAAATGAGGATTTTAGGCGGCAGTATAGTATTGTGTATTGTAAAAAAGAACACCGAGATCCTTAGGTTGTATTTGTAGTGACAGCTCAGTTAAATGGTTTCATCTGAGTTATCATTTAAACACTCTGGTTCCCAAGTACACAGCTCCATAGCACAGTTTTCTCCTCTGGGACCAACAAATACAAGGATATAATAAAGTCTTTCCATCAACTGTTACCTGGCAAAGGTTTGACTAACCATTTTCTTTTTTAAAACAGCTAATGCACGGATCTGATTTGAAATTTATAGTACTTTGCACATTGAATCGGAGACTGCAGTACATCGTCAAGAAAACACAAAAATAATAAAAAAGTCTTTCTTGGTAATGAAATGTGAACATTTAAGTATTTAACAGCTACTGTGAGTCCTGCAGAACAATTACTGCATATCATAGCCTCAGAATTCTCTGTAACTGCAAGACATAAGCAATGCACAAGACACCTATTGTGCTTCTAGTTTAAGCAAATTGTCAGAAAATTAGTGAAAAAGTATTGTTTTGGTATAAAATTAAATTCTGATTAAGGTTGACTTTGTATCAGCAGTGATTTTTTTAATTTATGAAAAACAGTGAAATAAGAGCAGAAAAATCTACCTTACTCCTAACAACCCAATAAATACTTAAAAACAATAGGCTGTCCTTAAACTGTAGTTGTCAGATCTCAACAACCCAAAGAAAAGCACAGATGGCGTTGAAAGGTATCCTGTGAAAGGAGCCTTATCTGCTGCCCACCCCAGGCTGTAGTGACTCCAAGTCTGAAAGTGAATACATTTCAAGCTCTGCCAAGATTTTGCAGCAAATTAAAATGGAATAGCTGAATATATTTGTCAGTATCAGAGCACTCAAGCACTTGGATGATCTCTACATTGCATGAATTTTCTAACTGGTATGTGGATTTGGCTGCTGTTACATGGAGCGGTTTAAGAGCTGTTTTCTGGATTTAGTCCAGCTATAGGCAAGGCTGCTGCTGCTCTAAGTCTTGGAGTGTTATGAAATAATATATTCTAGTCTGACTACACCAGCAGGGAAGAATGAAGAGCTTTAATCATGAAAGCTCTACTCCAGCACAAGAGAAGAAGCAATGATACGAACAGCTGTAGCAGCCCTGACAAAGCTGCTACAGAGTCATCTTCATATTCCCATTAACCCCATGCCCTCCAGTCACTCCATTCTCCTGTCTTGCTAATGCTCATAAAGACTCCCATGTTTCCAGTATTTAGACAATGATTTAAATGCCAAGGCCAGTAGGAGTTTTCTCATAGCTATCTACCATGACCCCAATGGTGATGATGTTTAATTCAGCTTGGGATGAATCTGGCACAGAAGCAGGAGCATGGCCTAGTGCCCAACCACTCATGTCTCAGAGCCTTACCAGCACAACAGGTAACACAGCAGATCCTACTAAGAATGGCACAATGCCATGGTCCTGTGCACAACAAAAGTAGGCAGAATGGGAACATAACTATGCCACCTGCTTCAAAGCAGAGCTCTTTCAAAGCTGCCCACGGGTGATTTGATTGTAAGTTCCCCACCCACTTTGTGGATCATCCCCTGGCAAAGCTTTCAGATCAACAGAATCAACAGAACATCATAATGCAGAACTCTGCTCATTTCCTCTTGCTCATCCTCACCATGGAAAGGTGTAGCACACCCCCTGTGTTGGCCTGCACAACTGCAAGGCTCTCTCTGGTGCCTTGCTACGGGAAACAGTCCAGCCTGATTGTAGTTGAGCAGCTTCTGTGCTCCAGCTGCTCTTGTGGCCCCGTTTATATTTCACCAAGAAGTTTCACCTTTATGTGGGTTAACTCATTCTGCCAAAGGGGACTGGAAATCACAGTGTCTTCTCAAGACTAGCAAGTTATCTGGTCAAGCTCTCTGTATGAAGCACACAAGGTGGAGGGTGTGGAGATCTAATTTACCAGATACAAACTGTAGCGTGAGTAACAAGAGAAAGTATTTTCTCTGCAGATTAGTATTTAGTGGATTAACCAGACTTGGCACATTTTACTAAGGCAATTCATAGTCTAAAACAAAATTCACAAATAAAATTATTTCCTGGAAATACTTAACAGCATTCTTATGACAACACAAATCAGTTATATATAAGCTGAAACTCTGGAAAAAAATTTTAAAAAACCCCCTTACTCTAGGACTCAATGCTGTCCTAGATTTTGCTGTGTGATACACTATTGCAGGTCATTCTCTTAGCCAGTTTTTATGGAATATCACAACTTACTGACAATGGCTTTCTTCTTGTAAACGTATTCTGAACTCGAATAGTGAAAATAACTTTTAAAGAAATTAATCACTACTTTATAGGAAATGGCTTGATTATTTTTGCACTCATTACTTTTCATTAAATCATCAGATTACTTCAAAATATTGCCATTTTTCACTGCACATAAAACCAGAAAAATTAATTTTCCCTCCTCTAGTTGAAACAACTTTTGGTTTTCCATCTTTTTTCACAACAGAACAATACATTTATCACTTTTTAAATACTTGGGTTTAATAAAGTGCCCTTCTAATGGGATCTAATGAATGTAATGTATTAGCAGAAATATTCCTCTGTGTGTAATATTCAGATGAAATAGTTGTTGATCTGACACATTTTTGTATGAATTCAATATTTCTTGAAAGATCTATATGACTGACCACCTTTCCATGAGATCAGATTAGATTATGAAGATTCCTTCCTTTGAGGTACTTATGTTTTGTAAAATGCAGAGGACAAAACCAGTCAGTGTCTCCTGACACTGGAATGAATAGAGAAGCTGATGCTGTTGTTCCTGTGTTATTCACTTATCATTTAGCCAGTAATATGCATAATGTGATATTACTTTAAATGCTGACAAAATTTTCTTTCATATAATAATTAATAATTTCTTAAAAAATAATAAAACCACCTTGGGCAAATGCTACAAACACAATTAGAGATTCACAGTGACTGTAACAAAAATTTTGCTAGAATTATGAGAATAAGAAAAATTCAATTTCAAATAAATACTCTAGGAACATATAGTTATTATATATTATAGTATTATTTATATATACAATTATATATTATAAAATAGATAATAGTTATTATATGCTCATAAAAATGAGGCTTTTGGGAATAGGCATATAACTTAATATTTCTCTGTGTCAAAATGTGAGTGGTGTGGATTTCTCTTTCTCTTTCAATAAGTCTTTTGCAGTTTTTTGGATCTTTCAAGATAAAAAAAAAAAAAATAAAAAAGCAAGAAAACATTTGAAAAATAATATCAATGAAATTGTACCACCAGTGCATAAGCTTTACACCAATCCTTCTGTGCACGACAGGGTGCTCTATTTCCATGTTTCCATGACTCTAGAAGCATCACATTTTCTAGCAACTGATCCCATCCCTTGACACTCGGCAAACCTCCTGTGTTTTGGATAAGTGCATATGATGTAATAATGCTCTATTCTTAGAAATCTGATTATGTGCTTCAAGAAGCTTAAAAAAAAAATCTAGCAGTGATGCATTGTCAACAGGAATGTAGAAGAGCTTTTGTGTTCCTAGGGAGGTTAAATCCATTCTTTCTTCTCTATTAAAAAAAAAAAAAAAAAAAAAAAAAAGGTGGAAAATAAAACAAAAATGGAACCAATCCCCCCAGCTTTCTACTCACTGCAACACAGTCATGCTCATGCTGAGTAAACATGAACACAGCTGTTACAGCTCTGCTGTGTAAGAGAAAAAAAAAATAATCTGTACATTTGTTGACACAGTTTCTGACATTTGGCCAGGCCACGCAACTCCCGGCTGAGGTGAAATACAACAACCATATGCTGCTGGCACGTTCAGCACGAGAGAAGAGGCGCCCCGAGCTGGCGTGCGTGTGCCTCCCGAGCGAGCGGAGAGCTCCGGCCCCATCAGCCCGCGGCTGCGCCAGGGCAGCGCCCGCAGCCCGAGCCCCCGCTCGGGGCGCTGCCCACCCGGGAGGGACTGGGGCAGCCGGAGGAAGCCACAGCAGAGCTGTCTGCCGAGGGGCTTGGGGCCCTGAGAAAGGAGCCGGGGAGCCAGGAGACGCCCTCAGCTGCATGCTGGGGGCTGGGAGGGGTCCCGGCAAGATCCGCAGGGGAAGAACTTATCTCACTGCCTGCGGGCAGGGATGCTGCACACACAGAGTCCCTGGGCACCTGGGAGCGTTTTACCACTGTATGAACCGGATCAGTGCTGCCCCTTGAAGAAAGAAGCGTCCAGCAATTGAAACTTTGCGCGATTTCTCTCTTTATTTCTGATGTCTCATCAGAAATTCTAAGATACCCTAATTTTGAAGTAGCATAGAATGGAGACTTATGGTTTCACTGGGCACAGTTTCAGGATCCCTCAAAATTTTCCAGAGAATGTTGGAAGTAGATAAACCTATTGGCTGCAGAGATGACACCCTTAACTCTGTTTTTGGGGACTGTAGAAATAGTCAGCATGTCCCTAGGGTCCAGAAGCATGGATTATAAGTGTTGCTAGAACACAAAGCAAATATATTTCTGCAAATTATTACATCTTCTCATGCATTTCAATTTGCATCTATATGTTAGAAAAAGTTTGAAAACAAACTTGATTATATATAGATCTAAGAAGTTCAGCTACTTGCTATAACCTCACAGTTCAATTATCTAATTAGTGAACACTGTTCAGAGAGAGGTAAAATAATATCCACTTGGCAGAATTTGTTTGCTTTTCTGTTCATCTCTCCATTGTTTTTCCAGTCCATCTAGACCTCTACAGAAAAACAGTATTTATTTTCTTTTGGAAGTTGACAGAAAGTACAACATATTACCCACAAAATAAGTGGAGGCCTTATGTGTTGCTGTTTCTTGAGCTTCATGACAATTAGCTGTGGGTGGGTTGGACCTATGCGCTGTTTGCATAAGTACCACCTCTCCCTCCCTCCCTCCCTCTTCAAATAAACTAAATGTAGCAATAATAATGAAAAATATCTTAACAAAAATGGTCCATTCTTTATTTTTCATTCCCTTCAGATTTTTTTCTGATCCTATAGGCTTTGATCTAACTTGCAGGAAAAGAAATGTAGAGATCAAAGCAAAATCTGCAATGGCATTCTAATAACATAATGTGTCTACACGTCACATTAGGCATATGAGCAAGAGGATTGCATTTGAAAATTATTTCAAAACCTGTTGATGAGAATAAACATGGTTTTGCTCAATTCCAAGCCACTCTGAGCTAATTTAGAATTACTCTGGAGACTTTGTGGTGCAGTAGATCAGATTCTAGTTTAGATGACATCATGGTGACCAAGTGGTGGCAGCGACTGTTATCTAAATTAATGTAGTAAAAAACCATAGCTGAGATGCCAAGTATATTAAATGCTTGAAAAAAACCAATCTTAAAACTTGTCTGCAATGTGGTGATTCCACCAAGCTGTGGGTCAGAGCTTACAAACAGTTACAGATGTATAAATCTATTCATAGCTGTATGACAAAGCACTCATCTGACCACAGACAAGTTCAGACTGGGCATGAGGGAGTGCAGGACTATTTTCACCAAATGGAGGTGGACCAAGGATGCAGAGAGGTCCTTGGTGAGTATACTCCAACTAGCAAGGCTGTGTTCACTCAGAGACAAGTTTTGCTGATCTCATTCTTGCTCTTTAGGACCCTGACATCTCACTAGATTTGATGGATAAAGTAGAATTGTCACACTGAGATCAGTCCTATGAACTGAGGAGGAAGTGGTTGGGTCTGGGAGAAGGCACACTCCAGGGCACAGCCAGAGAGAGAGGCACAGCAGTTATGCAGTCTGTTTAAGCCTCTGTTAAAAACATCTGACAGAATATAAACATGCAGATAGATCTCAGGGCAATAAACTTATGTTCTTTGTAATTGACATAAATTCACAAAAGCCTTGTTAATGGTGGTTTTCATTTTATTTGGTGTATTTTGCAATGTTAAGTAATAAACATCCTACTTCAGTGGTCAATAAGAAAATTAATAAGAATATTGGATGTGAAAATGATAGAAGAATCTGAAATAGTTTGGTTATTGTGCTTGTCATTCTTGACTTGTGTATGACTCTTGAGGAAAAGACATGAAATCAATATTCTGAGATTACTGAAAATCTGAGAAATGGCTGAGAATATACACAGTATATGCAATGATTACATTTGTCATTCTAGTTGAGAACTCAGAGGCAAAAGCCATCACCTGGACACAGATAACTGGGGCAGGAACTATGTGGCTTTGATTCTACTGCTATTCTCTGAGAGTGGCTCTAAGTGCACTAAGAATGAAAAAGGGAGATTTATATAATTCTTACTTCCTTTTTTTCAGAGAAAGCTCCCCATGGAAGTGACTCCCTCTGACACTGTATCCTGCCATATCCTCAGTGGGGTCTCCTGCAGGGTGGGCTGTGTGTTAGAGCCTTCCTACTCTCTGTGAAGAAACAAAAAGCAAAACATGGGGAAATTGTTCTGCAAAATATCATCTGTAGTGACTTCCAGGAACTCCTCAACTGCATCGTGTTGAGGAAGGGCTGAACAGAGATGACCACTGACTGTTCTTTCTGTCTGGGCTCTGACTGTGACGCCCCCAGCAAGGGCCAAAAGCCACTCCACCAAAATGAGGCAGATGTTGACCATTCTTCTTTAACACTTCATAGTTTCATAGTGTGGCTCAGGTGTCCTTTTGAGCAGTAATGTCCCATCAAGATCTGGTAAAGAGAAAAAAAAAATTACAGCAGAAAAAAGACAGTAATCACTAAGCAAACTAAGGACTGCCCAAAATGGTCAAACAGTGAAAACTTTGTCTGGAAAATATATAGTGTACATTCTGTTATTTCCCTTATGGAGACAGCAGTCCTGGGAGTTATGGTTTTATATCTCCACTGCAAGTATGAAATACCTAAAATCAGTTACTTGCCTGTGGTATGCATTCTGAGAAAACTTTAACTCCTATGATTGTTAACACATTTCAAAGTTTAGTGCTTATACTTGCAGTACTAAGGATATAATGATAATTGATGGAATATAAGGAATGTAAAGCCTTTTTGCTTCTTTGAGGTTAATGACAGAAGGATAGGCTGAAAGACAAACCAAGATGGTTGAAAACCAATTTCTCTTGAACCAATTGTTCAAGAGAAATTGAAGTTTCAGCTCATCACAAAGAGTGATCTGGCTCACATATGCACTTGAAACCATATAGTTCCAATTAAGCTGCTTTAGCTTAATTTTCTTATATCTTTTAAATTTTCCTATATCTTTTAATTTTCTTATATCTTTTAAATCTTGTTTTTCCACTTAAAGAAGAAAAATGTAAACATTTTGGTTTTTAACTTACACGCCCCTGATGAAGCAAGCATATCATTGTTTAGTTTTTAAAATCATTATTTCAGATATTAGTTATGGAACTTCATTGAAATAAATGAGGACACTTCAACAGACAAGCAGTCTTTTCCTCTTGCTGTAAAATAATTTAATGAAATTCACTACATCAAAACAACAACACCTGATTTTACGAACACAAAGATTAAGCTTTTGCTGCTAGAATGTGCAAGTGCAACTCAGCTAAATGAAGTGGAGCTGTGCAGTCTGTGTCAGCAGTAGATTTGACCCCAAGGTTTTATTATTTAGATTGTGAACTCCTGATGTGAGGAACCATCTTTCTGTTTGTTTGAGAGATCCTTGAGCTTCTTTATAAATAATAAAACCACAACTTGAAGCCTCAGGGAAGAGAAATACTGATGTGAGGGAGAGGGGCTTTGTACAAATACAGGAAACCTTCACTTCAGCTGCCTTACAGGGACTTAGAAATTAAAAAATAGTTGAAGTATTTATTGTGTATATTGGTCTTGAAATAAAGCTTTGAACAGTGTGTATTTAGATCTCTAGATATACTTCAGCATGGCTGCCTCATACAACTCACTTATGGATGAATGTAAATACTGAATGTATTTATCAAGTTTTGGGTAAATACAATGAAGGAAACAAAGTATGGGAAGAATGATGGTCCCTTTTTCAGACGAGCTTGGGAGAGGATTTACTGTGAAGGGTCTGGGGAGAGAGGAGTTTCACTGCTGCCTTCTGGCAATGTGTCTCACCATGATGTGATGCCAGTGAAACCATCACCTCTTGGAGCACCTTGACCATCCTGGTGCCTTCCCACCTGACAGCTGACCAACATGCAAGCCCACCTTACAAAGACAAACAGCCAAAAATCTGCTTTGGCTCATCAATACCAAACAGCTAAACGGTGCAGCTCTGAAGAATTAAGTACCATCAGTCACATTTGCAAGTAATGGGTGGGATTTTTACTCTAAACTTAATTAAAATAGAATGAGGAAAACAATAGTCTTTATCAGAAAATGAAAGTTTAGATTCTTGAACCAGAACACAGGCATTTGGTGAATAACCTAGCCAAAAAAGTCTTTGTCTGTGCCATTTGTAATACCAATTTCAAGATATCAGCAGTCTAGGCAAGCATCACTCTCTCTTGGAGTGACATGAGAATATGGTTAAACATGAGTTCCAGTAGAGCGAATACAAGCAAATCAGAAAACAATGACTTTACAGGACTGAACTAGTCTGAATACTCATTAAATGAATGTGTAAATGTTGTTATACAGTCAAATTATTGGTGGGAATTTGCAAGAGCCCTCCTGCTGCAGAAATGATCAGATGACGATAATCACAGTATCTCTTTCTCAACACAGACAAATGCAATCCTAGAAATAATATACAGGGGAAATCCCTCAGGGCCAGGTGTAATTCTAATTTATTCCCAGAGAAAATGTTAAGAAGAAATGTGTTTCTTATAAGGACCGCTGGAGTTATGTGTAAAGTTGATTGCTTTGAGACAGAAAGAAAAGTAGATGCATTTGCAACTAAGACAAGGACTACTAGGGGATTTCATGTCCTTCCATAAGCTTTTTTAATATTTGAAATTACATGTTAACTTCAAAAATATGTTAATTATCTTATTTCAATTTATCTACTCTCAAGAAAGCTCTGAAAGCCCCTAAGATTTTGTGTCAATACGTTTCTATTGCCAGAAGTGGTACTTTGGACTCTCTGTACATTAATGTATTGTAGAGCTGTGTAAAGAAAGACACAGGACCTCCTTTCAGGTTATCTGATCTGACACTGCTTTTCTGCATGAGTGTTTTATAGATTCTCCTTTGAAGGCCTGGGGAAAAAAGAGTTCTGTGTTTCGGGGATATGAATGTCATGAAAGACTGGATGAATCAGGAAAAATAAGTATAAAATTAGCTGCTCAATGATGAATGAAATATATTCTTCATTACTATTGGAAAGAAATTGTGAATGAATCACCAGTAACGATGGTGCTGGTGGTTTTACTACAGAATTGGCTCATTTGTGTATTGTCAGGCAGGTGATAACTTTCACTGCTTTTTTTCTAGTAATGCAACAATAGTTACTGTAGGTCCAAGTGAAAAAACAACTGCTGACAAATATCCCCCAACTTGCTCATAATATGTACTTCATTACTCATCATCTGATCAAATCATCTGCCTTCCAAGTGCTTGTAATATTTGTTGAGAAAAAGTAGCCTTTTCCAGCACCCTGCAGCACAGACAAGGTTAAAAAAAACATCCTTCTGTTAAAAAAGATGTCTCAATAGAGCAAACATTTTTTTCTTTGTATAGATCATTTCAGAGAAGAATGGAATGTACATTACTGTAAGTGGAATAAGAATTGTGTCCTTCACAAAAAATTAAGGACCATCCAGAATACATTATTAGTAAAAGGTCAACAAGACCAAGCAATTTAATCAGAGAATTTAGTTCCTTTTGCTGAAATGTCCAATAATAGATTTTTTTCAAACTTATCTAGCCAATTTCTGTTTGTGCTGTTTACTTTAAGGATTGCATGTAATTAAGTTAAATCTTATCCTTTAACTCAGTTCTTATGAAACAGTGAAATTTTAGCAGTAACATTGTTTCTGTTCCCATATATGACAGCATTTCTGATAGCAATTATAAAATTCAGGTTTTGGTTAGGCATGTGTCCTGGGGTGTCTTTATGATGCTGAATGGTATCTCCATTCATCTGTTTAGCCCAGAAATAAGTTTTGCACCTTTAAAACTAGATCTGAGAATGAAGGGAGGCAGAAGGAGAAGCAGTGGAATGTCTGAGGTGACTGCATTCAAAAACACAGAGATAAGAGCTTCAGCATTACTGCTCACAGACTGTGTTGCCTGCAGCACGGACAGCAGGAGAGAGCTCTCCCTTGCTTTTTAGTTAGTTTTTTTTAGCTAGCTGAGGCAGAGAAGTTCCCTGGACTGTGGCTTTTCTTTTTCTTGGAGCTGATTGGGCCTGCTCTGGACTGAAAACCCAGAAAAACACTGAGAGCCCACACCTGTAGCCCACCAGGGCCTGGGACATGGTATTTTCCAGCCCAGGAGGGACCGATAAGAAACTGAGAAAGCTGAGCTACAGCTCACACAAATTTCTGAATTTGCCGTCTCTTCAGAACAATGGGAGGTTTTATTGTTTAATGTTATTC
This sequence comes from Pyrgilauda ruficollis, assembly GCF_017590135.1. Taxonomy (NCBI): domain Eukaryota; kingdom Metazoa; phylum Chordata; class Aves; order Passeriformes; family Passeridae; genus Pyrgilauda; species Pyrgilauda ruficollis. The sequence continues at coordinate 2,368,908 of NW_024529266.1, forward strand.
ATTTTCTATAGTTGTGGCTACTTTGCTTGTTAAAAAACCAGTTTTTTCCACTTATCTCCAAGGAAGTATTTTCCCAAACCAGTGGGGGAAGGGACAAATTGGATCTGTTTTTCAGAGGGACCCCTTTGGAAGTTTCCTCCATAATTTGCCCTAAACCAGGACAGCATGCAAAAAGGCAATCTTACTTATGAACTTCAATGGGAATTGTTCACATAATGAGAATTTCATGTAAAAACTATTAGGCTTTAGTTTTGAGTTGAAATCAACTTATAGCAGAATTTTTATTTCAGATAGAAGGGAGCATGTGTGTGAACTGTTTGGTTTTTTGGTTTAGAGGGGTGGAAGCAAACTAATTCTGTAGTTGTCACAACAGCATTTCGGAACACATTGTGTCCAAAAAAAGAACTTATGTTATTTGATCGACAAAGATATACTTCCACAGGTATTAATATTTCAAATAATCATCTACATAAATTAGCTCTATATTTAAGTATTTTAAGGTGAATTAATAGCTTTTACTCTCCCTTGCTGTTTGTTGAAAATTCTCTCCAGTTCCATTTGGTCAAAAACTACAAAAACTACAAAAAAAACCAAAAAAACAAAAAACCAAAAAAAAAACAACAACAAAAAAAAACAAACAAAAAAAAAACCAAAAAACCCCAAACCAAAACAAACCAAAACAAGCCACCAACCTGAGCCTTTCACATCTTTAAGACTGCATTGCTCCTGCAAAAAGGCAGAGTGAAACAACACAGTTTATTCAATTTCCCAGGGTACAGTACTTGTAGTTGATTTTGTACTCATATTACCAGGCAATACGGAGTTTACTGAGTGTCTCGTAAATGTCACTGCAGTCCAGGCTCAAAGAAAGTTATTTATGACCAAAATATATAGGCACTGAAGTCTTTATGTGCATGATACTCAGAAGGAGAAATCTGGGAATGAGAATCTGACACAGAACATTTGTTACAGTAATAATAAGAGATCATACTGTGGTTTTGTGGTCTGGTGCAGGCAGTGTTTTCTGTGAACTTCACAACTTCCCTCCTTCATTTTCCCTGTATTTGAAAGGGGAGCAATGTCTCACTGTTTTAAGCAGAGTGGAAGAGCTAGCAGGGCGTTTGTAAAGCAATGTAGAAGAAACACAGACAGCCAATAGAAAGCCAAGTTAAATAGCTGTACTGAAAATGAAATAGAAATCTTTAGGAAGAAGTCCAAGAAAAAACATCTGGCAAAGGAGGCATGGGAGGCCTGACAGAAGAAGAGAAAAGCTGGATTATTAGTTTGTTTTTCCCTTTGTAGATCAAACTGACATGTTGGATGCAATGCAATCTGTTGTTTGTACAGGAAAAATTGGGGGAAGAAAGACTGGGAACACCCAAACTAAAGAGTGTAATAAAAATTATCTGTGCTGTGCCAAGAAGTAGATGGAGTGTGTGGATGGAAGCACAGGGGTACATGGGAGGATCTGGCGTCGAGCTCTCCAGTGTCCTAGGACAGGGCTACTGTGAGAGAGGATCTAGGCTGGCTGCTGTGCTTATAGGCAGATGGAAATAGTTTTATGAGTCTCTCTACAGGGAACAGAAAAAACATGGCAAAATGTCTAATATCCATCAGCTCAGCTTAATAATATAGTGGTGCATCAGTGAAATGACCTTCCAGAGACTTGCTTTTTTAATATATTTTCTTGTCCCCAGGTTCCCTGTTGCTCTTACTTCAGTTTCAGCTTCGCTCTTTCCTTTTTGCCTCATATTTCTTCATTTTTCCTGTACTGTCTTAGTCTTCTTCTGTCCTATTCCTATTTCTCCCTTTTTTTCCTTTAACTTGTTTATTTCTTTTTTGCATTCCACAGTGATTTTCACAAAGCCTTGCTGCGTGTTGTGCTTCTGTAAATAATAGCAGTGATATCTATTCAGCTGTGGTGCTCTTCTCCAGTTCTCTTGCCTACAGGTAATGTTCCTGTTTAGAGAAATGAAACCAAACTGATGTCCCAAAACTTGCAGGTACATACAAACAGAGACTTCATTAACAAAAAATTGGCAATTAATGTAAGACAAAATAAACAAATTGGTGTTGTCAGGCAGTAAATTACAAGGCAGAAGATCCTGCCTGATGAGCCAAAGACTTATTAACTTAGCTCTAAGAAAGAGATAGTCTTTTGTAGGTGTCAAGAGGACAGTTGATGAGTCTGATCTCAGGCAGAGCAGGAGAGGTAAAGAGCAACAAAACATAAAGCAGTGTCCAAGTTCTGGGCATAGAGTTAATTTTCATCATGGTGACTAGTATGGGGCCATGTTTTGGACTTGTGCTGAAACAGTGTTGGTAACACAGGGACATTTTGGTTATTGCTGAGCAGCCATTGCACATCATCAAGGCTTTTTCTGCTCCTGACACCACCCTGGCAGCAAGAAGGCTGGGGGTGCACAAAGGGTTGGGAGGGAACACAGCCAGGACAGCTGAGCCCAGCTCACCACAGGGATTTCTTATACTACATGATATCATATCCAGCAAATAAAGATGGGGGAAGAGGGAGGAAGGATGGCACATTTGGAGTGATGCCATTTCCCAAATCACCACTGTGTGTGCTTGAGCCCTGCTTTCCTGGGAATGGATGAACTACTGCCTGCCCATTGAAAGTGGTGACTGAATTCCTTGTTTTGCTTGGCTTGCGTGTGTGGCTTTTGGTCACCCTTTAAAGTGTCTTTGCTTCTACCCACAAGTTTTCTCAGTTTTATTCTTCTAATTCTCTCCCTGTCCTGCTAGTGAGGGAGTGAGTGGGCAGATGAGTTGGTCTTAATTGCCAGCTGGGTTTAAATGATAACCAGAACAAGCAGAAAAGAGCTTGTGCTGAAGATCCATCATGGAGCTCTGTAGGATCATTGTGAGTGATCAGATCTGGGAGCTGATCTTGTTATACTGAATGGGAGACAGAGAGGCCTATGGAAGGCCTGTGAAAAGGAAGACAGGTGACTTCTCTCCTGTGTGTTAGAAGGTTAGAAGGGAGGATCCAGCAGAGTGACATGGCTGAAAAGCTTTAGCTAGGTGAGTAATCCATTCAAAACTTTTTTTTCTTCTTCTAGTTTAAACAACTTAACAAAAAAAAAAAAAAAAAAAAAAAAAAAAAAAAAAAAAAAAAAAAAAAACCAAAAAAAAAAACAACCAAAAAAACCAAAACAAAAAACAAACAAACAAACAAACAAACAAACAAAAAAAAACAACCCCCAAAAAAACCACTTGGATTCACATCACAACATTATTTCAATAGTGATGGCTAAAGTTAGCAATGAGTCCTGTGCAACTCATAATAGAATCACAGAATATCCTGAGTTGGAAGGGAACAAGAAGGATGATTGAGTCCAACTCCTGTCCCTGCATAGCAACATCCCCAGTAGCCACATAACATACCTGAGAATGTTGTCCAGATGCTTCTTGAACTCTGTCAGGCTGGTGCTGTGACCACTTCCATGGGGAGTCTGTTCCAGTGACCAAACACCCTCTAGGTGAAGAACATTTTTCTAATATCCAATTTTTCTTATCCAACTTACACTTTCCATGAGACAACTTCAGGCCGCTCTTTTGAGACCTGTTACAGAGAAGAGATCAGTGCCTGCCCTTCCTCTTCCCCTCGTGATGAAGATGTAGATTGCTATGAGGTGTCCCCTCAGTCTCCTCCAGGATGAACAGAACAAGTGACCTCAGCTGCTCCTTGTAAGTGTTCCCCTCATGGCTCTCCAATAGTTGTGTATATCTCTTTTATTGTGGCACCCAGAACTGTCCCCAGCATTCGAGGTGAGGCCACCCTCATGGGAGTGCAGAGCAGAGCAGGACAATCCCTCCCTTGCCCAGCTGGCCGTGCTGGGCCTGATGCCCCCCAGGACATGTGTGGCTCTCCTGGCTGCCAGGGCACTGCTGACCATGTTCAACTTGCCATCAGCCAGGACCCACTGGTCCCACTCTGTGTCTCTGCTTTCCAGCATCTCATTCCCCAGTCTGTCTGCACATCCAAGGCTGCCCCATCCCAGGTGCAGAATCTTGTTCACCTTCACAGAGCTGGTGATTGTCCAGCCCTTCACTTCATCTAGTTTTTCTGTAGGAGCACTCTGCCTCTAAGACAGCCAACAGTTCCTCCTAGTTTTGCATTGTCTGCAGACTTGCCTAGTATCCCTTCCAGTCCTGCATCCAACTCATTAATGAAGATATTGAAGACTACAAAGCCTAAGGGGGAGCTCTGTGGAACCCCACTAGTGACAAGTCCCCAGCCTGATGTCACTCCATTCACTGTAATCCCTTGTGCTGACCCATGAGGCAGTTGCTCATCCAGTACTTGATTGTTTATCCAGCTGTGTGCTGGACATTTTGTCCAGAAATATTCTGTGACAGACAGTATCTGAAATCCAAAAAGATTACATCACCTGGCTTCCCTCAATCAACTAGGTGTGTTACCTTGCTGTAAAAGGAAATCAGGTTTGCTAAGCAGAACTTTTGTCTCATGAACCTGTTTTGGCAGTGACCAATGACTGCATTATCCTTTAGGTGCTTTTCAATACCTCCCAGAATAATTTTGTCCAGAACTTTACCAGGAACTGAAGTGAGACTGTAATAGGCCTGTAGTTTCCAGGGTCCTCCTTTTTTTCCCTTCTTGAAAACTGGGACAATGCTCTCCAGGTTCCAGTCAGCTGGAACTTCCCTGGGTTCTGAAGACTGGTTAAAAATCATTGAGAGAGGTCTTATGATGACATCAGCAGCTCTTTGTTCTTTCTCGGATGAATCTCATTATGCCCGATAGATTTGTAGGAATCCAGCAGAAGCAGCAGGTCCTGCACAGGAATTGATCACTCTTGCAGTCCTCCAGGCTCTTGGTCCTCCATTCTTGTTCCTCCAGCTCAGGGCACTTAGGCTCCCTTGATGCATCCTCTGTGTTGAAGAGGCAAAAAAATGCATAAACACCTCTGCTGTATCACTGTCTTTGTTTGTGATGTGACCATCTTCTATTTTTACACTGCCAATTGCCATTAATATATTTTTTTAAAACTCTTTTTACTGTCCCCCTCAGTTGTGGCCAGCTTCAACTCCACTTGAGCTTTGTCTGCATAAATTGTCTCCCCACATTGATGATCTGTATTCCTCCCACATCACCTGACCTTGTTTGCACTGGCATACACCTTCCATTTTTGGTGTATTTCCAAGGGAAGATCCTTGTTCAGCCAAGCTGGCCTGCCTTGCCTGCATAGCTTCCAACATTTGAATTGTCTGCTCCTTTGCCCTTAGGAAGTGATGTTTAAAAAGTGACCAGCACTGATGGGACCCAGCACCTGCAGAAGCATTTTCCCAGGGTACCTTACTGACTGATTCCCTGAGCAGCCTGAAGTCTGCTCTCCTCATGTCCAGAGCTGAGGTTTTGCCGGCACTTTTCCTTTTGTCAACAGAGATTTTAAACTCGATCCCTTTATGGTTGCTGAGGCAAAGACAGCCACCAGTCTCCACTTCACTAACAAGACCCTTTCTCTTGGCAAGCAGAAGATCAAGAAGGACATCTTTCTGAGCCTGCTCTCTAAGGACCTGTTCCACAGTGTTGTCATCCAAGTTTATTAGGAACCTTCTGGCCCAGCTGTGCACCCTTCTTGCACCAGCTGTGTGATGCTCCCAGTTAATTTCTGATGAGTTGAAGTCCCCTATAAGGACAAGGGCAGTAGACTTGGAAACATCCCTTAGTTCCTCAAAGAATAAATCATCAGCACCATTGTCCAGGCTGGATGGTCTATAGCAGACTCCCATGATGACATTATTTGTTTGCCTCTTGATTCTTACCCAGAGGCTCTCAACTGTGCCATTGCCAACCATGAACTCCATACAATCTTACCCTTCTATATACTTTAGAAGGGTTAGAATGTATGGAATGTGGGGCCCTTTGGCCCCCCACCTCTCCTTCCTGCCCACCTCTCCTGAAGAGCCTGTAAACATCCATCAGAACACTCCAGTCCCAGGAGTCATCCCACCAGATTTCATTTATTCCAGTGATGTCAAATCTCTGGGACTGGGCCAAAGCTTTGAGCTCCTCTTATTTGTTCCTGATTCTCTGTGCATGAGTGTAGAAACATTTCAAGCGTGGTACATTGTGGCCAATGCCTGGTGAAGCATATTAAATCATCTCATTAGTGCTCCTTTCCTCACGTTTTGGCACACCATCCCATTGTTCATCACTGGATTTGACAATTTCCCTCTTATAACCTAGTTTAAAGCTTTGTCAACAAGCCTTGCTAGAGCCTGTGCTACAACTATTTTTCCCATCTGAGATAGGTGTGTCCCATCTGGGACCAGGTGTTGAATAGATCATCCCATGGTCAACAAACACAAACTTCTTCCTCTTACACCAACCTTGGAGCCATTCATTGACTTCACATATCTGCCTAGTCCTAGCAATATTATTCATTGTTACTGGAAAAACTGAGGTGCTCCTGATCCCTCTACCAATCATCCCAGGACCCTGAACTCTCTTTTTTGCCCTCAGACTTCTATATGTAATTTTGTCACTTCCAATTTGAACAATCAATACCAGATAGTAATCAGAGGGCCTTATTAGTCTGGAGAGTTCTCAAATGATGTCCCTCATGTGAGCCCTTGGGATACAGCAGACTTCCCAGTGAGTTTAGGGTCTGCATGTTGGGATCTCTGTTCCCCTTAGAAGGGAGTCTCTTATTAAAACTACCTTTCTTTTCCTCTTAACAGAGGAGATCATGATGTGGGGTACAGTTAGTGTTATTTTAGGAGGCTCCACATTTCCAGATGGACCTTCACCCCTCTCATCAGCTGTCTTCAGAGCTTCATACCTATTGTGGAATGTACAAGTCCTCTTTGTCAAATCCTGGGAAGGAGGAGGAATGGTATCCCCTGGTATGTGCCATGACCTGCTTCCAGCTTTCATCTTTAACAGACCTTTTGCTAACAGTCCTTTGACTAATTCCCCCACAGGGTTTGAAATCCACCTGCTTCTAAACTAAAAAGGGATTCAAGACTCCTGAGAGTCTTAAGGCTATAGCATCTCTGAAAGTAACTGGTTCACTTGAAAACTATGTAGCCTGTTCACTTCTTCCTGTAGCTCCCTAACCTGGTGACACAGCTCCACAACCATTGCAGACTTTCTGTCCCAGCCTCACAGAGACATCAGACACTCCCAGCAGCCAGTGATCTGGAGAGCTGCATCTACCATCGGCGGGTCTGTCTGTCTGCAGACCTCTGACATGGCTGGCTCAGTGACCCTCACAGCTACAGGGGACTGAGCGTCAGGGCATGTCAATACCGTATCTGAGGAAGCTTAATCTAGTATGCTAAAAAGACTGAAAGGACCTCTTTGTTCTTCCTTACCAGTTACTGGGACTGTTTCCCCACTCAACTCACTACCCTCAGATGGTCAGAGGGCAGCCTTCCCACCCGCCCTGCCTGCAGGAGCTGCCATTTCTCACTTCCCTGCCCTGCCCTTACTGCTCTGCTCTCACTGCCCTGCCCTGCCCTCACTGCCCTGCCCTCACTGCCCTGCCCTCACTGCTCTGCCCTGCCCTCACTGCCCTGCCCTGCCCTGTCCTCACTGCCCTGCCCTGCCCTCACTGCTCTGCCCTGCCCTCACTCACTGTGCTGCCCTGTCCTCACTGCCCTGCCCTGTCCTCACTGCCCTGCCCTGTCCTCACTGCCCTGCCCTCACTGCCCTGCCCTGCCCTCACTGCCCTGCCCTGCCCTCACTGCCGTGCCCTCACTGTGCTGCCCTGTCCTCACTGCCCTCCATGTCCTCACTTCATTGCCATGCCCCAAACGAAGCCATTAGTTGTCCAATGGTTTCAGAGTTGTGATGAGGCCTGAGGGCTGCTGGATGTGTTTCTGAACTTGGGAACCCCTCTGTATAGCTTGATCTCATTCTCTGGTCTTTCCTTCAGCCACCACCACTTCAAAATGAAAATGTAGTTGCAAAAGTTTCAGTGTAGACTTGCAGTGGGATACAAATTTTCCCTAAGTACAAAGAGGACAAAGAAGACATGTAAAATCCCCACCTTCATCTGAAGCAGATAATACAGATGGAAAATAGTTTTAGACAACTCATTTAGAAAGGGTCCTCACAAGATAATATATCTGTTTCTTGGCCGCTTTTCTCCCAGAATTTTTCCAAGAACAGTGTTCCCAGTGTTGTCAGGGACAAAGAGTATGAAGTATCAGATTCCAAATGCCATCTCAGTGCAAAGTCCCTGCTCAGAACCCAGTCAAAGTCTACCCACCTATTCCATTCAGCTCAAGGTCATGTCCCACTTAATCAATCAATCAATCAATCAATCAATTTAGTTACTTTTTCCCCATAATTGATATCACTGATAGATTAAAAGGCATCAGGTCAGCCTGAGTACACATACAGTAAGCTTCAGAATTCCTGTCATCTCATCTCCTAAAGTATAATAGCTTTAGTGAAATTGTTATTCTGTCAAATTTGGATATCTTTTCAAAGCAGTAATGTTATTTAATCTAAATGGGATAATTTTCTTTCTCAATATTTCCATGATATAATTTAATGTCAAGCATGCAGGAGTTTAGCAGCACTTCCTCATCAAACACGCAAAACAAGAATGGTTGGCAATCAGTGAAATACATGAAAATCAGTCAAGAAGTTCTTATACAAAGAGCCTACTTAGGCTAAAGATATAGTGTACTACTTTTCAGGTGGAAATCATACTGATAGACTCAAAGCTAATAGCCTGTAGTAGTTTTTTGGTGTGGTGTGACATCTTAAGTCTTATTAACATCAATTATAGGTATAGGTCAAAGAGATAATATACACGAGAATATTTCAATTAATGTAATGAAATACAAACCTCAATGCAGGAAGGTGAAAATATTAAGGATCTCATTTGGCTTTCTCATCTAGTTAACTACTCCATCACAGTGCATTTACCTACGTGCAGGAGGGTTGACTGAGTCAGGCCCTAATTTTTGCAGGTCAAATCTGTTCTTTGTATTAAAGGAAAATAGATAACCTTGAAATTATAAGTTTAGGAATACACTTCTTAGCTATATTTACCAATACCAATATTTAATCCTAACATTTGGATTTCATTCCATTCTCAGTTATGATGAATAATAAGTAAGGAGAACATCAGTAACATGTTGCATTTACTTAATGCCCTTCATTTGATGATTTTAAGGTCTTCAGGATCATGAATAAATTAAGTGTTAAGACAACAGTCTGGAAGTAAGTAGTTTTGTTGTGTAAGGAAGAAAATGAAACATGAGGAATGACATGAGTCACCCAAGCTGAGTCAGTGCCTGACTGGGACACACAACCTGGACACTTGGGCTCTTGCTTTTCTCAGCTTGGTCACTTGGAGTGTTATGCATGAGAAATATCAAATCAAAAAACCCCAACCAAACAACAACAACAACAAGAAGAAGCTACAGAAAGAAAATAATGAATCATGAATCAGAGAACTTGCAGTTTGTGAGAGCTTGAGGAGACTGCCTTCTGAAGGTCTTTCTAGATACCTTTCCCAGGCAATCACAGAGAAAACCAGATGCACATATTCTTAAAAAAAAATACTACACGACTACCTCTCTGGTTTTGTATCTTGTTGGTCCAAAGAAATTTCTAAGCAAATTTCATGTAATAGTCACAGGTGCTTGTCTGTAAGGGAAGGGGTGGACTGCAAGCTATGTATTCACCCATCCCCCATGCTCCTTGAAGGTGCCTCCAGCTCTACACCTCACTCAAGATGAATGAAAAATAATATACCAGGTCTTTTTAAAAAAACCCCCCAGATTACCTTAAAATTGAACTTTAAACACTGGCTGCTAAAGGATTGACTTTCAGACTTGGCCCAGTACAGCACATATTGCAATTAATACAGTCCTTCCTCTTAGCTGCAAAGCTAAGATTATGGTAATTTTGTTAATCAAGAAAAAAAAAAAAGAAAAGAAATGTTTCCTTTAGATATTTCCTTACATTCTTATAAAAAAGAGAATAGCGAAAAGGAAAAGTGATAATGAAATTACAAAATTACAATGAATCTCTAGGATAGCAAGATGACATTGGCATTCAATTATTTACCTCTATGACTTAAGCTTGAGATACAGTGCTTTTCTCAGAGCAATAAGAAGTAATGAAACAGGTTCAATAATCAACAATAAAATTATTATCTTGAAATCTAGTAATTTTCTGTTGGTTTAAAATGTACACATTCACACCAGGCACAGGTACACATTTCTTAATGTGCCTAATTTTATAACATTCACACTTAGGTTTTTTGATGGATAGTTTCAGGCCTGTCATATTTTGTGATTACAGGAGACCTGATCTGAAGGATGAAGATGCTTCCCTCAGCAAGCACTCATTCTGTCACACTGGGAGTGAAATCTCAGAGTTTGTGCCTGGAGTATTCTGTCTTAATTTGGGCCTGAAGAGGCTTAAAGGATCCAAGAAAGGTCGAGCAAAACTGAAGAGAACAGCAGAGAGTCATAAAGAAAAGAAGAGAAAAACACAGAAGCAAAAGAAACATGGAAAATTTCCCTTCTTACCCATCCATCAAAAGCGATGGCTACATCAATTTTTTTTTTTTACTTTTTTAAACTTTTTTTTACTACCTACATGGACCTACAGTACATATGCTGCAGTAAACAGAAGGATGCATGATCTGAGGTGCTCTCAGCAAAATAACTTTTTCTTTGTCCTTTTACTCACTGATATTTTCTTCTGAGAGGGAAAGTATTCATTCTCCTTTACATCTTAACTTATTTTTGTAATTCTGTGCAGAGATTCTTTGACCAGGGCGTTCTGTAACATCCAGGTGAGAAAGGGAAACTTTATGGTTGCCTGACTGAAAACAATTATGGTTACTAGACCATTGCTGGGACCTGGGACAGGAACAGCAGTAGCCTCAGATTCCTCAGAGTTGTTTTTCTTCCACCACTGCTTATCTATTGTTGTGACCTGATGGGAAATGTTGCTGCCTTGGAGTGCTTGAGCTCCTTTCCTTCTTTTTAAATTTTTTGAGTCTCTCCATGTAGTTACATCTCCATCACTTTTATATCCAGGTAGCTGCTGGGCTCAGAGCCAGGTTTCACACTATCTTAGAAGCTTTACCACAAAGCCCTCAGACTCCCAAGATCTGCATTTGTCCTGTTTCCAGGCTGTGCACTATACACAGGCATAGGTAGTGCATGCCAATGAAGTTCTACATTGATTGTGAAATATACAGGCTCAGGACTATATAACTTCTATCTTGTTCAATGGAAAACATTACACTGAACTTGACCTTCTGATTGAATGCAATGCTGCTCTAGTAGTATGTCTTTCTCATTTGTATTGCTCAAGGAAATCCTGTTCTCAGTGACATTAGGTTTTATCGATGCCATCAATCTCTAGCAGAAAGACATAGAGAAGCTCTGCTTAGGATGCAAATTCTTTTTTCATTATTATTAATGCTGAACATAGCCACTTTATCTTTGTAGTTCATTATTTTCAGAATTCATCTGTTCATTTTCCTGGAACTTGAGAAAAGTGTAGTTTTTATGTCTTATTTAACGAACTGTGGTTCGCACCATAATGGAATAGCAAATGACTGTCAGATCACAGATAATATGCCATCTGTGATGTTATACTAAGTTGTTGGGCCAAATATTCTGGTATAAGTCAGCCCAGCTTAATTTATATGAGCAGAGCCTTTCAATCAAACTCAAAAAATCCATCCACTCAAATTATCTTTTTCTTCTTCTAATTGCAGAGCCAAAGTGCAGATTTCAGAAGTGCTATTAAAACCTCTGGGAATGTGAAAGCACTACAGCAGGAAAGCAAGCAAACAAACAAATCAAACCAAACTTTTAAAGATAAGTTCACATTTACCTTAGATACTTTTTGCTGCTGTATTTTTTGTGTTTTGTCTGCCTCTAAACATGAAACCATTCAATCTGTAGCAGAAATTTTATCTTCAGCCCTCAAAATTTAATGCATAAACTGAGTATTTTAATTTTTCAGTGTGCTAAAGATTCTCAGGGACAGGCAGGGAGATTGCTGTGAACACCAGATTGTTGAGACAACCCACAGACCTCACAGCCCCTCCAATGATGGAGATATAGTGTGGCCAGATTCCCACCAGATGTGATGACAGAAACAAAATTTTGGTAAATGTTAGAGGCACTTCCAGTCCTTGAACATGAGAGAACATGGCTTTGCAGTGCCAATATGGGATGTTATATGACCTGTCTCTGCTATAACATTTTCCACCCAGCCTTGAAATCAGGTGGAGCCCCAGCTATTGCCATTATCAGACACTGACCAGGGTAAACATAATGCAAATGCTGGGACTGAACTGCCTGTGACTTGGTGAGGCAAGAACCCCACAGCCACTCAGCACAAGGGCAATGGCACAGACAAATCAGAGAGCAGCACAGGCGTTTTCGAAACTTTCCCAAATCCTACACTTCATAGCAAACTGAAAAAGATTAAAAAACCCCCGGGGGGTATGGAGGGAAGCGAATCCAGGACTTTTGGAAAGAGCCAGCAATAACTGCAATAGTTACAGGTATACCCACAGTTTGTTTAACACTCATCAGCAATAGAAGTTCTGGACTGATAAGGGGAGAACAGAAAAAACTGCCATTTTTATCCTCTGAAAACAAAAAATAGCTTTCACCTTGCAGTGCATCAGCACAAACAGGTCTGCTCACATCCAAGCAATCAGAAACATACTGCCAGCACTCAATCACTGTTGGAAAACAGGCAGCTTTGGGAAAAAAAGGATGGGAAAATTTTTCCGCAATGCTTGGGAATGCTTGGCATGCAGAAAACCCCTGCTGGCTTCCTGCCGCTCTGCCTGGGAGACAGAACACAGAACTGCAGATTTTGCTGATAGCATCCTAATGTGTTAATTTTGCTGCTGCTTTAAATGTTTTTTATCATCCTTGGTCAAAGCAAGAGAAAGACAGGAGGGACCTTTTACTTCTCCCTTTGAAGACACAGCAGGCTTTCATTCAATGGCGAAGTGTCAGAACCTGTGCTTGGCCAAACAATTTTGCATTTTTGCAGCAGACTGCATGTCCCTAAAGATCTTATCTGAACCATAGGTCCCATACATAATCCCATGGTTACATAAGAGTTGGTCTTGGAGCTGGCATCCTGTGCAGATGATGTTCCTTCATTTAATGTGACCCACAATGAACCCTGGATGTCCTACTGATGGAAATGCCTCCCCATTGTCTGTGGCTTTGTGCTTTCTCTTAAAGTTGTATCTTGGCCTTTCTTGGTTTTCATTTTCACACTTGCACTGACGCTGGGGCACCAGGACCATCCATACCAGAACTGTGTCAGGGCAGGGCAGGGTGGGTTGGTTATCTTCCTTGCTGATCCTTTGGTTCTGGTCCTACACCAAAATGTTTCCTTGCAGGAAAAATCATAAATTATGTCCTTGGTGACAATTCCCTGCTCTGACTCTGGTGCCAAAGCCTGTCTGAAGGATGTCACCCTTGAGCTGAATGCTGTAAGGAAGCAAAAAGATTCTCACATTGTGTGCACCCAGAACGAGCTTTATCCTCAGACAGAAAGGACACTGGTTATATTAACTGGAAAAATAAACTCCAGCCTTGAACACCATGCTTACCTTGGCTGCAAGCACAAACCGGTTCACATCTATATGCAAGGTATGTGCATGCCCCTGTGGTTCCTCCCGCTTTGTGGCAGGAGGGATCAAGGAAAAACTGTGAAGAAGAAAGCTTTTACAACATCCACCACCAGCTTTTGAAAGCAACAGTTTGGACCCATTTCCTGTCTCACTGACATAGGCAAGTAAGATGGGAGCACTAGGAAATGGTAGCACTCAATTTTTAAGCTCAAAAGCACTACAAGGAGTATGGCAATGAAATTAAAAATAATATATGATTTCTGTCCCCAGGAACTGCATGCTTTCCTACCAGGGAGATCAAATTTAATGGGCACAAATAACCATTTACATAACAACAAGTGTGCTGCTTCTTACAAGACTGTAAGAAACAGCATACTGTAAAAAGGGATCTGTAGGCCAGAGCTGAAGTGACATTGATTTTTCTAGTGATAACAATACTCAAGCAAATAAACCACAGGGCTTTGAAAACACATCCAAGATATGCATTACTGTTTAAGGCACTTAGATGAGATGGGAAATGAGCCTGCTGGAGCTATTCCATATCTGAACAAGATGCAAAATAGTAGAGTTTGCAAGACCCTTGTGTGCACAGAGCTAACAAAGGCAATCAGGAAGCAGGAGGCTCTATTACATGTTTTCACAATACATGTCATGCATATTCCTCTCTGTCATGATGTGATAAACTGTTTGTTTGTATCCACAGATTCACATACTGTAAAACAATCAGCAAAGGACTGCTGCAGGTTGTCACTGCTGATTCTCTAAGCTTTCTGTGACCTCTCTTTTGACCATATTGTTGCTGTTTGTCCTTCTAAAAAACATGTGGCAATATTGCAGGTATCAGGAAGAAAGAAACATCGCTAAAGCAGAAGTTTAAGTGCGTCAATCCTTGCTCAAAGCAGAGCAGCTGTTAAACATCTGCAGCCTGAACACTGAAGCACTGCACCTTTCCTCTTCCTCACTTAACCTAATGCAACTCACAGTGTTATCTAGTGGCCTTGCACTCTTCTGCAGCCTATGGTCCCATGCTGTGTCTCAGGTTGTTTAAAGCAAATAGAATATATGTAGAGTTTCTCTCAGCCTTTTCCTATAATTAAAAAAAAATCAGGTAATAAGTCAGTTTTATTTTGCTTTTTATTCAAATGTCATGCAACTTTACAGACAATTCTTAAACCTCACAAACCTCATACAAGAAAATGTGTCTGTTCATTTTGTCAAGATGAAAACACAAGGACACAGAGGTTAAATGACCAAATGAAAAACGTACTGGAAAATTAGTGGCAGAACCAAGAACAAAACAAAAAATAAAGAAGCCCTTTCTCAGCAGCCATCCTGTACTATAAAGTCTTCATCACTGTCCTTAAACACAATGCATAGAAGTGTACAACTGCTTCCACTGATGCTCGACCATTAACAATATTTTATCATGCAGACAGGAATATAAATTTTCAATGTAGATTATTTCCAGTCTGTAACAATTGTTTCTAAAATCCTCAAGTGAGTGTCCAGTATTTTGTGCTTTGAAAGCAATATCTTCAACAAATGTAACTTTATGATCAGGAATAATTTAGTAATTTTTTTTTTCAAGTGAAATATTGGGATAACCAGAAAAGATGACTCTCTTCTTAAGGGAAGTTTAGTAAGGACAATAATTTTCTGAAATTATTGTCATGCATGTTGAACACTAGGGGTCATATTTAGATAACCACTGACATACTGCAGAGCACATCCAGGAGAGAAACAACCACTCGCTCATCAATGACCCATGAATTTTAAACAATTTCCAGAGGAACAGCAGTGGTTTTCATAGTATACAGTACAATAACTGGTTTGCTGTGAAGTGCTAGGTTGACTCCTGTATTTCTGTGTTTTTGACAGGGAAGGCTCACAGCATCAAATGAACCCTATCTTTCTCCCTAACAGAGACCGACTCTGTGCAGGCATTTCAGTCTTTTCCTTTTGTATTTTTGGTACCACAATAGTTCTAGTTCAGGAAGAGGGGGAAAAAATTTTTGTTGTTGAGACAAAGTGCTCTGGAGAAAGCTGTGAAGTTCCTTTAGGAGTCAGAATCAGAGGCAGCAGCATCGGTATTTTCATTAGTTTTACTAAGATTTTGTATACTTACACATTTCCTGTAGTTAACTTTCACCACCAGAGAACAGGCTCCAAGCAAAGTACCTTGATGTTAGTTTTCCACCATTCCCACAGTAGTGGGAAGACACAGCAAGAAGATACATGCATTTATGGAAGTGAAGCTCTACCAGTGTTGAAACATAGATGTGTTCCCGCACATGAAGCAAGAAAGACGAGAGGTGGCCTGGTGCATGTCTTTGCATTCCCACTGTCCCCAGCTGTGCCATGGCTCCCCAATGGCTGCAGAAGGCTTGTGTGCTCATGCTGCTACAGGTTATCATAATTCTGGATAGATCTCAACTTGCAGCATTGTGCTGCTGCAGTTCCATGCAACGAAATGCAGATATAGAATACAAGAGTCATCTCAAGCATAACACCATTCTGCCCTCATGGCTTGCTTGTTTCCTGTGCTATAATTTCCACTACATAGTTGTTCAGTCACCTTTAAAGTCCTAAGCACTGGATTTTCCAGCTTTTACTTTTGAAGACTATTTCACAATTCAAAATGTCTTGCTGTCACAGAGGTATTCTTGACATCCATCCTAAAATTTCCTTTTCTTAATTTCATCTCACTATTCCTAATTAAAACCCATGTGAAAAATTTCTTCCCACAACTAGAGACAGACTAAGGCTGATCTTTCATGCACATGCAAGCTCAATAAGAAACAGACAACCTGAATTCCTCTTGTCTGCAAGGTAAATGCAAGACTAGCACCAAGAAAACCTCTAAACAATATTCTTTCAAATTTGAATTGATGAGTATGTTAATATATAACTAGTTTGAACTCAGATGCTGTAGAAAACATGATACAGTACTGAAAATAAATAAGCAGTGCAAGACAAATAAAGGTCTAAGATTTTTTAAAAGCCTTTACTGCTCTTTCATACTAAATATATCATGTCACAAACATGTCTTTCAATCTCTCTTTGAAAATGTATTGCCACACTTAAATATCCCCTTCTTGTGAAACTACCTGACCAGCACAACATCTTTCTGAAGTGGTTAACAAGATATACCAAAGCCTTATTGCTGATAACTTAGTAGTAACAGATTATTAATTGAAACAAGCATTTGCACTCAGGCAAGGTGGTAAAAAATCCTGCATTCAGACTTTGGCTAAAAGTCATCAGTACTTTACACAATAATAAGAGATTACTCCATGTTGTCCTGGTTAAATTCTGATTTACCTCTATTGTGTTAGCTTTCAATTTTCCTGTAGTTTCAGACTGAAAGGACTGTTTTTAAATAAACCTTCTTAAAAATGACTGCACTGTGTTTCTAGTACACAGCGGCTGGTTTGGTAACGCATATCTCTGACATTGAGCCTCAACACTGAGTGGAACCATGGATGTGATACTTCAACCTCTAAATACCCTGCAGGAAATAAAAAAGTTCTATTAATATAAAAATCTAGCAGTATAAACACTTTTTGTTAACATATGTAGTTGTTTACAAAGTTTGCTCTTCAGAAATCCGTGTTATTCATATATCATATTTGTCTCAGATTCAATTGCAGAAAAGACAGAATAGAGAACTGAGACTCAAAAGGACTAAACTAACAATAGTCAAAAGCCTAAAGAAATTATTTTAAATTGTTTTTTGCTGCGTGGGACAGAGGAGCTGCACACAACTAATTGCTGAAACAAATGCCTTTTCCTACATCAGGCATGGCTGAAATTGTGGATTTGTTTCCAACCCTAAGTCATGCCAAAGAGTGTTGGGTAAGTATCCCTCTCCCAGTTCATCTCGACAGGGTGGATTTTATCTGGGGACAGTCAGTAGTGTGATGCTGACCCCGATTGCAGGGTGGATGAGAAAAGCACATGTCTGGATCATGGCCACTAGGGATGGGCACTTCTGTGGATTTCAGGTGGAAAGCCTGCTCTCAGCTCTGCCAACTGGAAAGGGCTTTGTCTGGAGTAAAGCCAACCAGGCAGTGAAAAAAAAAAATCTGTTTTCTTAGAGTCCTACAGACAATTTGTACATAAAACAGGTGTAGTAATAGCATAATTTTTTTTTTTTTTTGCTTAGGTGCGATGTGACAAGGTACGCATGAAAGGCTGAGGCTGGTAGCTGAAAGAGTCTTCTTGTGAGTTTTCACAAAGCTTAACTAGTAGTATTTTCATGCTGGTAGGTTTTAAATAATTTGTTGCAGTATTTCATTGTGGTGCATTTCAAATCCCAAGGAGTAACCTATTAGTTCTGGAAACTGTCATCTCAAAAAAGGGAAAGTTTTATAAACTGTTAGAAGCTCTGTGTTTCGCTACATCTCAGCCTCAAAATTTTTAACAGTAGGATCTCCACCCTATATTACATAGAAAGTTATTTTATTGAGTATTTAAGTTTATTTTGGCATAATCCATTCCTATAATCAGATAAAAACTATAAGAGGAGGATACATATTAAACTGCAGAGTTTCTATCCAATAGCAATAGAGCACTATTTTTATCAAATGTGTGACTCTGGGACAAAATAAACACCTGATGTACTAAAGTGAGGCAGATGGGGCAACTCATCAAAGGCAGGTCAGAGGCTGGAAGAATTAGCGAAGAACTCTTATGCTAGACTCTTGGACTCACCTCTACTTGATATGTTTTTGAATTCCAATAAGAAATCACATAAACAAAACCTGTGCACTTAATTATTGAATTTAGAATTTCAAATCATAAGTTGGACACCTTTTAAAACCTGGTGAGAAAATTTAGGTTGGGAACAGATTATGCAAAACACTGAAGCATGGACATTTGCTGTGACAATGAAGAGAGTGACTCATCTTTGGAGTACTAGCTTCACTATCTGGCTCTTCAAATCACAGTTTCCCTGGTTGCGAATAGAAGAGGCCCCTACAAAATATGGGGCTGAACATCCTCACTTCTTCTTTTTAATCAGGATAGGTGAATTCAGTACCTTGCAAGAACTGGGTTATGTTTGAGGAACTACAGTGCTGTGTTTTGTGTAATTTTCTGTAAAGCTGAGAAAATCTTCCCTCAGTAAATTGTGGTTGGAGAATTATTTGCACACTGAAAGTAAAATTTTGGTTTGGTAAGGACCAGGCCTGTATGCTGCAACCTACTTATCTAGGGTTTTATCCAAATAAATAAAATCTACTGATTCTTTGGGGAATATCCCACAAGTACATCAAGACCAAATATTATTATTCTGCTGTAGCAAAAGAGGATATAAAAGTAGGAAGTCTATTTCTATGGGCTGTCCCAAGACACATAGCAGCAAACCAGCAAGACAACTCAAGAAAGGAAGAACTAATGACCACCTGTCTCTAGCTTTGCCTAAAGGAATGAGAGGGTGGGAGTCCCTGGTGGCTCCAGGAGCGCTCTTTGCTGCAGATGCAGAGCTGTTGATCCAAGAACTCTTCAGGACACCCTACATGCATTGTGTGCAGCAGTGCTGCTGTTTCTAAGTGACCTGGCAAACAGAGACTATTCCTTTAGTTTGGGAGGATGAATCATTGTTCCAGGCATGACTTTTAAGCACACAGTCTCTGCACCTCCTGCCCAAAGCACTTCCTTCCCAATGCACTGCAGGTCTGTCCTAAATTTTCATTTCTTCTGTCACGAGTAACTCATTCTTGCCCCATTGCAGCCCAGCTGGAAGAATGACTGCTAGCACTGGGGAGCCTGCTAGTGAGGTCACAGACATACAGCAGGCTCTCTCATGCTCTTTCTCATATTCCAACAGGTCCCAGAGACATGTTAGGGGTAGATGGAGAGGAAAGTGAGATAGCCATGAAAAAAAGTGAGGGTTTGTTGTGGATTCAATTTCTCCTTCGAGCTGTGGTTAACTCCTAGGATGCTTCATAAGAAAATTAGAGCTTATCTAAGGCAACATAAATTCCCTAGAGATGTGTTCACACTGTCTAATTTTAGACATCTAATGTATGTGCTCTGACTGGCCTTCTGAACAGTCCTGTCTCTTTCTCCATTAACTCTGTGGGAGCTCAGGCATCCAGGCTCTCCCCAGGCTCTTCTGCATTATCTCCTGCAGTGACAAGTCCAAAGTGGTCCAAAATATTGAGACTATACATTTGCAGAAGCTCCACTCTCTTGAACTCCAGCAGCAGGTGCTGCTAGCTGGTGCAGGGAGCAAAAATCCCCCAGCATTTCTTCTCCTGATTGACCATCCCCTGCAGGGAGGTATGACTGGGGCATGGGGAGGTATCTCCATTAGCAAGCACTGCTGTGTGATTGCATACATGTGTTCTTTGTGGTACTCATCTGAAGAGACCTCTTGACATAAATGGCCACGCCTGAGTTTCTTCTGTCTTCCAACGGAATGACAAAGGGACTCAGGAGGCTAGGATTGTTATATCAAAGATATACAGGATGCAATAAAAATCCTACAAAATGAACATTTTTTGTGCTTTCCAAGAATGGGGGATACATTTATGAAGTGTTTATCTCCCACTTTATTCTTGAATAGGTTGTGATCTGTCTTGCAATTGCAAAGTGCTTCAAATCTTATCCTTCAGTGACATTGTGTTGATGTGAAAATGAGATGCACTAGAGACTGAAAACTTTTCACTTGGTAGGTTATAGAAGCAAATTGTTTTTGTTAACACATAGGTGATCTTCATGAGACTATCTCTCATGTATCTGGTTCAGTGACAGCTCCTGGCAAGGAAGATAAAAAGGAAATCTGTGTTTCAAGCAGACATGGGAGAAGTAAAACAAAAGAAAAGGAAAAGATCTTCATCATCTATGAGCTGTTTTAAAAAAATATTACATTGAAGAAGTTTTAGGACATAGACAGCTTCTTCAGAAATACTCAGGATCCCTGCAACACTGTTGCATGAGTAGCAACTTCTCAGAAGGGGTATTCTGGCGGTATGCTCATACAGAATGATCACCAGCAGAGTTATATTAGGGTATGCTAATGGTGTATGAACCAAAGCAAGCAGCCCTGATGGACCAAAGGTGAATGTAGAGCTAAAGAAATCCTAGTAATAAGACTTCTAGTGTAGTCTGAGGTTTTTCCTGTGGTTTTTTTTTTTTTTTTCTGTGCTTTAAATCTTAACCAAATGCTTTTTTTGAAAAAATAGCAGTCTCAGCAAAAGTGTTTTGTTAAAATAAAAAGAGTACTGTCTGAAAACAAAACCCATTTCAGCTTTTGGAAGAAGAGAGGAAATCTAACAAGCCTAAGAGGTCTTCTTTTCTTTCCCCCAAATTTTTCTTTTCTACATTTTGTAACACTTACTTTTTATTTATTTTATAACAGTATTGAAGTACTGTAAGCTCATGTGTCAATCCACATGCTCTATCACAGTCAATTAGTTTACATTGTGACTACTAGCTGTAGTCTTTAATACATGTATGGGGCCTAAGACAATTATCTCCAGTTATGGGGAAGTCTTAGAAAAGTCAATAAGAGCATCAAATAAAGGAGGACTTGAGGCATGTTTGCTCCGCCAAGTATTTTGAAGAAAACAAACCTCAAAATACAAGAAAATTCCTTCCTTCGAGAAACCACCAAATTCAAACCTAGTGCCCAAAGCCACGTTCTTGTCCACCTCTGACCTGAATAAGGCTCACAGTCCTGCTCTCCTAACTTCATGCATGTTATAAGATGAAAACACATCGTCTTAATCAGACCGTCAAATTTTAAAATAGCTTCTGATTGCATTGTTTTAGTAAAGGTAGTTGTGATGATTGCATACAGGGTACAGGAAAAGCATGTCTTTAAAAGACTGCAGCCAGTGTAATTTACCAGAAATTATCTTGGCCCAGGATAAGTTTTAAAGGCTACTTTAAATTATAGTATGATATTTATTGCCAGGAACACTACTCTCTTTGATACAAATTTCCCCAAAACAATTGACATATAACTGGTTTGTCCAGATGTTATAGTCTGCAAATGTTACTTGCTCTTTAAAGTGGCAGTTGAGTGTTACCTGTGTCTCAAAATTAAAAAATACATTGATAAAACAGTAGTAAATTTGGCTGTGCAAACACATACTCATGAGACTACTCTGGTCATACCATAGTCATGGAAGATAGGCAGTAGCATAAAATCTTTGGAATATCTCCTAGCATTCTAATATATTATAAACTGAGAAACTAAATTAAATACATATCAGTGTATGCAGGTTTATTTTGTCACAATACAAAAAATTGCAAAAATTACAGAATATTGGTAACTAGAATTATGTCCTCCACATGCTGGAGCACAGGAGTTCTTTAGACTCAGCCTGCACCTGGTCCCATTAGCTTTCTGCCAGACTGTTCCTGACCAATCTATGTTGAACATGCAATGCAGGAAAATAGACCAGGAAAGCACATAAGAGAGGGATTTATACAAAGCAATTACGTGTCCTTCAGTACTTTTGTCTCCAAATGAGAACTGTATTATTTTTACTCAGCTAAAATGCCACAGGTATGCTGTAGACCAGAAGGAAGATATTGATCTTATTTTTTTCACAAGCTACTCAGATATATATGATTATTGTCCTAAGGCAATGAAGAAAGCCAGTAAATTTGTCTAGTCTTGTTTGATTTTCTCAGGATGGAGTGGGATATAATTACTGGTGCAGTTATCTCTGTATTCTCTCCTATTATACTAGATAGAGGCTGGACTTGTTTATTCCATTCTTATTTCAAAAATATAGGAAAGTATCCCTGCTGTCATTGGAAAGAGACTGTGAAACACAATTTATTCCTCAATGAAGAAAAAAAAAAAAAAGCCTTCACTTCATATATGCTAATCAAATTAAAGGTCTAGTCTAATCCTACAAATTGGTACTAGAGGAATCTTCTTGATCTTCAGCATTCACCTTGACCATGAATACAATACTGGCTTTTTTTTCATGACCATTCCTTCCAGGACATTATGTATTGGATCCAGGAAATATTTACACTCAACAGTGCTCATCTAACTGCAGTGAGGCTGACACTGTATCTCTTTGAATTTGGATCAGTGCCTTCATTTCGATTAGAGTAGACTGAGAAAAGGTTAAAATAAAAACAATAAAAAACCAGGCAAACATTTCTTCCAGAAATGCTTCAAAAGCCACACCAACTTGTCCCTTAAAACGTTGGTAAATATCATGCCTTGTTACTGGATTTGCATTACTCTAAATACTAATGATTTTTTATGTGCTTTTTTTTTCCTCCACCATCAGTAATTGCACATTGACCTGACATGCAAAAGACATGCATTGAAAAAGACACGACCTTACAAGGTATTTTTATGGCATGAAAATCACAGTTTCAGTGCCTTTTCCTCATTGGGTTGTGATGTTCTGGCAGCAGTTGGGAGAAACTGGCAAAAGAAAGAACAGGTCAAGTACTTTAGTGGCTGCATGCTGGGACTTAGCTGGGGCAACTAAGTAAGTTCTGACCTCTTGGATGGGTGGAAGGGCTGCTGACAATGGAACATGAGATAGAATTAAGTGAAGGAAGACCTTACATCTCCTGCTATCCCTGCTGAAGTAGGGGTATCTCATAGTCCCCCTTTAATCAGGATTGTAAAGTCCCTGTTGAAGGTGCTTCAGAGATGTTTGTGTCCATCTCCTTAGCTTTGCAGTCCTCAAGGAGGGACTCTTTGAAGAAGTATAGAATAGCTGTGACAATTAAGTCCTTCACAGAGGACTGCACAGACTATTACATATGCTCAGAGACTTAAGAATGATCCTAACTTAATCAGTATAGGTTTTCAAATACGCTTCTGCATTGGGCTCCCAATGGAGAGAAACAAAAATGCTATGTATGATGCTAAATGGCATCATACAGGGTCTCATTAGCCTGTTGTGCCTGGAAAACTAAAAAATTAAACTGTCTTGAATGCACTGATAGCTGCTTCTAGCTACAAAATGATGAAAAGCAATTTTGAAACAAAATTACAGGTTTTGTGCCATTAGGCTGATCTTGCAGGACAACACATTACTTTAGTGGGTTTCCATGCCTCTTTACTTTCTTTGTGCTCAGTATGCAGAGGAGATCTCTTCAATTAGGACCCCCATCCCCAAGGAAGAGTTAAGGACTTCACTTGCAATATATTATTTAAGTGCATTTCATACTTTTGCTTTTATATGGTTTTGACCATTTCAGAAAACCCTGGTGGTGGTGGAGAGAGATCACTCATAGCACCTGCAAGGCTTTGTCAAATGCTAATGTCCATTATCAAAGATTTCATTTTATGAATATTAAGATAAAAACCTCTCCAACCAAATAATGGCTGGATAGCTTCAGGAAATAGCACCAGGAATCGCATGAAGGAACACAGGTGCTAAAGAACTACTTTAAAGCTTATAAATTCTCATTATTGTACAATAAATTAAACAGTAATCTCTATGGGATAACATACCAACTTGTTCTTCCATTAAAAGTGGATTTACAGCAGTAATCTAAATTATTTCAGCAGCATTTATCTAGTTATTGCTTCTAGAGCAAAGTCTGGATGCAGAGTATGTAGGAGAGGACCTTTTGAAAGGGTTTTTCCTAAAAAGTCTTTCATAAAAATCAACCTGAATTGCAGCTTCATATTCACTGCTACATTACTAGACAAACTAAAGACATAGCTCCATGACAGTGTGAAGGTGTTTACTGGCAAGTATGTTAGAATGAAAAAAAATTAATGGGAAAGAAAAGGGAGCATCTAATCACTATAAGTGACCTTCAGATGATAGATAAAGTTAGGGGGAAAGATACAAGCAAACAAAAACACAGAGGAGCACAATGGGCTAAACTTATCCCAAGTATAACTCCGGCCAGATGGCCAGTATCTGGTTGTCAAAATATGTTTAATGGGAAAAGAATGAAAGAAACAAATGAAGTATAAAATCTGTTCTAGAACACTGGTTCTGTTTGGTTAAATCAGTATGCCTTCTATAATGCCATTCTTTGAGATCAATTACTCATTATTGCCCTGCCAGTATCAAACTGTGATCCGTGCCATTTTTCTGACCCCTTTCATCACCCTGCTTTTTCCCCCAGTGTTCTATAAATAGCCAATGTGCTATTTTCTTGTGATCACTGTAAACAGGGGTTTTAGGTATTTTTTTACCTATATCACCATGGAAACAAGATCTGTGTCTACATCTATGACTAGTCTTTCTCTAGAGTAAAAGCCTTCATTATCTATGCAAGCTTACAGCTAATTGTTCTACATAAGATATGGGTGTCTTATTGCTACCTACTACTTCGGAAATTCATTTCATGTAGTTGCACATAACAAGCTGTAAAGAGGGTTTTATGAAGCCAATAATGCAGATATAATACTTAAGGAATTCCTTTTGGATTGGATATATTTATTTTTCCAAACATTTTGTTTGAGAGAAAATGAGATTGCTATCTGCTGTTTCCTTATTTTTTGCAGGAAAGCAAAGGGTTGTTGACTTCCTCTCCCCTCCCTTCCTTCCTTCTTTCTGAAGGTACTGTACTCATCTGAAAAAAAAAAAGAGAACGAAATGATTGTTCCTGTTCTCCTTCTTAAGTCATTTGAAACATTGTCCCTGCTAGTTTTCTAAGTTTACTGCAATCTCTGCACGGGGGGGAGGGAGACAGCGGGAGAGAGACACAGATATTACAAACATCAGAGCAGGTAGTGTTTAGGGCAAGACTCCTTCCAGCTTCAACAACTGGTAAGTTAAGTAAATTGCTTTTATGATTAACTCTTTAAAAGTGCAATACATATATCTGTGTTAGTATTAAGAAAAGGTGTTAATTAGATACACATTTAACTGATAAAAGAGTAATAACCATATGCATTAATAAGCAGTCTATTTACGCTAGAGATACCTATAGTCTGGTTTTTAGATACTGGTGCTATTACCATATGGTTTAACCTAAGCAGATAGGAAAGTATTTTCTAATGAGGCTGATAATATTCACAATATAATATCCTGCGAATTTTGCGTATATAAGTCCTGCCACGAAAATCTTGTTACAGGCTTCACTAACTTTATCCCAACAGTTTCAGTAAGATTCACTGGGCCATTGCTAAAATACAGAGAGGAGCTGTGTCATATGGGAATCAATGTATTTCATTTATCATCTGCCAGTACTGAAGTCTGCTCCAACACACCAACCTGTGCTATTGCTGGGGCTGTTTTTGTTCCCTTCAAACTGCATTGTGTTTAGGATTACACATGTTTATCTCTAATCATCTGTGTATATGATTAGTCTAGGAACAATGACATTTAGGAGGTGGTAAGATGGTTCCTGGATCTCACTTGGAAAAAAACAAAACAAAAGAAAAAGTTCATGTTGTGCAGTACATCACTATCTGATCACTATTACTGATCACCCACATCAGTAATAGGATGGACTCAATAGTATATCTGTTTGCAAATTTTTAGGCTTCAATAATGTTTTTCATGTTGATCATAAATGCATCAGAATGATCAGAATTGCCATGTGAAATGAGTGACTGAATGCAAGAGCAGGTTTCAAATATTGCATGAGAAAAATCCCGCCCTGCACACTTTTATAGAAGCAGAATGCAGACGTGGGGCAAGAAATAGGACAGGTGTCCATTTCTATGCAAAAAGAGAATTTGCACATCTTGTGATTAAGTATTTCTTCAAGGTGCTGCTCTCTGAAGTGCAGGCTGCCCACAGCCCAGACAGAGAGGCTACAAATGGTGGGGAGATATTGCAAAAGGCTGTCAGGCAGCTCCAGCTGCCCTACTCCAAATCCTGCTCCCACCAGGGTACCTGGGCTGCTTCCGCCCTGGGACAGCCTCCTGCTCTCAGCCCTCACTGAAACAACTAGTGGAAAGGACTTTCTGCCTCCCTCTATCTGGTGTCTTTCTACAGGTTTTTCCATAAGAAGGAATGATCTACCACAAATTCAGCCCAGTTTCTGGGTAAGTTTTGCTTTGGGAGCAGCCAAAGGGGGTTTTGCCAAAGGAGATGGAAATAACTTGCTTCTTGAACTCTTTAGCTTAATGTTGCCATTCAGTCTAGTTTGGTACGAGTCAATTGTTTATTTGGTTATACTTAACTCACAAACAATTTGTTATCTGCTAATAACAAATGTCCGCCAGATCTTGCCGTGAAAACCATCGGCCACATCTTCCCCTTGAGATATATGGGTTTATTTTTATGTGACTATATACTGATTCAAATTAAAGACATGATTTGGACAGCTATTTTGACAGTTACATGTCAAACACCTGAAATCCCAGTTTTTACATCAAGTGAGACTTATAGGAGTCTTCCAAACACACAGAGAAGATTACATAAGCTCTGTGTTTGTGGTGGTATTTTCTTCAAACTGCAGGGAATTAGTCTGGATTGCAATCACTTTTAAGTTTTTGGTCTGGTTGGTTCAAAAGTTAAGTTTGCCATATAGGTGAAAGTAAGCCGCAGCCTTTAGGTCCAGGTTTTATTGCTGAAGATAATAAACATTTGTGCTTTCTTGATTTAGATCACGTATGCAATAAATCCTTTATCTGAGACATCGTCTGAAATATATAAATATGAACAAATTTGTTCAAATCATAGTAGGTGAACAAAAGCAGTACACACTGTTTTAAAACCCAATCCCCAATAATAAGCACAGAGAAAACTTTTTAAAAGGAATGCTTAGTAATTTGGCAGTAAAAAACAGACCTTGAATTTTGAATTTCATTCTTATAATTTACCTGTTAGGTTTATTTTCCTTTTAAAAATACATCTTTGCAATTCTTTGGAGCTTATTTATTTTCACTTTGTATAATTTATTGTCAGAACCACTGTAACATGATTTAGTACAACAGGAGCTTGTAACAGAACTAATATCTTTCTTAAGGTGTCAGAAAAATTATTTTTTGGCTGACATGTTATTCGTACGTCACTGAGATATTTACAGCAGAGAAAGGTATAGTCTGAGTCTCTACTGGGTACAGATTTGCTACTAGTTTACAGCACAAATTAAATATTTATACAATGAATTTTCAGTTATTCACCCCAATGTTTGTGAGAGACTGGACTGTTAATGGTTAATGACTCAGCTCTTAAAATTATAAGCCAAGAATAAAAAGAGACAATTTGTGTTTATTTTGCTTAAGGTCTTACTGCTTCTACTGGTAATAGACATATTTATGTATATAACATAAATAAGTAAATGATAAGTCAGTGTATGTATTTCCTCAGAGAATTATTTAAAGCCATTATTTCCATTTGATGTGTTCTCAATTATAATGAAGTAAAATATAGAAGATTATAGCTTTTGTTTGGAAATAGAAAAATAAAGCTATACCAGTAATGGCAGAGAGGTTACAGAAACAATTTGTAGCCTGTGGAAATCCCAAGTTAATAGGTCTGGTTCAAAAAGTATAGAAGCTAAGAGAAGTCTTTCTATAAATGTCATTGCCTTTTTATATTTAAGACCAGCTTCTTTAATGTGTAAACGATTGAGACTTTTTGGATACAGAATAGTAGCACTGAGTTACATTCCTAGTAACATTTTGGCATGTCTAATGTACATTTTTGACCAGGAGATAATTTTAAGCTTTGAATCCCAAGGAGATGTTGTTTCTTTTTGTTGTTGTTGGTTTTTTTTTTCTTTTTTTTTTGTTTTGTTTTGTTTTGTTTTGTTTTGTTTTGTTTTGAATTGTTTTTCATTCTTACAAACAAGCATATCAACAAGAGCCTTGTTTAGGACTATCTGGGTGCAGAGCAGAAAGTGATGGTTTGAAAGACATGATGTGCATCTCACAGATAAATGTAGCATGATGTCTTTAGGGTGCTGTTCCTGGTAGTGCCAGAGAGATATACAGGATTTAGAACAGGATAAGCATGAGGGGTGAATCATAGAATCAACCCAATTCAAGCCCCATACGATGAGACAGAAGAATATGGATTTCAGACAGAATTTACATTGTTTTCAATCTTTGAAATTGCAAAGACTCAGTGGTGCAGAAAGGTAGAAGAGTGGACTGCTCCACTCTTCTGGACATGTCAGCAGAATCTAATCAGAAGACACAAAAGCAGTAAAGGCTGCATAAGGTATTGGGGATTTTCTGTGGCTGTGCTGAAAGGACACAAATCAATGGTGTGTAAGGCAACATCTTATTTACTAGTTGATAAAAATGATCCATAGTTTTTAAGCACCAATGCATGTTCTTCAGTACCAAGTGATCCAATCAAACTGCTCCTTCAAACAGACCTTATAAGTACTGTGAGACTGCTACAGATTGTTATCAAATTATTCATTTGTTTGATGGATTAATTTTATAACCCAGCAAAATTTTAAAAAATAAACCACCTATTAGAACAAAATAGTTACTTTCTTCTTCTGTGCAGTAATTTTCCATGACCTAGCTTACATTCTCAGAAGATCACTAAAAAGAAAGGAATGTCATCTTGGAGAAGAAAGACATATAGAGACACAAATAATGCAAAGCCTTTGAAAAGAAAGAAACAAATTCAGGGGGAAAAAAAAGATGGGATTATTTTTGCTGAAAATTTGCTATTCTGAAATTGAGAATGCAGCCTTCCATTGCTGTAAAAATTCAGTGGCATTTTAAAAATGATATTCAGATTTTTATCCAGTGAAGAGGCCTAAGTTGATCCCCAGCAATTATTTAAAACATGCATTGAGTTGCATGCTGGATGTGTATTTTTTGTTTATATCTTCCAGACAGGTACTAGTCCTTCTTGCTTGACTTCTAAAATACTAATGATCCAGTGAAAAATATTACTTAATGTTTGGTTTAGATCCTTCCAAATGTAAAAACGTTTTCCCTTGTTTCTGTAAAACAAATGGTTTTATACGTATTACTGTGCTCTTGATAAGTGAAACACAGTATTTTCTTTCTCTACCAACAATTCTTAATGTATTGTAAAAACTGTAATGTCACTGATAGTAATTAAGCTAAGTAATCATGTAATAAAAGAAAATATTTTTGTGCTCTGGAGGTTATGAGAAGAAATTATGTGAATAATTCTTTTTTTCTTTTTACTTTCATTTCTAATTTCCTGCTTTTGATGTTAGAAAAGACCTGTTATTAATTATTTAAATGTAGGATGAAAATGCCACCCTATTTTTAATTTCTCTTCCTTTCCTCCCTCTTCTACCATGGAAGCTAAAACACTAAGCCATTTTCCTCTTACTTCGTGGATGTACAGGAATTAATTGATTTAAAGGAAAAATCTTAGGTAAGACGTGTGTTTCCTGAAAACCTATTTTTCCCTTGTCAATCTTCAAAAAAGTAATCCTGAAATCACCCAACTTTTCATCTGCATATGCTCATTAGAAGCACTAGAATTCAGAGAACACTGAATATGAAGTTGACGATTTGTTTAATTACTAAAAGTGATAAGTTAGTCTCCTACACTGATAACATCACATTTTGCTAAGAGCTTGAGATAGGTAAAACTAATTTAAAATTGAAAGCAAGGCTGTGAGAAGGAGCACACATTTTCAGCTGTTCTTCTTGGATGATGCTGTAGTAGAAGTGACGTTACTGCACAGCAAGGCCCACACAGTCCTCTGTCTGCAGGCCTGATGAAGAATAGACACCATCTAATTTTCCCTGCATGGAAGAATCTTGGTCTTCCCACAACGGAGGATCACATGTGGTGGCTCTGGGAGAGAACCATGTGGCTTTGCCCCTTCCTGTTCTGACACCAGCCCCTCTGATAAGCTACAAGTGTGTTGGCTGGGAAGGACAAGATGAGTTCTAGCCTTCCTTTAAATTTGTTGCTATTGCTCGTTGTGAAAGAGCCCCTTATACTTCAGTCTTCCTTTTTTAGGGTTGCAATGTAACTGTTAGACCCTTTCTGCAGTGATGAAAGACTTCCTCTTTCATGGTGGGCTCTGTGCTGGATCTGCCACTTAAAAATTTTAAATTGGAAAGAACCAATTAATACTCTCACCAACACGCAATACACGGGATCTAAAACAAATCGAAAGGTGTCCAGGATGGATGTGTTGGAATGCAGTGAGTATTTCAGGTTTAGTTTTTTCTCTGAGCTGCTTTCTAGAGCATATAGTGTTTCAGCTTTGGTGTTTCAGCTCCAGATAAAACTTATTTGAGAGTATTATTTGAAAAGGCGGCATCTGTCATACAATACTTCCAGTTAGCATAATATTTTTCTGCTAGTCTGCTTTTCCTTAAAAGTATTTAGAGTACATGTGCAATGAAAACAATACCAGGAGGTGGAAAAGGGAGGAATGACCTGTTTTTAGAGCATCTGTCAGCTTCTAAGAACCAGCAGAAGTAGTCTGAGGCATCTGGTAGGCACCAGCCCACCCTAGGTTAGTTCCTTAGTGCAGATTTCTGAAGCTGTGAAGATCATCCTGTATTTGTCCAAAATCATTGTCCTGTGATAGGAATTCCATGAAAGTGTAGAGGACCTCCTGGAAGAGCCACCTGACAACAATTTGTTCATAGGCTCACCAGAAATTAAGCCCACCCATTTACAAATTAGAAGATATTTTTTCTATAGAATCACAGAGCAAGGAATCACAGCAGTATGAATGCTATATCAAACAGTTTTCCTGCATAATGCTGCACTCACAATACAAAATCACCAAGATTTCTGGAAGAATTTTGTGTCTGTAGGCAGCATTTTGTCAGGATGCCACAGAAAGAGTCACATATATTGGAGGAATGGTGCTCACCAACTCCTCTTTCCTCTGCCAGAAAAATGGAAATACCAGTCTTTCATTTCAAACACATTAATTGATTTTTTCACATCCCACAGAAAGTGAACCCCACTGAAACTTCAGTCACGGGTAAAGAATGCAGTTGAATGGCTATTACTTGATTCTGCAGGACAGGGATCAGGACTCAGGGTTCAACCTAATGACTTGCTGCAAGAATTTTGACTAATTTGTTTCCTGCTAAAAAACAATGAACAGGCTCCCACTGGAAGGCAATGAATCTGGTTAGGACAGTGAATCATGACAGAATTCACTGGTAATGTTTCTACGCTCAGACCAGAGCCTTACCTGCTATTCCCTCTAAAAGACTGCAACAATTCCTATTAATTTTTCCATGTTTTTTATGTGATACTTGTTTTTTCCAGGAAAAAGGTCCTGAATACAATGATTTGGGATGGCGTTGTGGAGGTATGGGCAGGGATTGGTAGAGAGAGTTATATTAATACATCAGGTGATTTCTTACATAACTTCATTTTATGATGCTAGTTGGCCATTCTTAGTCATGCTGCTGAGTCACAGTGGTTTGATGGGGTTTTTGGTTTCCTTTTTCTTGTGATGAAAATCTGAACTGAGTTAGTATCCAGAGCATCACTTATGGTGAAGGAAAGATTAGTACTAGACTGGTTTGGAAAATGTTCAGAATTTCAGGTTTCAAACTATGTTGATTTTCTTCTTAATTTTATTTTTTTTT
Organism: Pyrgilauda ruficollis; assembly: GCF_017590135.1. Taxonomy (NCBI): domain Eukaryota; kingdom Metazoa; phylum Chordata; class Aves; order Passeriformes; family Passeridae; genus Pyrgilauda; species Pyrgilauda ruficollis. The sequence goes on from NW_024529266.1 coordinate 2,400,981, forward strand.
GACAAAAAAATAATTGCTTATTTATTTGTGATTCTAGTCTCTGTTCCAGTATCTGCTGGTGCTACTTGGTTAAGTCTGAGCTGTCTTTCCCACTCAATATGCTAGTTTATTGAATTCAGTAAAATTAGCATTTTAAATCTGTTTCAGTTTAAAATAATTAACCTCAAGAATTATTCCCCATATTGACCAAATGAATTTGTTTTCTAATTGAAGAAAATTGTAGAAGCAAGACAGAATTTGTTTTGAATTTCAGATTTTCTGTAGTTTCGGCAACAAACTAGTGCTTATTTTTTAAACTTTCTTACAGTTAACAAAATCATTAAGAGCAAGACGCAGGATGTGTTTTGGGGATCAGAGAAGGAAAGTATTTTTGTTGTTCAGTCAAGGAAAAGATTCAAGTTTGGCACCACAAGTGAAGGGCAAAGGCAGAGAGTATCTTAAACTACTTCTTGCAGGTACTTCATATGATCAGACAAAAATGCCATTCTGTGCTGGAACTGAAGAAGTAAACACATTTCTCTTCAAACTAAATAATTAAAAAAAAAAAAAAATGAACCCTCACTGAATGAAATTGTGAGATGCATGTGCAAGTGATAATTTTTCTGGACAATAAATACATATTCAGTGCAGTTTCAAAGCTTTAATAGAAGTTTTATGCTCTGGCAGTTTGGAAAGCAGAACTCCGTAATCACCATGCAGATATATCAAAAAAAGTTCCTTCTAATGGCTCAGCAATTTGCCTTAAGAGCCTTTTTAAACGCTTTCTTCTTGGTAAGGTTCTTATTTTTTTCTTGTAGGGTCTCAAAAAAATAAACACAGTGGTGTCCTAAGAACAGCACTGATATGTCTAATTCCTTTACTGTGTTTTCTGTTGTACTTTGGTTCAGAGGGAAATATCTAAGTCATTACTAAGCCAGCTTAATTACAAGTGAGTAATACAGGCTAATAAGGATTAATCAGTCTTTACAGCCAAGCAGCTTTTCCAGCAAGAAATCTGCTCAGTCTTCAGCTGAAATAAAATGTATTCATCTTTCCTAAATAAATAGGAAAACATTATCTGGTGATTAATTTTAATAAGGGGACACTAAGATAATTGTTTAGTAGCAGATATGTTTTTATAAATCACACACACACACACACACACACACACATACACACACAAATATATACTCACTTCTGTCACTTTGTGGGTGAAATCCTCTTCTTTCAGTTCTTGTAGGATATAACACGTCTTACTGAAACACATGGTACCTACCATTTTAGCAACCTTCAGTTTCACTATGAGTTTTGAATTGTGTGAAACAAGGAATTGAGCACAAAATAAATACAAAAAAAGCAATGGTTCTGCTGAGGACTAATTATACTCTTCCATGTTTAAAAAAGCCTAACCTTTCATTAAAACTTAAGCTGTTTTGGAAACTTTTTACAAAATCTCTTCCATGCAATCCTCTAATCCCTTGGCCCTTTTCCAATCATGTGTACACATTTTATCTGGTCCTTTCTTTTTTGAGGTACATGCGATGCCCATAAGGTGCCATTAACTGCTGATGGGGGAGCCAGCTGGCTGGCTTGAAGAACAAAGCTAACTTGGTTCTTCAGCTTGAAGAACCCTTAGCTATCATTTAAGACAACAAAGATATGGGAGGAGGACACACCATCTCTCTGGCCTCCATATAGGTGATAAGGACACTGGGATTACAGTAGGAAGGAAAGCTCAGTGTATTTCCTTTTTAAAGGTCATGAATGCCCGTGAAATGTTCGCTTTCAAAATAAGAGCTCAAATAGGACAGCACGAGGGTTATGGAAGGGCATCCTTTTTTGCTCATTCTAATTTTGGATGTTCTTCATAGCTCTGTTATTTTTCTTAAAATAACAGCTCAAACCCTCTCTGTTCTGTTTATAGTGTTTAATGATTGTGCATTGTAGGTGGAAAGATTATACCCAAAGTGTTCTTTAAGGACTCCACACTCTATCCAACATCACTATTTTACTACAAAATCCTTCCTAATATTTATATTATTCATTTTTTCTTTTTGTTCACGCTGTCTCTTTTTATATCAGTATATAGAGGAAAAAAAACCTAAAGCTTCATGGACATAATTTGATAATTTTCCAGAGGAAAAACTATTAACACATAGGATTTCCACAGTGCCAAAAATGCATTATTTTAATTTGCATTGGCAGATATGGGATAGACAGGAAACAGGGATGGAGTGATAGGACTTCTATAAACAATGATTAAAGTGACTCCACATACTTTATAAAGGCAGGGACACATCCATGGTTCCAGCCTACGAAATGAGATCGCCTTATCCACTTAAGAAAAGGAAGAAATTTGTCTAATTGTCATCACCTCACAGCAGTCTAATCCCAAATCTTGTTCTCAGCTACACCCCAGATATTGCATAATTATTTCAGTGCAATACAGATGATGTCAGAGAGAGAATTAAGCAGGCTGCTTAGGATGAGAGTTGTTTAATTGAGTAATTAACTGAGCTGGCCAATCCATCATTAATTCCAATGCCTAGTGAGGGCAGGATCAAATTGCATTTCCACCCTGCCTTCTGGCAGCAGTTAGACTTTGCATGTTTGAAACTCTTCTACTACATGTGCTGCAAATCTCACCATTACGGGAAACCTGATCTTGTCAGCCCTGAGCTTTGAGCAGGGTCTGAAAACTCAAGATACCTGTCCCCAAATACTCTCAGGAACCAAGTCCTGTAAGAATACTTATATTAACTGAATATACACTGACAACATCAAATTTGGAGAAAAATACAAAAGCCACAAGACAGGAGACTGGTTAATTTCCCTCCCAAGGAGTTTGGACCCACACCTCTAACCTCTTAGTGGAGTTAGGGGAGTTTAGCCCTGCCTAAAGCTTGCGCTGGTCTCTCTGGTCTCCTTCGGCTGGAGCTGGGCCTTTAGGCTAATAGAAGTGCAAGTGCCAAGGGCAGGGAGCAGGGGGAAGTCAGATGTGATTGTTAGGGGCTGCAGACTCCAACCCTCTGGAGTCTGGACTCCTCCCAGGCGTAACTTCAGGTTACAATCTGTTTGCAGGAAGTTTTTTAAGATGCCTTAAGATCAGGCTGGAAAGCTGACATAATATGCTTTCCTGTTTCTTGTATTCTTCCCAATACCAGTGTCTTGGGTGAGCTGTACTGCCAGCCTGAGCTGACATGCCTGCTTTTACACCCCCCGGCGCCTCACCAGAAGCTCGGCTCCCCCTAAGCTAACTTAGCAGCCTTCTGCGGAGGAACGGCGAAAGGCAGGAGGCGCGGCCGGAGCCCACCCTGCTGTGGGCAGGGAAGGGGCGGGCCCACACGGCGGAGCCGGAGGCCTGCCCCGAGCGGCTGGGTGTTCGCTCTGCCTTGCGCTCCGGCGCGGCTTTGAATTCCGTGTCAGTACCAGCAAATCAGGCAGATACAGGTGCTCAGCTCAGGACATGAAATCTTGGTCCATTTACACACTGTAAGACCATTTAATGTGCTGTGCCTTGCAGGCTCCCATCATGTATAGCTGTGGTTTGGGGTGGCTTTGTGTAAAGAGGTAACACTTCAGAGTCTGTTGACTTCACATTCATTTCATTATGCAGGTTGTCTCTGTGTTGCTGATCATTTTAGCAAACAGAATAGAGAAATAGGGAGTGAACAACAGATAGAATACAGAAATTAAGAGGGAAGAGAAGGACTAAGAAAAATCATGAAGAGGAAGAAAAAAAAAAAAAAAAGGAGAAAGAAGGATAAGAAAAAGAAAAATAAAGATCCAAATCATCACTCTAAACTATACTCAAAAACGACATTGTTCATGACCTGAAATAACCAGAGAGGTCCACAGGGCTAAGTACTGCTAGAGGCATTGCCAGTAAGCCCCTAGGGTAGATGGTCTGTGGGTAACCCAGACATACTGCTCTGTCACCCTCGCCCACTCCCTTGTTAGGTGGCAGAAGGGTAGAGAGAATGCCAACAAAGGTGTCTCTAGAATAAGGACAGAGCACACATAAAAGTAACAAGAGGGATAGCAAACCATTTCGCTAAACACAACTAAACACTGGAGAGAAGAAATAAGTCTGCAGCTACCTCACTACAGCATCTGTCAACCTATTTTTGGTTTAAATTGAATCAATTCAAACATGGAACACAAATTATGCCATAAACCCTATAAACACATCTGATGCCACAAACAATACCCCAGCTTTGGCAGGCTACATAGTGGGACTGCTCCAGACTTTCATCAGAGGAAATCTGAAAATCTTGTTTACTACTTTTAGTAATTATCAAAATAAAAATTATCTGTAAATTATGGAAAAGTGAATGTGTATAATTTTGATACTATTTTAAGGCATTTCCTCTATTATAATGAACACCAAAGTAACTATACTCCTGTGAAAGTGCTCATAGTGTCTTGCTCACTAAAAATGAAAACAATGAAACAAATACATACAAATCCATCTTATTTCAAAGACAGTGCAGGCAAATGTATATGTTTGACTTCTGCATTTCTCAGCTAATATACAAAAGATTATGCAAGTTAAAATATTAAAATTTGGGAGAAGCAAAGACAATGAAGGGAGAATATTTCCACTGCACAGTTTCCTTTGAGAAGACCCATTTCTTTGTATTGGTGACACCTCCCAGACAATATTAATGCAGCTATGCTGGATAGGAAGCCCTTAGACCAGAAGGAATATCTAAAATGACTGAACGTCAAACTAGAAGCTAGGATGATACCAAAATAGCAAATGAAGATAAAAAATAATTTAATAAATAAGATGTCCTTGAAAGTTCATTACTTGTTGTATCTATTTACTGTGTCATGCCAACCTATCAGATTTTTAATCAACTAACTTCCTTTGATTTTCATTAAGCTTGTCTGCAAAGGTTGCCACCTGCTGACATATGTTCTGAAGATATAAGTATTTTTTTCATTTGTTTGAGGAATAGATGGGCTCCTATCTCATTGAGCAACAGAACCGATAACAAATCATAAGGGAAACTGTGAGAAGTACTTTCAGGTGCCATTGGAATTCTTCCCACAGGCCTTAATGAGGTCTGATTATGTCCTATGAAGAATTACAAAGGTTATCACTTTTATTTTACAAAGTATTCACTGAGAGAAAAACCTCACATTTGTTGATGGAAAGAAGAAGTTTTATCCTGAAGCCTGCTACCAGCAGATGAAGGTAATTTCCCAGGGAGAAGTGAAAAGACAGTGATCTTCTTAGTACTATCATACTAATGTAGGAAGAAAAAACCTAATCTGTTCCACTTCTCATTTTGTCATTCCAGATCATGTTCATGAACAATTGCTTACTTATTTCTAATTCCAGTTCTATTAGTGGTGATAATCCAAAAAGGGAAGAGAAATATTTATGGCAGTATCTTTATCTTGATAGCACTCTCCATTTAAGCAGATATACGCCTTGTAAAAAACATGGGGCAAGAAACCTTATCTCCATAGACAATTAAGTTAATGGTTAAATCATAGACTTCCTTTGACATCTCACTTCAATGCATGTGAGACTGAGAAAATAAGTGTTTGTAGAAGTGGTATTGAAAAGTATTTGACTAAACTAAATGACTATTATTCCCAGCTCAGGTTTGTTTTTCTAAAAACTTCCACTATATTTGTGTCTCCTCACCAACAACTGCACTCATTGATTTTGAATACTTTCTACAAATCCATATTTTTTTTACAAGGTAGTCCAAATTTCACAAGGTAGTCCAAATTTTTGTCTTCTCCCAGCTCCAAACAATGACAGAAGAAGAAGTTTCATTTAAAACATAAATAATCTTTTAGGTTAACTTCAAACATTGTAGCTTGAAGGCTGATTTGGATGTCTTAATACATACTTAGTTATAAATGCACATAATATGCACAGAGTTTATATAGTCAGATTGAATTTATTAACATACACTCCATATGTGTTAGTGGGGTCCATTTTTCAAAATGTTCTGCTTGAAATGTGGATATTTATGCCTGGAGAACATGGATGGAGAGTGCTCCTTGCAGTGGCTTCTCTAAAGAATAAGATGGTAGGTTTGACACTGATTTTAGACAAATTCAGATATGGGCATTGACATGTTTTATTACCTTCTGCCTAGAAGGATTCATGCTTTCAGTGAAGGAAGATAGCAGGGAAAATTGTAAGGAGGGATGAGATGTGTACTACCCAAAAATACTTGGTTACCAGTAATGGACATTTTCACCTTAGTACAGGTGTTCTTGGCATTTTCAAAGTCTGACAAATAAGTTAAATCTGTCTAGATTCAGTAGGGAGCACTTCACTGCTGAAATGAAATTAATTCAGTATAATAAAATCCCTCAGTCAGATCCTGAGACAGATGCAAGTTTTGCATAAATAGCAGATGAGAGAAAACTATGTAAATAATTTTCTCCTTAGTTCAACAGCTGTATAACTGAATACATTTAAAACCAAAACATGTTTGGAAGAGCAGACTGAGAGCTCATTAAACCTATTAAGATAATGATAATTATTGCCATAATAACAGTTGACAAGAATCAGTGATTGAAAAAACCCCCAGCTGGTTGTTCAATAAAGCTGAAGCTCACCAACTGCTCAACTCCAGCTCAAGAAATGTAATACTGTTAAATTTGTCAGGAATCCTTACCACATCCAACAGAAAGAGCTGTTAGTTTTAATTCTTTGCTTTTAGACAGCCATATTTCAGGCCTCAAAAGGAGAGCAGAATTGCGCTTTTACAGGGCATGGTTTCTGCAGTCCTACATGTTCAATTAACCATAGAATTTCTCTTCCAGAGAAGAGAAGCTGGCCAATTTGGCCCCTTTTGACTTATTCCACTTTGTGTGTTTCATCTTCTTCTGAAAGAGCAAACATAAGTAACTCATTAACCTTTGTCATATCTCATTCACTCATCTTAGCCTTATTTCTGGCTTTATGATTGTGTTGCCCAGGAGAAAAATCAGAACAGTTGTAGTTACTGTTCAAATTGGAGAAACTTCATGACCTCCCATTTTTATGGCTGGACATGTTATTAGTCTATAGACAGAAAATACTTTTGTCCAGGAAGCAGAATCTTGATTCTACAGAATTCTTAAGAAAATTTGCTGTTGGCTCCACTACTGGATATTAACTGGAGGTATTTGCTTGTAGAGTGAATAGCATTATTTACGTACTTTCTCTAATCCTTTGTCTTAGAAATGAGTGGACATGAGAGGGTAAATGGTGATTTATATTCTGCATTAAACTCTTCCTCTTTCATGGAAGTTAAGAATATTAGCTGCTGCATAGAAATTCCTCAAGAACTATCCCAACTCACTCTGATTTTTCTTGTTTTGAAAGGGCAGAAAGAGCTAATTTGTAGTTCTATTCTTCAAAAATACTGTATTTCCATTTACATAAAGAAACAAAATTTGAGGATGCTTGTCTCTTCTACAGAAACTGACTTTAGTTCTGGAGTGCTCAGTTTAGTGGGCACTTAGTTTATGTGGAAGGGCCAATACAGCATGGAAATCTCTGTCTCAATGAGTTTCCAAACCAACTTTTCAAACCTAGTAGCTTATCTATTACTGATAAAAGCTAGAATTTTATATGAACATCCAATGTTTAGAATCATACTACATAGAACTACATTTTAAATAATAAGTTTTGCAGAAAGAAAGAAGTTTAAAGTTCTTATATAGGAAACACAAAAGGTCCCTAGGTGTTATTTGAATTTTAAAATATGGAAATAAAAATAAATATTAAAATAATGCAAAAAAAATTTAAGTTCAAACTCCCTGGTGTTGAGTATTAAAATGACATCTGCTACTCTAGGGCCAGGTAGAAAAAGGGTACTGTGGATTTGTACTAAAACATTCAAGTTCTCTGCTGAAGCTGTTTAATGAACAAGGGACTGTTCCCTCAGTATATTTTGCATTGGGGTAAAACCTGTTGTCTCATCTATGGTTTCCTCAGAACTCATATTTTTGTGGAATTAAGTTATGGACATAGTTAAGATCATGCCTCTGTTCAAATTAGCAACACGTTTCCACCAGAATGAAAGGAGAAATAATTAATGTATATATCATGGTGGTTTCAGGGGTAGAAAAACCAGCAAGGTGATCCATATGTAGACTTCTCCTTTCCTTTTAAGTCCTCTTGTGTTGGATTATACAGCATATCTCTGATTGTGCTGGTTGCTGACTGTAAACACTTTCCCTTGTAGGATTGGTCCTGTGATGCCTGTTGCTGTGGCCAGTGGAATAGGCCCATATGCTCAGTGAAAGCAGTCAAAGGTTAGTAGTGCAAGGAAAATGTTTCTTTCTGATAATTTCAAGGGGTTCTACAGCTCTGTGTTCCAGAAAGAGTGAAACGTCGTGCAAAACTCTGTGCAGAAGAGGGGAGTAACTGGCAGCCAAGAAACAAAAAAGCAATTAGAATCAACTCACTGTCATTTCTGTGTACTTTTGGCAGCATTTCAATAATCCAACAAAAGCCGTAAAGAACATAGCTGGGTCCTCAATTGCTGTGCACTTTCTTAAGAAATTTGTACCCTTATTGCTGGGGAAGAATGAGACAAAGTTGGAAGATGTTTGAGGCACATACTTTATAGGGAAGATTTTTATCTATAAGCATTATGTTCAAATTGTGTGAGTTTACTCTGCTAAAAAGGAGTTTGAAAAGCATTTTTTTTTCTTTTGGAAATAAATTGAGGATTTTTCAATACTTGGGGGATTCCCTTCCCCTTCTCCCTTTTTAGTAAGCCAAACCTTTGTACCCAAAGAGTTTTCAAGATCTAACTGTTCCTTATTTTGACTAGAGACCTAGGGTGACAAGGAAACATTAGGATAAATACCCAGTAGAAGTTCTCTCTGATGAAACATACACACATGTATTACATATATATGTATGCATGCACACAGACATCATAGTGTGCAGTTTTGAGTACCACGTTGTATGAAAGATATAAATAAAGATGGTGAAGGGCCTTGAGGGGATGCCCTATGAAGAGCAGTTGAGGTCATTTGTCCCTTTCAGTCTGGAGAAGAAGAGACTGAGGGAAGACCTCATTGCATTCTACAACTTCCTCATGAGGGGAAAAGGAAGGGCAGGTACCAATCTCTTCACTCTGGTGACCAGTGACAGGAATTGAGGAAACAGCCTGATACAGTGTCAGGGGGACATTTGGTTTGAATATCAAGAGTAGATGTTTCACACAGATGGTGGTTCAGCCCTGGAAGAGGCTCCCCAAGGGAAATGGTCACAGCACCAAGCCTGACAGAGTTCAAAAGCATTGGGGCAACTCAGGTTGTCCCAGGTATGTGGTGTAATGCTTGAGGGTGTGCTGTGCAGGGCCAGGAGTTGGAGTTTGATGATCCTTGTGGTTCCCTTGCAAATCAGGATATTCCATAATTACTTGAATTGATATTGTGTATATAAATGTGCACTATTTCCAGTCAGTGCGCTAGTGACTGAAAGTAGTATTGTGGTATAATTATGAGATACGTATCCAAGTTGTAAGCAATTATTTTATCTTTTCCCTCTATCCAATGTGGTTTTTTGAGTCATAAGTTTATATATCCTTCACTTTTTCCTTCAGTTAGTCCTCCTTCTTTGGGAGTTATTTGATGATTTTGTCTAAACTTTCTGTCTTAAAATTTTGTCACTGAGCCTTTAGTTTCACACTTTTATCTCAAAGATAATTGCTGAGTCTACAGAATTAGAAGGAAACAGTCTGCAGAAAGTTTTTTAAGATGCCTTCTCTTGCCCATGGCGTTAACTAGGTCACAGAGATGTGCTTTTGCCTATCTTTGGAAGAAGACTTATCCAGCATGGAACTTCCTAAAATAGAAATAGGAGTGTGTTTAGTGCTCCACTCACTTTCTTGCTCTCCACCCAGCATTTCCAATAATTATGTTATAAATAGAATCAGCATGTCAGAGATGATAGAGGGAAAATGTGTCTAGTTTTCCAACCTAACCTTTGTCTGGTTGGTTAGATACATGCACACAAACACACACATTTATATAAGTGCATCCCTCAGAACTTATGCAGAGAGAAAACTGGAGAGGCCAAAGCCCAACTCGAACTTAATCCAGCTACTCCCACAAAAAATAGCACAAAATGTTTTCATATATATATTCACATAAAAAAAAGGGCCAAGGAGAATCTTCATTCTTTGTTGGATGTGGGGTGAAACTTAGTGTTGAATGATGAAGAAAAGGCTGAGGTACTTTGTGCCTTCTTTGCTTCAATCTTACGCAGGCAGACCAGTTGTTCTCAGGGAGCTCAGGCATCTGAGCTGAAAAACAGAGACAGGGAACCAAATTAAGCCCCCATACTCCAAGGGGAAATAATCAGCAACCTGCTACAACACTTAGACCCACACGAGTCTGTGGGACTGATGGGATCCACCCAAGGGTACCAAGGAGGCTGGTGAAAGTAGCTCACCGAGCTACTTTCCATAATTTACCAGCACTCCTGGATGTCTGAGGAGGCCCCAGTTAACTGGAGGTTGGCAAATATGGCTCCCTCCTACAAGAATGTTTGGAAGGAGGATTGTGGATCAGGTCATCCTGAGTGCCATCAGACAGCATGTATAGAGCAGCTCAGCAGGGGATCAGGCTCAGCCAGCATGGGTTCATGAAAGGCAAGTTCTACTTCCCACACAGGACCTCCTTTTATGACTCAGTGGAAGAAGGAAAAGCTATGTATTCTGTCTTCCTGGACTTCAGCAAAGTTTCTCACACCATTTCCCGCAGCATTCTCCGGAGAAACAGACAGCTCATGGCTTCATGGGTGCACTGTTTCCTATGTAAAAAAATGCCAAGATGCCCTGGTCTGGAGAGTGGTAGTGAATGGAGTTACATCCAACTGGCAGATGACCACCAGTGGTGTTGCCTGGGGGTCAGTACCGGGCCCAGCCCTGTTTAATGTCTTCATCGATGAATGTGGGGATCAAGTGTACCCTTGCTAAGTTTGTGAGTTACTCCAAGCTGGATGGGAGTGCTGATCTGCTGGAGAGCAGGAAGGCTCTGCATAGGGATCTGGACAGGCTGGATCATGGGCTGAGGTTCAACAAGGCCCAGTGAGGTTCAACAAGGCCAGTGCTGGCTCCTGCCCTTGGGTCACAGCAGCCCCAGGCAGTGCCACAGGCTGGGGCAGAGTGGCTGCAAAGCTGCCCACAGGAAAAGGACCTGGGGGTGCTGCTGACAGCAGCTGAACATGAGCCAGCAGTGCCCAGGTGGCCAAGAAGGCCAATGGCATCCTGGCCTGCACAAGCAATAGTGTGGCCAGCAGGAGCAGGGCAGGGATTGTCCCCTGTACTCAGCACTGGGGAGGCCACACCTTGTGTGCTGTGTCTAGTTTTGGGCCTTTCACTCCAAGAAAGACATTGAGGTGCTGGAGCATGTCCAGAAAAGGGCAATAGAGCTAATGAAGGGTCTGGTTCACAAGTCCTGTAATGAGTGTCTGAGGGAGTTGGGGTTGTTTAGCCTGGAGAAAAGGAGCCTCAGGATAACATTATCACTCTCTACAACTGCCTGAAAGGAGGCTGCAACCAGGCAGGTATTTGTCTCTCTCTTCTCCCAGGTAACAAGTGACAGGACAAGAGGAAATGGCCTCAAGTTTTTCCAGGGAAAAAACCTCTTCATTGAAAAGATGGTCAAGAACTGAAACAGGCTGCTCACAGAAGTGATGGAGTCACCATCCTTGGAGGTATTTAAAAGATATGTAGATGTAGTACTTAAAGACATGGTTTTGTGGTGGATTTGGCAATTAATGGCTGGACTTGATGGTCTTAAAGGTCTTTTCTAATGAAAGTTTTCTGATTCTATGACTCAAGAAGGACAAGGGAAAAGGTAGCAGCCTTTAAGATTAACCAAAACTTATAACCAATGTTTTAGATGAACCACAATTTCAGATTAAGTTCCCCGTATGATCAGTGTAACATAAAATTTTGCCAGGAGAAAATTATTAATCTGCCTCATCACATTGTATCATCAGATATGCTCAGAGCATTTTTAGGTGTCAGTTACTCTGGAGTCCCAGGGGGTTTGTTGACATCAGTTTTATATTTAGTTTTATAGTGGTGATTTTGCCCACCTGTTTAGAAGCAAACAAACAAACAAACAAACAAAAATCTTAGATAAAGCCTGTTAAACTAAGTGTAATTTGGAGAATTGTCAAATGTCTTTCCTCCCCCAGATCTGCCAGGCAAATATCTCTGTGATTAAAACAAAGAAAATAAATTAATCTCCGCCTTCTTATTACAATACAAAGTGCGAGCAGCCAGGAAACATGGCGCAAAACCTGATGGTACACAGTGTCCTTAGATCACTTGGCCATTGTTTTCTCTCACAGCAGCACATGTTAATGATACAAAGAAGTTTAACATTTTTTGGCTTTGGCTTTTCATGTCACAACCATAATAAATGTGCATATTATTGTTTGTATTGCCATATCCTTTAGATGCACCGCCAATTTCTAGAGCCTGTTCATGCACAGCCAAGGACAGAATTTTGCCCACAAACAGACTGACTGAATAAAATCAGGCAGAAACATTGCCATACTGGTTCATCTGTGAAGTAATGTGTCACAGTACAGGATGTTTATGTTGTAAAAATGTTGTGTGGGTCGAATCAGTTACAGGAAGACCAAAGTTTTTTGCTTTTCACTTACCAGTTTGATTCTGCTTTAAAAGGCTTTTGTCCTGTATGGACCTAAGAAATCCTTAGTTGTGTTTATTTAAAAAACCCAACAACCTTCAAAACAATAAAATGGTCAATAGAATGTTAAATCCAGAAGAACATTAAGAAATAAACAGATATGGTGTTTCTTTTGCTTATTTTAAGGAATTTGGGCCACAGAGAAGAAAATTGAATATGATGAAAAACGAAGAAACAAGTTTTAATGTGGACAATGCCCGAGCCTCTCCCTTCTCCCTCTGCCTGCAGCCTCTCAGCCCCGTTACAAAGCCACACAGAACAACGCAATTTGATGAAGAATTTAGAGCACACCTCTCACATTTCCGTTATGGTCCTCCTCCTCTTGAAAACATGGAAACATTCCAGGGGTCCTTGGAAGGAGGGTCTCGCAAACGCAAGAGCATGCCAACAAAAATGCCTCCTCCCATCACCCTTGAGGATTCCTCATCATCACCAGATCGACCTGAGGATCACAATGACATAGGCTCTTCCAGTCTCCCCTTGGTGTTCCAACAGCCAGCTCAGCCCAAGTACAGTTCCCAGATGATCGACCTCTGCAACTTTGGTTTTCAATTCTACAGAACTCTGGAGCATTTTGGAGCCAAACCCATTAAGCAAGAACCAGTGAAGCCTAACATGGCATGGCCCAGTAGCCCAGCATTCATGCAGGCTCCTTACCCTTATTATCCTAAAGTCCACCCTGGCTTAATGTTTCCTTTCATTGTACCACCAAATTTTCATTTCAGGAACCCTTTTCAAATGAAAAGACCTCCAGAACCACCCTTCAGGAGGACTGAAGTAAGAGAAAGTGGTGAAAACAAACAGAAAGTGGAAAGAGTAGATGTCAACCTTCAGATAGATGACAGCTACTATGTTGATGTGGGGGGTGAACAGAAGCGTTGGCAATGTCCCATGTGTGAGAAGTCCTATACATCCAAGTACAACTTGGTCACCCATATCTTGGGCCACAGTGGCATTAAACCACATGCTTGCACCCGATGTGGCAAGCTTTTCAAGCAGCTGAGCCACTTGCACACGCATATGTTGACACACCAGGGCACTCGGCCGCATAAGTGCCAGGTGTGCCACAAGGCTTTCACTCAAACCAGTCACCTTAAAAGACACATGATGCAACACAGTGACATCAAACCTTACAACTGCAGGATCTGTGGCAGGGGTTTTGCCTACCCCAGTGAGCTGAAAGCACATGAGTCTAAGCATGAGAGTGGACGAGAGAACATTTGTGTGGAGTGTGGTCTGGACTTTCCAACTCTGGCCCAGCTGAAGAGACATCTAACCACCCACCGTGGCCCTATACAGTACAATTGCACAGAGTGTGATAAGACCTTCCAATACCCAAGTCAGCTGCAAAACCACATGATGAAGCACAAAGACATCCGCCCATACATCTGCACTGAATGCGGCATGGAGTTTGTGCAGCCCCACCACCTGAAGCAGCACTCCTTGACTCACAAGGTAAGCCAGCTCTCACCTTGCATCTGAAGGTAGTACGGGGATTACAGGCCATGAAAGATACACATAGGTAGGTCCCTCCTCAGAAATGTGGTCTCTTGCCAGCTGCAGAGGCTTACACAGAAACTCCAGCATTGCTGGCAGTCGTATCAGCCAGATGTTTTTGTCAGCCTTAAAAAAGTACACGCAAACCCAACTTTGTTATAAGCAAGAATTCAACTAAACCCCCTGTATCACTTCCCCAAACTGGATTCATATCTCTCTGTTTCTTAGGGTTTTTTTTGGAATGACCTTCTGTCAAATTTTGCAGAGTTGTATAACCACCACTGAATCCCAAAATTTTAAAAGATTATTTTTACTTAAAGCCAGTTCTGATACTTTGTTCCCTTACTTAGTAAGTATGTGCGTTTGTAGTGGACTGTAGCAAAAAAAAAGTGTGTTATTACTCATGTCAAAATCATCAGATTTTGAAGAATCCTTATAATAAGACATTTAAAAAACAAAATAACCCTAAGAAAAATTCCCCTTTGTGCATATGTTATCCAGAATGCCAGTTAATAGAAATGGACAAGCAGGATCATAATAGCAGCCAATTCATATCAAGCAGCAGTCTTGCCTTTGCCGACAGTGGTGACAGCAGGGTCAGCTTAGGGTACAAGAAAGCTTTGGAACTTTTTCAAAAAGATTGCTTTGAAAAATAGGAAAAATGCAATTGTTCCATTCAAGAAGCTCTGAAATTGACTATCCCCTTTTACAAAAATAATAAGACAAGTCAAATCCTATCACTTAAAAAAAAGTTTGCTTCCAGATTTGCATATTTTTCCTTTAACATTTGAATTTTGGCTTTTGCATGAAAAACATTAGAAATACAGAAAGCTACAGCTCTTGAGTCTTTTAGTCACATATTCTTTGAAGCTGCACAACCTCTCCTTTCACATTTGCTTTTTCTTTTCTGCTTCATGATTATAATTTCTGTTCTTTCTGGAGATTCCCTGCTCTTCAGATTTACCATGGAATATTCCACTAATTGGAGACTTGGTGGTTTTTTTTTGTCACAGGAAATTAAATGCCCCTGAGCCCTAGAGAGCTTATGCTTCTTTGTCCACAGCCACAGGTGGATTCACCATGAATAGAATTTATAGTACTTAGCTGACTAAACACAGCCTCGTATCAGATGAGCAGACACTTGAAACTGGTGGTGATGTTCAGTTTTAGCTTTGTAATTAACTGTGAAAACCACTGACAGTCATTTCACATCTTTCTAAAGAAGGGCTGTGGAAGGAGTAATTGCTCTGAGCACCTCACTAGTAAATCCTTATTACCTTCAGCAAGTCAAACTCTTAAGCTGTTTAGTAGCAAATTATTTGATTTTCATAGTATCTAAATCACTGAGAAGCTGACAGACCACATGGGTGTGAGTAAGGATATTGAATTATGTAGTAGTAAATTGAGTGGATAGCATAAAAAGTGATGGAGATGTTCTATAAACCTTATATAAAATGAATTCATTCCATAGTGGTTACTGAAAATTCCACCAAGAATAACCAGGTTTTTTTCTCTGCAATAAATGTGAGATGTATTATCAATGCTTTACGTAAGCAGTAGAGCAGGAGAGGGAAGCCCTGACACTGACTATGTCTGATTAATTTGAAAAAAGCCTTCATTATTTCATTAAGCTGACATTTTGTTTTGCTTCTTTGCTTCTCAGAAGCTTGTAAGAATTTGTCGGGAGAAAATACCTTGAAAAATGTTAAAAGGGAAATAATTTATTATCGACTTTGCTAATGCAGAATGAATAATTCATAAGTCGCTGTACTGACAATTAAATTACCTAGAAAATTTTCCATCTATAGAATTTTTCTTTTCTTTCAGGGTGTGAAAGAGCACAAATGTGGAATTTGTGGCCGGGAATTTACTCTGCTGGCCAACATGAAGCGACATGTGCTGATCCACACCAATATCAGAGCCTATCAATGCCACTTGTGCTTCAAGAGCTTTGTGCAAAAGCAGACTCTCAAGGCCCACATGATTGTTCACTCTGATGTCAAACCCTTTAAATGCAAGGTATGTGCATTTGGTGGCAGACGTATTAACCTAAAGTATATTTCTCTGATATTATCTTCTTATCATAGGGTAGAATTAGAAAAACAAAACTTCCTAACACATACTGTACTTGTATTCAAAAATTAACATAAACTAGTCTGATTGTCTTTCTTTATCCGGGTTCTGCTTATGTAGCACAAAATAATGGAGATAAATACCTGTGGTTTACTCTCTTTCCCTTCAGGATCATTCATCCTCACATAGTTTTGGGGCTTTTTTTTGCCCTGTGATTGTTTAAGTGCCACAGACATTTGAGGACAATAAACATATCTGACATTTGCTTAGTACAAGCTTCCAAACAGAAGTTTAAGTGCTTAATAGCTTGAAACACTGACAAAAAGCAGAAATCAAGTCATGCACCCTGCAGAGGATCATGAAAAAGCAGCAGCCACAATTTCATGCAGTGATGCTATGCAACAGTTCAAGAAAGGAGTCAGAAAAAGCCACAGCAAAATAAAACTACAGAAGGGATTTGAATGGGTAGAGTGTAATTACCAGACTGGAATTCAAGGCAGGATATCAGTATGCTAACAAAACAGCCTCTGAGACCACCTGGCCTTTCTACAATCCTGTGCAAATTCCAGTTTGCCACTTTCCCCCCAGCACTGGAGGCTGGCATTCCCTTTCTATCTCTCTTCTTCTCCCTCCCCATAGACCTTTAAGACTTTATTGACCCTGTTTACTTCTAATATATTTCTTATTAATTATTCATATCTATATTCTTACTCAGTATTGGATGCTGCATAAGTTCTTTTGCTGCCTATCTGGTTTGTTACTGTAGTCATACTTCGCAAAGTTAAAGGCTGTAGATTTTTTCCCCCCTTTAATTTGTTCTAAGATGGCTGTAAATACAGAGTGGAGCATATTACCCAGCTTATGCATAAGTAAGTAAAGACTGATTTGGAAGCAATTTCTATAACTCTTTCATCCTACATCTATATGGTATTGAATATTTTCGTAAAAGGAACTTACGAAGAAGCAGAGATGGATGAAAAATTTTAAATGGAATTATTTTGTCTTGAAAAAATGTAGAATTTCAAAATGTCATAGGAATATATGATATTCAGTGCTAGTTTTAGTCAAAGAATAAATATAAGAAACTGTCAAAATGAATCTTTCTGACTACATAATTTTTCTTTCTTAACTTCAAAACATTTTACTTTGAAAAACTAGCAGCAAAGTCTTCCAACTTCAGTATTTTGTTTTATTTTAATGTAAGTATTATGAAAGTAAGTATGTTGTATGTAGTACTGTTTACATTTCTCTATGTTGATAAAAGAATTTATTTTACTGAAATTCTTAGTGTGTAACAAGTCAGGTCTGCTGGAGGTTTTCATTCTTTGAGAACATCTGCAAACGAGCCTGTTGTTCCCATTTGGTTGAAGTCCTTCTCTGACTCCTCAAACCTCAGAAAATAATCTCAAATTTTGGATCAGATTTTGTGGGTGCAGTATGTAGATACACATGACTTTTTGGTACGTGCAGATTAGCTGGAAGGTTGTGTTCAGCTCAGTGTTTGATGATGACAGACTATTGAAACTTGGGGAGGGAAATAGTTGGAACTGAGAAATGGAGTATCACCAGTATGTTTTCCAGACAGTAACAAAAGCTCTACAGAAACACCTGTTTTTCGTATTTTTTTACTTTTCTGTCCCACCCAGTGTTCCAATGAGGAAAGAAACAAGTAAGCATAGTGAATCTGTTTCTCATATGTTTGAAGGGGTGTGAATCAGCATCATTGCCCCTGACAGTGAAGATTGCAACAATAAGCAGATGCAGAATCAGGAATTACTTTTTTGCATTAGGAACATCCTAACATTACCTCTTTGACAAAGACTCCCAAAGACTCTTGAAAGCAAATATTTCTAGCTGGTACTTGGAGGGTTAAGGCAATGACCAGATAGCAGCCTTTTGGCAGCAAGCTCCTCCTCAGCAGAAGGAAGGATATAGCTGTATGAACAGCCTGCTTAACAATGGCTCACATGTCCCCAGGGAACCGCCTGCAAATAGATTTCATCTTGCTTTCTCTTGTACTTTTCAAAGCTTCCTGTTTTCTCACGGTCCTTTTGGACAGTTTACAGTCATTCTCCCTCTCCTTCTTTCTTTGAGGAAAGGAACACCCTTCTTATGAAGAAAAAAAAAGAAGAAGAAGAAGAATGCAAGGGAAAGAGAGCACAGCAGTAGCCTTTATACTTCACCGCATGCAATGGTTTTCTTTACCTTTTTCTCACAGCAAAAGAAAACATGAGCTTTCCTATGTGTCTAATCACAACTAAGCACATACTATCAGAAGTGAGGGAGTAGCAAATACTTGTCCCTTCTGTTTCCTCACCCAGCTGCAGCCTGGATCTCTCTTTGATTTTCTGCTGAAGAGTGAACTTGTCTGTTGCATTTAAAGGCCTTGTTTATTACTGTTTAAGAAAAAAACCCCAAAATCTGAAGAGTTACGAAGGTATTCCAACAACTGGTGCAACAGTACTAATTTGGATTTGTAGAGAAAGGTTCCATGAAATTTACTGTTGCTTTTAGTGCTGAAGTAAGCAATGTTTCAGACCTCCAATAAAGGATGCAATGGATTTTTCTTCAGCCCAGACAAATATCTGCAACAGATGTTTTGAACACCACTTTTTTCCCCATCTAAAAAATGTGGCTTTTAAACAGGAGTCAAAATCAAAGAAAATGTGAGAGAGAAGTACTTTGAGAAGAAACAAAACTGGGGACAAATCTGGAAGGATGATACTTCATGTGCTGGCTTAGGAGGAAAAAAATCTAGGGTAGAACTAATGTAGACTATTCTAGCAAACTATACTGAAGTCCATTTCATCAACCAGTGCAACTAAGTCTGTGCACAGATTTGCAGCTGAGGTGTTCTCTTCAAGGCTTTAATTTTATTTTGTCTAACATTATTTTGTTAGACAGCCTAACAGAAAGTCCACAAGTAAACCATGTTGTTCCCAATATCCCAGGTTCTCTTGCATAAACTTCTCATCTCCCTGAGTGCTATGGTGCACTGGGTTCTTCTGGAGCTCCTCCCATGGAACTGTCTCAGGGTCATCTTTTGCACTCTGCTCACAAGCCTGTCATGTCAGAGAGAAAGAAAATCTTGTACAATTGTCTAGTTTGATCTGCAGACTCAAGCTCTTCACTGAGCATTAGCTGTGTACTCCAGCTAGATTTGAATTGCAGTCTTACAGCATACAAGTGAGAAACCTACTTCCTTTTACATCTGGATCATAGATATTAATCTGAAAAGTGTCTTGTGCCTTTTTGAAATGATCAGTAAAACAGAGACTATGCCACAGAGACTCATCATTCTGAAAAACAAATTTCCTATCTGCATTTCTTTAATTTTCCTGCCACACCTCTGCACTCTTGTACCATTTCCTTATGTCCCCAGAGGAGATTTCAGGACAAGAACACATTGCGTATCTTGAAGATGTGCCTGACTCTGGGAAATGGAAAACCCGTCAACTTTATTCAGACACAGAACTTTTATGCTGTAAATAACCTTTACAGAGTCCCTGTCTTTTCAGTAAGAAGAAAGAGAAACAGATATTGCCTTGACAGAAATCAACTAAATGCTCCTTCTAAATAAATATTAACACTCAAGACCTTATGAAGATAAGTGTTTGCATGCAGTACTGAAGCCACTCATCTACTCAACATGAGTAGATGGTTACCAGTTCAGACAGAGAAGACCTAGATATAGGAAAGCAAGTTCTAGTGATAACATATGTCAGCCACAACACAAGCAGATAACCAGAAGCCTTCAGCAAAGAGGTATTAGAGAGATATTATGGTTGACATTCTTGTAGGAAGAGTAATGTTACAGGTTGTTCCAGCAGCTGTCAAGATATACTCAGCTGCTGTTACTTGTTGGAAATTTTCTGTGCTCATTAGTAGTCTCAGTAGATGAGAGTCTGATTCCTCCCAGCACTTTCTGAGGTATTTTGTGGTTCCATCTTTCCTCTGAGTGTAAATAATCCTGCATGTTAACTTTCTTTGAACATGAAGAAGACCGTATTCTTTCCTCAGTGGGTGGTTGACCCTTGGAAACAGCTATCTTACTTTTTAAAATTAATTACTCACTTTCAGTGGCTATTCTTTTTTTTTCCACCAACTGTCTTGCCTAAGACTTTGCTGATAAATTTATTTGCTAGAGATTTCATTTTAGTAAAATCACAGACAGAAAAACACAAATGGACCTATGCAGCTGAAGCAAATAATTTTTTGAAAAACAAGTGGATGTTTTCAGATGTTTCTTTTGTAGCACTGACTCAGCTCTAGTTTTTATTTTAAAACAGTAAACTTGCTAATTTTTGTGTTAATGAACTGATTCAATTTTCCCTCAAGAGAGATCTTAAAACACAAAGCATACAGTACTCTTTTTCCAAGAATCCTTTCACTGTTTATATTTCATCCAGATATTCCAGGTGATGATTTTCTGAATTTACATCTACAAGTTCTGTGTCAGTTCTTCTGCAATACCAAATAAGTAAAATCTGAATTCAGATTATACAAATAAATCTGGTGGAGTCTTAGTAATTACTATTTATTAATTGTCTGCCAGATAGTTACCCTGCTAGATGAAGGTTTCAGTTACTCGGTAATAGTGACTCTGGTTCATATAGTAATAAGAATAATTTAAAAAAATTAAAATCCAGTGATAAAACAAGTCAGGAAAAAAAAAATGTAGAAAGCAAGCACAGAAGTTTTCAGAGGATGGAAATAGCCACTTGAATGTGAATAAAATTATAAATCCTGGTAAGGAAAGACCAAAAGACAAGTAAGACTGGATGCCTGTAATAGTGATGTCAAACTCTCATGTCTTAAGAATACATAAGAGTCCAGACTACAAAAGGACCCATCTAAATAAACAACAATGTATAAAACCCACCCGTATTGTTCCATCAAAGGAAAAATTGCATGATCAATGGCTTGAGCTGGCAGGAACATGCTTCAGGGAAAGCTGAGTCATTCTTGCAGCCTCATGACTGCTTAAATTGCAGCTTACTCACCAGAGACATCGAAACACAGGAGCTGATAAACAAATGATGAAAGAATCAGTGAAAAAAAGGGGATGAACAAGAAACACAAAAAACCAAGGAATTGCTTTTTCTAGCTTTAAGCAAAATGTGCAGCCATTTAATTTCCGTTTAAAAAGAAATAATATTCTGCTTGACTGTTTCACAGAAAAATTGGTTTTATTTTATAATTCTATTCCTGCCTGCCATTGTAGGTGATTAAAGGCTAGATGTATAAACTACAAATTGAATGGGTCACCAGGGCAGAAACTTTTACTTTGAATCTCATTCAAGTCAAGAGCCTTCCAGATTACTCCCTTAAGTCTTTGCCCTCCTTACAACAACATTGACTGCTTTTGGGCAATCCTGGACTATGTGTGCTGATCACCAATATTAAGAAATGTCAGCAGTTCAGAGTGTCTTAGATACTCAACCATATGTTTTTGCCTGTAGGATTTTTGATGGAACTTGGAAAAATATATTGCAGCCAAAAACTGTCAGAGTTTAAGTTGAGAAGTATAGGTCCTCTTTCCTTTAAAAATGTTGTCCTTGAAAATACTGCTTCAAACTAATAATTTTCATTTTAACCATTTTTACAGCTGTGTGGAAAGGAGTTTAACAGAATGCACAATTTAATGGGACACATGCACTTGCACTCAGATAGTAAGCCGTTTAAGTGCCTCTACTGTCCCAGCAAATTCACCTTGAAAGGAAACCTAACCAGGCACATGAAAGTCAAACATGGGGTCATGGAAAGAGGATTTCACTCTCAAGGTAATAATTTTCAGCAAGATTATTCTCTGTGAGATCTGAATATAATCAATAAACACAAATGGGCTTTGTACTACAGTTCCACAAACTTGTGCCATAGATCCAATGCTATTGCAAGAGGTAGAATCCCATAAGCCTGTGAAGTTGTTATTAGCTATATCACTATAGCATTACATGGCAGCATTACATGTGCCAAATAAACCAAAAATTAATCCTAACTTGATAGAAAAAGAAAATCTGAAACACTTATGGTCCATTCTCACAGCTTATTGGATTCCAGTCTGGAACGGGGATGGAATCCTCAATGGATCTATACCTGCTTGTTTATGAAACACTGTTTAGTGCATAGAACCATTTTCAGGTGATTGTTTCTCAGTGGATGAAAGGGGAAAAGTTAAGGGAGTCATAGACTGCTGAGACTGTTGTATTTAATTTTTAAAACATTAACTTTGAACCATGGTGTCCATAGAACAAATACATTACCATATTTTTAGTCTCTTCCACTCCTCTGAAACATAAGATACAAAACCTGGGACTTGGATTACGGACTGTGATTCTTTAGATCCAAGTTTTATTTTAGAAAAAGAATAGGAAGGAGGAAGTGAGTAGGTTGATTGGCAAAATTCAGTTTACAAAAGGCCAGACCATTTCACTTTTCTTCCCAGCTGCATCATCCAGAGTCTGGCTGTATAAAACAATGTTTTGTGTGTCCTAACCTGGCTGTGAAGTGTATACAATAGCACTCCTTTTTGCAGCATCTCGAAGGAGATGCCATGAGATATGAACAGTGAAGTACTTGGAGATAGCTGGATGGAAGACAAAGGTAAAAAATGAAATGCAAAGACACCTCAGATTTTGGTTTTAGCCACGTATCAAGTAGTAAAATTTCCTGTATATAATTTTTTTCCTTTTCTCCTCCCCTCAAACCCACTGCAAGGTTTTGGAAGAGGAAGGATTGCTCTGTCCCAGACAAATGTCTTGAGAAGCTTGGAACAGGAAGAGCCGTTTGATCTTTCCCAGAAAAGCCAAGGGAAGGGGATCTCATTTCATTCTGATGGTGAGAGTGCCAAGGGAAGCTCATGCCAGGAAGAAGAGGAAGACAACTGCTATGAGGCGGAGCAATACAGCCCTGCCACATACCATCATGATGACAGCAAGCTGTACATGGCTCAAGATCTCTCTGGCAAACCTGAGTGCATGATGAAGGACTTCAGGGAGTCCTACCACAATGAAAAGGAAGAGGTGTTAAGTGAGGGAGGACTGGGGAAGAGAATAGGAAATTCAGACAAAGAGGAGAGACGTGGAGAGGGAGACCTTACAAACAGCAAAGAGCATCTCAGCTTTAGATCCTTTGAAAAGGCCAGACTTGGTCACTCTCTCTCTGATTACTTGTATTTCAAGCACAGGAACAAGAGTTTGAAAGAATTGCTGGAAAGAAAAATGGAAAAGCAAACAATGCTTATAGGCATTTAAAATGGACATTTTAAAACAGCTGGAAAATGGTAACCAGATAGATTTTAACATGAATTGTAAGCTACTAAAGCCTGGAAGGCTGTAGTAGCATTTAGAAATAAATAATTATTAAAAATAATTTAGGGTAAAACACGTACATTAAAAGAATAAAGCAGCTTGAGGTCACCAAGAAATGTAATAGATATTGAAAATAACACTTTAATATTTATCCATTTAATGTATAACAGACAATGGGTTGGGTACAGAAGTTTACTTCCTATTATATGGGGATAGATACTTACATCCAATTTTCTACTTAGCAGAAAGCTACATACTTTAGCATCTGATTTATTATCTGACTGAATATATAGGAAAACTTCTAACCACATGCCTCAAAAATACCTGAAAATACAAAGTATTTCACATTATAAGCCAGAGTACTATTAAACATGGCATGCATGAAAATGCTGTCAACATTCAGAACTAACACAGTCCAGATACTTTGATTTACTGAAGTGACTCTCAGTGTAACTACTTACAATGAGAAATGTGAAACAAAATAATAAGAAAAACTAATGTCTTGGGAGGCAGAAAAGGACAGTTCTGTAAGGCTTTGAAAGGACTGGAATTTATTACAAAAGCTAGTTCTCTGGCACAAGGAATGTTCGTGCTTTGCTGTGTTTCAGGCAGTATGGGAATATTCAGAAATTCTTGAAGTAAAATAGCATAGATTGTGTTGACATTTTGTTCTACTGCCTGCTTGAACCAGTACCTGTACAGGGCGGCATCAGCATGCAGCATTCACAGTCCTGCCATAGTTACACATAACACAGTCATTTAATTGAAAAAATTAAGCAGCTTTACCATTTATTGCTTCAGTTTATCATTACTAGTAAGGATAATTTTGAAATACACAGATCTGGTCAATTTTTGTTTCAGAAGGTAAAAACTACCCTTACAGAACAAGCAGTACCTCACAGAGAAAAACCTTCCTCTTATTAAATTCAGGAAGCTTCTCTTATTAAACACTTTTTGAGCAGTAAGCTGCAGGCCTTTCAGACAAATTTCACTCATGCTGTTATTACAAGTCAAACTCAGCTTTTCATCCTCTGATTCCCATACAGTTATAAGTTTATAACCAACATGGGAAAAGCATATTCCATTAAACTTTTCACTAATTACATGAGTACTTTGAACAGCATATTAGTTCCCATATCTTCAAGAAAGACAAAAAGCAGCCCTGCATCATTCTATTGCTTATGTGGAAATAAAAATTTAATTAATCATAAAATTTGTCCTAATTTGTCCCAGCTCAAAAGGTTAAAATCCATATATGTGGTACATCTCTTCCAAATATTACTACCTTCTTCACTTACCTGCCAAATTCTTGATTTGAAATGCATTGCAATCATGCTCTCTATATAGCAAGTTATAATTAAATATAGTAATCTGCTTTTATGGCTTGCTAAGACAAGTCATGTAGCTGCAGCTCTCTGCCCGTATAAGAAAACACACACCTCTCAAATTAATGATCCTCATGTCTACCAATTAAGCAGCGTTCACAGGGAAAAGTCCTTATTTCTCATATAACTGGGTTTGTGTAGTCCAAGGCTACAGGCAGTGTTTTCCAAGGCTACAGGCAGTGTTTTCCTTTTTCAAGGCTCAAACCAAACATGGCATAACATATGCAGAAATTCATGCAGAAAAAGCTGTTGATAAAAGAAAGAGTAACATCCAGGTGACTCTTCTAAATTAATTCTATGTCCGATGTGCATATTTTTAAAATAAAAATGTTATGCCAGATTGAACTGGAAGATAGGTCACTTCAGAATTTTAAAAGTCTTTGAGGTGTATTCTAGAGATACATGGTCATGTTTCTTCAGGGATTAACTGTTCTATCATAAATATTCCTCTTCCTTTCTTGAGCTGTAAGACGATGCCTATTAAAAAAGAAGCCATTTTTCTTTCAAGGTAGACATTGTGGTCAAGCAAAAAAGTTAGGAATGTTTTAGAATAATGAGTGTAAATGTATTATTTCTTATACTATAGGGGAAGTGATTGGGTAGAAATTCAGCATGGTCTAGTAGATGGTCCTCGGAAATGGGAGCAACTCTTTCAGTTAACCTCTTGGCACTAGCTTGTCTCTACCAGACAAAGGCTCCCATTTGAGCATGTGTACAGCCAAGAGCTGGGAGTCTCTAACTCTTAGAATTGTCTCCCTCTTGATGGTGCAGTTTCCTGCTGTGCATAGTTCAATATCAGTCCACTCCACATTTCCAGATATATTAGTTCATATGATAAAAAGAACAAGCAAGGAATTGTGAATCTCTTCGCAATTTCTAGAAAGGTGATCATGCCGGTGGGTGGAATTTAGCAAGTCCTTCAGTCCTGTGGTGTGTAAAACAGGAAAGTACGCAGCCCTTCCATTGCAAAATCTTGTCTATTAATTGGAGAATGCTATGGGACAGCTAGACCATCCTCATCAAGAAAGAAACAAAGTATTACATATCAATTGCAGTCCAGACAAATAGAGCGAAGGAGACATTTTTAGCAGAGTTCAGCTCCCAGCCACTAATATCATAGGATGTGTTCTATCTGTGCTTCAGCAAAGCCTTTGATACTATCTCCCATGGCATTTTCCTGGAAAAGCTGACAGGTCATGGCTTGGGCGGATGAACTCTTTGCTTGGGTGAAAACGTGGCTGTATGGTCAGGGAGTGGTGATTAATGTAGTTAACTGCAGCTGGCAGACAGTCACCAGTAGTGTTGCCCAGGGGTCAGTATTGGGCATATCACTATTTAATATCTTTATGAGCCATCTGGATGAGGGAATGGAGAGCTCCTTCAGCCAGCTCACAGATGTCACAAGCTGGGTAGGAGTGCTGATCTGCTGGAGGGCAGGAAGGCTCTGCAGAGGGATCTGGACAGGCTGGATCATGGGCCAAGGCCAGTGGTGTGAGGTCCAACAAGGCCAGTGCTGGGTCCTGCCCTTGGGTCACAGCAACCCCAGGCAGTGCCACAGGCTGGGGCAGAGTGGCTGCAAAGCTGCCCACAGGAAAAGGACCTGGGGGTGCTGCTGACAGCAGCTGGACATGAGCCAGCAGTGCCCAGGTGGCCAAGAAGGCCAATGGCATCCTGGCCTGCATCAGCAATGGTGTGGCCAGCAGGAGCAGGGCAGGGATTGTCCTCTGTACTCAGCACTGGGGAGGCCACACCTCAAATCCTATAGCAAATTTTGGGCCTTTCACTCCAAGAAAGACATTGAGGTGCTGGAGCATGTCCAGAAAAGGGCAACAAGTCAGACATCCCTGGAGGTGTTCAAGAAATTATTGGATGTAGCTTAGTCTAGTTGACCAGGTAGTGATTGCTCAGAGGTTGGACTTCATGATATTAAGAGGTCTTTTCTTACCTAAATACTTCTGTGATTATGTGATTCTGCAACTGCAAAAACTATGTCTACTGGAAGCACACAGTCTAGAGTTTCCTTACTGACCTTGTAGAAGAATGTGCCATATGTATCCTTAGGAAAGGAAGACAGTTCTGGCTTGTCTAAATGGTTAATCCAAACTCCTTCAATGACACTCACTGCAGTCAATTCACCCACTTTTACAGGTGCAATTCTCACTGGAGTAGAAGTACTGGACAACCACATACAGACAGCTGGAAAAAAGTCCCAGAATGGCAAAACTATTTGCAAGTAATTAATAATGTGAACCCTTTTTCATAGTATTTTACTAGAAAGCAGAATATTTCTTCACAATGAGACTTTGAGATTCTGCCCAGACACAAAGTCATACTAAGCTAATTCTCAAACACGCAAGTCTAATTCATGTCAGAATAGCAAAAACCTAATTTAAAACTGTAAGTTATCAATAAGAGAAATTACAAACAATATTATTACTGAGGTAAGAAGACAGTGCCAAGTGACCCAAGCAAAGTGGTTAGAAGATGACAGTCCTCCCTACTGCAGAACATAGTGTAAATGGGTCTGAGACACTTGTTACAAAGAGGCCTCAAGGGACAAATTAAAAGTGAAATAACAGCCTTCATTGTGAAGCACCTTGCTTTTCAAACATAAGTTATTTTCATACTATTTACATTGGCACCGCTTTGGGAACAGACAGTAACAGCCTTTGCTTTTTAATAGCTTTGAAAATGCTTTATAGAAATTTGCTCTCATAATGAAGCTATTTCCCATTTGTAATTTTCAAGGGATTAGCTTCCTTATTTTGCCTTGTGTAGAGGCTCAGAAGTCCAGTACAGACATTGCCTGTGTCCTGGACATTGGGGGATATATTTAATTCTTTTTCTCTTTCCTAATGTGAGTTTATCTATCATTTTCTAGCTATGTGGAAAAAAAAAAAAAAAAAAAGTCTTTATCTTACTACTAGTCACTGTTATGTGGGTTTTCAGTTTATGGGGACACATGAAACTAAAGCCCAGTCTCCACCAACTCTCTATAAAAGCACATCTATACCATTTCCCTGCATTGTTTATGCAGCCTTATTTCATCATTTCAGAGAGCATTACAGCAAATAAGAGTGGCTACAAACTTGCACAGCTGAGATGCTTTCAGAAGTCAGGCTGAGGAAAAGATAAATTTGCCCTACTATAAAGAGTCCGGGCAAGTGAAGGCATGTGGTTCATTTAGTTAGGGGCTTTTCTGATGTTGAGGGTAGCAGGGAGAGTTCTGCAAGACACTTTGGAGCACAGAGTAGGTGGAGGAAAACCCAAAATCTGGGCTACTAAAGTTTAAGGGTGAAGATAGACAACATATTTACAGGGAAAGTGAAGTTGTACATGACCTTGGAGTAAAGGGATTAACTGTTTTCAGTCTGGCCACAAGGACTCCGCCATCTCGTTGTGAAACTGAGTTTTTCTGGCTGCCAGACAGCGTTCAGTTTGTGACAGAAAAGACAGGTGTTCTGTGTTCAGAAGCTCAAAGGGTAAAATACTTTATGATTAATATCATAATTAAAGTTTATTCTGTGCTGTTTCCTGTAAAACGAGTTACTGGAAAGACCAAGTAATGCTACTGCACTCACCTTTTTACAACTCTGTGTTTGTCTACTACCTATTCTTTGATTTCTGTCTTCATATGGTGCTGCTGGACTCTGCTGTTTTGAGTGTACAGTTAAGAAGTAATATAAGTACCGTATTTATTATTCCTAGAAGTTTTAATAGTCATTAACAGTTTTGAAAATGTCATGTCTGCTTAGCTGAACAAGATGTAACAGAGCTAACATTTTGTACTCCTAACAGATTTTTCAAATAATGTGTTGCATATTTATTTCATGTAGAACACTGAGTTCCTGTTTAAAGCCACAGCTCATGAAGTGAACCAATTATACATGAATCTTTAGTTTCTGGCTTTCTATCTCAATAGTAAAAGCATGTATGATGTATTGTATTAATTTAAGCAAATAAATATGTACTGGAGAAGCCGCTGTATTTTGTATTGAAATGGATATGGAGTTCTTGGCATTCTTGGTATTTTATATGGCAAATGCCTGGGTTTGGTCTGACAAGGTCATTCTTCTCTGAGCATCACTGAAGAGTGGTTCTTGTAAAGGGAAGGCTAAATCAATGATGGAAGACGAGTTAGAAGAGAAGAGCAGAAGAGCTGCCAGGTCTTTTAAGGTAGAGAGATAATTTTATTATTGCAGACTACACAGAGGACATAAAAAATGCCCTGGAGTGATTATGGTATTTGTCAACTTGGCTTCAGACAAGCTAAAAGAGAAAGGTCTTTTTCTTAGAGATTTTTTAAAGAACTGCATGATGTAAAAAGAGAGGGAAAACCAGCCAGATGTATTGTAAGACTGAAGTTATGAAAATAGAAATACCATTATATCTTAAGGAATAAGCAGAAGATTGAATAAGAGACTTAATGTTACTTTTTCTAAAGGAAAGGGTCACTTTTAAATACTAATTAACCTTTGAATTTGTTTGTTCAAATGAGATCCTAATTGAATTGGCATCATCAGACTTCACAGAGAGAGTTTCAAACTTTTTGAGCATAGAGAAAGCAACAGGAATGTTTGCTATAAGATAAATAAGATATTCAATACATGCCCCCCCCCCCCGAGAACTAAACCTTTGGTTTTTTTCACCATTTTCTTTTGTTTTTCCTGATGCTTTGATGGTAGGTAACAACTACTATTAGGATTATAGACTACCTCTACATGAGGAGGATGAAGATATGTTGGAGAGTGACCTAGTTCATTCCCATGTGTCTCAGTATAAGTAAATCTCAAAGTTTCTCCTTTGTCAGTCACAAAAATATGATTTAGAAAAATTTAGAAAAATATATGTTTGATATTTTTCACAAAGTTCCTCTTCAACTTAGTTCAAAACTGAGCCATGGTCACTTAAGCTTTACCTTGCATTTTCTAACCATCAGAAATTAATTAGAAGAGAGAGCGTCTCAAATGTTCCTGGGGGGCATTTCTGTGAAAATAGTGACATCTTGAAAGGTCCAGAGTATCTAAAGGTATGGAGACAGTCAAATTATTACACAATCTTTTACCAAATTTGTCCCATTAATACACTCTTAGGCTCATGTAGTGTGATGTAGTTGAATGTATTTGCCCCCTGGCTCCTGAAGTAAAAATCTGATCTAAAAAACTCATGCAGGATGTCAGTAATTTCAACATTTGCTAATGGTGAAACACACTGCCAATGCTGCTTCTATATATGGTAACGCATGATATGATGTTGTATGCTATATGATGAATCATATGGCATAGATTTTCCTAATCATTGCCTGCAATGAAAGTACAGCTGAACAGAGAATAGATAGATTATGAATAAGTCTTCCGGTGTCCTATCATTTTGATTACCCTCTCTGAAACTATACTTTACATCCATCCCATCAATGATTTAATTTGCGTGAAGCCAGACTTTCCCTTTACTGATTTCCAGTACTGACATATTTCTTGTAGTGGGAACATTTTATTCAAAAGACCTTTATCAATTTACATTGGTAGAGAATGTTAGCTTGTATTTTTGGAGTTGGGATTCTCTGATTATACTGCACTTTTTAAAGTACTTAAATACCCTTACACTTCTGAATGGAAAATCACTGAGGAATAAATTATTCAAGACACTAAATTATTATTTAAGACACTAAAAAATTCAAGAGACTAGTTAACCAACTAAAAAATGGGTTGCAGTAAAACTGACAGTGATGGGTTTGTGAAAACTAGAAAGGTATTTCTACCTTGTGGAGAACTATTATGAAATTAATGGAGACAAGAACTGACTAATAATGTCAGAGAAGGTGTCACATAAATGTCTCTTAAAGAAATACAAGTGTACAAGATAACTGGTAGATATAAACCCAGAAGAATTTATATTGATAGACGGTGATATGTTGCAAGGAAATTCAGCAAGTTGCTTTATTCTTTACAGAATTTCTACTACAAATTATAGGACTTTTCTAGAAAGAGTAAATAATGATTTTTCTATTTGTTTCAAAGGCCAAGATGATTTTTCAAAATCAGGTTATAAAGCTAGCCAGCAACATAAATATAACGACAACTGACAACTGGGTGCAGTCTTGCTATGAAAAAAGTTACACTAAAATTGAAACAGCATTGTGCCTAGTACAATCTATCCTGGAGATCTGTGAGAGCAGATCAGGCAGGTCCAAAATTATATAGGTCTGATAAACATACAGGCAGACACTGCCTGGATCTTACTTTGGTGGAAAGCATTAAAAGCCATTCCCTAATGAGAGTTTTTTCTGAAAGCTACTACATAGCAGTAGTAGCTAATCCTCCTAAAAGGATTGTATGAGGCAGACTTTACATGAACAGTCAAGAGTAGACACCAGCAAAACTAATTCCACTGAAATGTTTCCTACAGAAATGTCTGGGGTTGCTCACGACCACAGTGGCTCATACATGTTTGTTACCAGCGCTCTGTGGGAGGAACCACCCCCAGCCAGCTGGCAGAATGGATCATGAGGGAGCGTTGTGCAAATGTCACCCATTGCGCTGCAGCTACTTCATTTTAAATCTATTATCCCCATAATATTTTTATAATATTATATTATAATATAATTATATTATATATATTATAATTATACATGTTATAATTATTATATATATACATAAAATAATAATTATATTGTATTGCAGGTTAAGCACACCTGCCTAATTTCACTCTGAAGGGGATGAGGCGTGCTTGTGCTGCCTGTTCAACTCACTCTTTTGTAACATACAGCTCTAAGACAGAAATATTTTAAATATTTTCCTACCCATTTCACTAATGAACATGTGATGAGGATATGCACTAACATTCCTGATTTCAGCAGTGACATCAGTGGTCTTCCTACCTGACTTGTATTAGCAGATCCAATACCTGTACAGCATGAAACCACACCACTACTCATTCCTGTTGGATACTTACAGATTTATTTAGGGCTTTTATCTAGGGCTTTAATTGTGCATGTTTAGGATTTCATGTAGAGCAAATTTTTGTGTAGATCATATTATGCATATAGAGGAGAGTAAAAGATTAATTGCATGTTTTTTACAGGTAGTGGCAAAATAGCAAAATTCTTATTTTTCTGCATTTTTTCAATTAAAGAGAAGTTTATTCTCTTTTCATTTTACTTGTTCTCCTTAGGACCCTAGTGCTTAGGCCACCAATCACCTTTCTACAAAGCACTTTAAGTGGTCAGAATGATCTCTGAGAACATTGCGGCAGAGCCTTTTCTATCCTTTTCTTATGAAATACTTGAAAGAAAAAGCAGCAGCCCACTGTGATGGATGAGCAGACAGAATGACTGGCGCAGAATGACAGAATGACTGCCATTTTCAAGATACTGTGAATACAGTACAACAGTCCTTTCTACTAAGCAAAATGAAAATTTAATAAATTTTAGATTTAATTTAATAAATTTTAGATTAATTTTGAAATGTGTTTCAGGGTTTGCACTTTTCAGATTACAGAGTGTGAGTATGCAAGTAAGAGGACATAGTTAGAACATACAGATTTGCACGGAGTGGTCAAAATTCTTAATCTCGCTTTTATATTTAGATCTCATAAATTAACAATCCAGTCAGCCAGATTATATTTATAATGCATCAATTTCCATATGTGAAATTTTTCAAAGACAAATGGAAACAAAATTCCCTTTGGATTGACAACAACCATAAAATTCTGCAATCAGATTCTTAAGAGTTGTCTCATCCTGTTCCTATCATGCCAAAGCAACAGCTTTATAAAGCAGCGCAGCCAGCAAATCTTCACTTGCTTTTGCATATATGTGGGCTTGTTGAACAGTTAAAGATCTGTTAGCCAAAAATTATCTGCCTCCTTCTGTTGAAGTGCCCAGGAGGAAAGGGACCTGGGGATACTGGTGACAGCCGACTGGACATGAGCCAGCAGCATGCCCTGGTGGCCAAGAAGGCCAAAGGCATCCTGGTCTGTATCAGGAACAGTGTGGCCAGCAGGAGCAGGGAAGTCACCCTTCCCCTGTACTCAGCACTGGTGAGGTCACACCTTGAGTGCCGTGTCCAGTTCTGGCCCCTCAGTTTGGGAAGGACCCTGAGACGCTGGAGCGTGTCCAGAGGAGGCAGCAAGGCTGGTGAGGGGCTTGGAACACAAACCCTGTGAGGAACGACTGAGGGAGCTGGGGGTGTTTAGCCTGGAGAAAAGGAGACTCAGAGGTGACCTTATCGCTCTGTACAACTCCCTGAAAGGAGGTTGTGGTCAGGTGGAGTTTGGTCTCTTTCTCCAGGCAGCAGCTGACAGAATGAGAGGGCACAGTCTTAAGCAGCACCAAGGGAAATACAGGTTGAATATTAGGAAAATGTCTTTTACAGAAAGAGTGATAAAGTAGTGGAATAGCCTACCTGGGGAGGTGGTGGAGTCACCATCCCTGGATGTGTTTGAAAATGGACTGGATGTGGCACTCAGTGCCATAGTTTAGTTGAGGTGGATTGGACTCGATGATCTTGAAGGTCTCTTCCAATCTAGTCATTCTGTGATTCTGTGACTCTCTTTTCTGCAGCTCAAGCACCTCAATTCCAGTGTTGTCTTAGGAGCAATTGCTTGTACATCAGAAAATTTCCCCATTTTGATTTTTTGTTTTCAAGCTTCTTCAACTTTTCACCTTAAAATCTTGTCCCAAATATCCATGAGTCATACAAAAAGAGTTAGGGGAGCAGGGAAAGACAGCATAATCATTTTGGAGGTCTACTTGATTAATAAAATAGATAATCTTACCAATATTAAATGCTTTCCAAACTCTATAGTAAACATCCCTAAAATTTCTTTTGTTTTAGAGCTGCTTTATGTTGTTAACATGAAGACAAGGCCTAGTTACCCAGCAAATAGAAGCAGAAAGCTGTCCTACACTGTTCAATCCTGAAAGCCCTCCAAAACCATTTAATTAAATATGTGACTTTTCAAGACTTACTTGGCATTTTATCTTTGCTGTATTGTACTTTCTCACTTCTGACCCTCCTGCCACTTTCTGGTTCAGTTACACAAGAGGATGCCTGGAAGCAAGGCTGTCATTAGAACCACATCTCCCTTGCCCTGCAGCCCTATCCTCTCCAGCCAAGGAGTCTGCTGCATTTTGCAAGCTGGTTATGGAGCAAAACGTTTCATCTTGTTCTTGTGGGATATAAGCCACAGCAGTCATGTTTGTGGGAGAGAAGTGAGGCTTTCCCCCACTGTGACAGAGGGTCACAAGCTTCAGACACTCTGTCTTCCAGGGAGAAAGTGGTCAGGGTCGCCCTGTGGCACACAGCAAATTTGGGGTCAGCCTTGCTCTAGGGAAAAAAAAGATTGAAAAAGTGTACAAAAGAGAACTACATCTGTACACCATGACTACCATGAGTCAGCACTTATAATTTCTCCCATAAGGTTCAGTCTGAGTGGATGCAATTAGACACACTCTGTACAGTGGCTGGAATTATTTTCAGAAAGGCGGCTTTCAGGAGATCATGAATACACTCAGGAGCAGTCAATTAGGCTGAAAACCGGCCCCATATCTCAGTCAGGGGAGAAGAATGCAGTCATAACTGAGACACAGCTGTGTATTTCACTTCTTCTAGCTCCTCCCTTCACTTAGCTGTACCTCCATTTTCCCAGATCCTTCACAACTGCAGGCTACAAGCCATTCTCATAACACTGTAAGCAGCCATTTGACCAGGATATCCAGTCCTTGTGCTCCTTTTGTCATTTTACTGTTGTGGGTTTCCAACATCTGTAAAGCAGACATACCACGCCCTCAGCTTTAGCTCCAAGCCTGGGGGAAACAGCACTTTCTTCCCTTCAGCCCTCCAGAATGCTTCTCTCCATCTTGCTGCTTCCTCAGCAAGATGACTGACTGATTTCCCTCACTGAGTGTGTGAGCTCTCTTGGTTTCCATGCTGATGAAGACATTTGAACCAATTTCTTGTCCATCCCCTCACACCTTTACTTCTGCTGGCCTTTTTGACTTTACAACCTGAAAAATGTCCATTTTGGTATACATTTAGTTGTTAGGGAGCCCTCCTTTGTGAGAGGGGGAAAAGCATCACTTGCCACAAGTGTCACCAGCTGCTTTTTCTAGCAATCTTTGTTCTCTTTCTGCTCTATCTTCCTTTTGTTTATTCTTTCCTCTAGGCAGCTGCTACTGGCACATCCTCTTAACAAGTGGGAAGCTGTAGGTGGTTATGTTAGCCAGACTGTAAGACCAAATATAGAACTGCATACTGCTCCAAAGCATGTTAAGGTTCACTGTGTGAGAAAGTAGGAGTAGCTTGATATTTGTGGTGGATGGGATTGCATTCTCCATGTCTAAATGCAAATTTTAATTCTCTTGTCTTCAGCCATTTTATTAATGTTGCTTTTTGAAGGGGCAAATTTTAAAACCATGCTCTATTGGAAATTTGAATTGATTTTCAGAACTGACTAGCTTTACCACAAGCCCAGTGTAGCACATGTAAGAGTAAACAGGAGTTCATGGAGACAGTTCAGCACACTTGAACAGCATCTCAGATCTGCCTCCTGTCTTTGATGGGCAGCAGACTGGGCCTGATAGCCAGAGCAGCAGTCACCTCATCCAATGGCATTGATGATCCCAACCTGAGCTTGTCCTTAGGCAAGTCATGCAGGCAGTACTTACAAGACAACTGTAAGTTGTCCCCCCCACAGTTCAGATGGAAAACAGCTTTAGCTCTCAGTTGAGACTGCTGCCTGCAGCTTACATTTTCAGCCCATTACTTCCCATGAGGAAGGGATGTACCTAAAACAGGTGCCAGTAGACCTTTCAACTTTGAATGCCTGACCAGCTGCCAGTTGTGTATTTACAATAGAAGATAAAATAAGGTTTCTGACAGCCAAACTTCCTTTGCTCTCTCTTCCTTCTCCCATGGTTGAGCAGACTCTGAGCTGAAAATGCTCCTGTGCTGGTGTCTGACTAGACAGCATTACCCTGGTAAAGTGTAAACCTGACCCAGTTTGACTCGGCTGTTCAATTTTTAATGGCACACAGCCAACTTGCTACCAGTTGGGCTATTCATGCTGCAATAGGAAGCAATCTTCCTGACATGCAAACTTCCTTCTTCTTCTGCCTGAGCAGCATTGCAGTCAAAGATGCTGAGCTAGATAAAGAGCAATTTGACCCTATAAAATATGGGTCTTGACCCAAGGCTTTACTTCAGCTTTATTGTGCTAACCAGCAGAAAAAAAAAACTATCATTTAGCCATGGAAAAACGAGAAAAGACAAAAATGGGTTCTTGCAATACAGAATCACTGTTACAGCTCATAGAGAAGCACTTACTCCATATTCAGATGTAAATTTGTGACCTGGAAATCCCTGTGAAAAATTGGACCATGAAAGGTGGTAATCAAAACAGGAGTTCAAGGTGTCACTGCATAGTTTGATTACATTAATCTTGCTGGCTAGGAATACTGATGCAGTAGGAAGGGCTTCATCATTTGTCCATTAGGTTGGTTAGATGAGATCACTTTCTTTCTATTCTTTTCTGTAATCATGGAAACTTCTAATCCTATTAAAGAAAAGTCTACAATGGGTTTCACAAATGGGTTTCATTAGTCTTGTCACTTGAGCTGTTGTACAGCATTCTTCCTGGAGGACAGCAAGTTAGAAGGAGTATCTGTTCCATCTAAGAACATTATGACATCAATATAAGCCATGTGTTTGAATAAGGGTCTCAGGTCCTTATCTGAAGGGGAAGGAGAAGCTTGAAACAGCAGCAGAAAAGAAATGGGGAGCCTTTATTTTAGTCTCCAGCTGAAACAAAAAAGACCTGTTACAGCCTATACCCTAACACTTATATTTTTTACTGTTCAGTTGAGCAACTGGAAATTAAAGTCACTGATAAGAAAGACTTTAAAGAAATTAGAATAATTTTAAGTTTGTAATATCTAGCTATAGGCTCTGTACTCTCTATTTGCCTAAACCAGAGAGATAGGAAATACACAACAGGAATGAAGTAGGAGTATTTGTAGAAGAATATGATACTTTTGGCAGAAGAACTTTCCCTCCAACCTACTTCATCATTGTGACCATGGCATTTTTGAGTCAAGATCCCATGAGAATATTTTACCTCTTTCCAATAATTTCCACTAGTTTCCACAAGTGTCCCAGAAAACTGAGAGGTGAATTAAGGCAAGGGACATTCACACAAAGTTGTACAGTAGGCTATGGGTCCACACTGGTTTAAAACAGCCCAGGCCAGCACCTGGGGAGCCTCCTCAGAAATGAAGACAGTGTTAGCCAATCCCCTCAGTCTGTTTGCAGGTGACACCAAGCTGGGTGGGAGTGTTGATCTGCTGGAGGGCAGGAGGGCTCTGCAGAGGGATCTGGACAGGCTGGATCATGGGCCAAGGCCAGTGGTGTGAGGTCCAACAAGGCCAGTGCTGGCTCCTGCCCTTGGGTCACAGCAACCCCAGGCAGTGCCACAGGCTGGGGCAGAGTGGCTGCAAAGCTGCCCACAGGAAAAGGACCTGGGGGTGCTGCTGACAGCAGCTGGACATGAGCCAGCAGTGCCCAGGTGGCCAAGAAGGCCAATGGCATCCTGGCCTGCACCAGCAATGGTGTGGCCAGCAGGAGCAGGGCAGGGATTTTCCTCTGTACTCAGCACTGGGGAGGCCACACCTTGAGTGCTGTGTCCAGTTTCAGGCCCTTCAGTTCAAGGGAAGTGTTGAGATGACGGCGTGTGTCCAGAGAAGGGCAACAAAGCTGTTGAAAGGTCTGGAGCACTAGTCCTTTAAAGAGTGATTGAGGGAGTTGGGGTTGCTCAGACTGGAGAAAAGGAATCTCTGGAGACCATTATTACTCTCTATAACTGCCTGAAAGGAGGTTGTAGCCAGATGGGTTCAGCTTCTTCTTCCAAATAATAGAATAAGAGAAGTGGTACTCAAGTTGCTCCAGGGAAGATTTAGATTGGATATTATGAAAAATTTCTTCACAGAAAGGGTTGTCAAGTACAGACTGGTCTGCATAGGAACTGGTGGAGTCACTAGCCCTGGAGGTGTTTAAAAGATAAGTAGACATAGTACTGAGGGACATGTTTTAGTGGTGGACTTGTCAGTGTTATGCCTCGATGATCTTAAACATCTTTCCCAATATTAGATTCTATGATTCTATGCCTTTCTGGAGGTGGTCTTGACATCACCGGGGAGTACTGCAGGGAAAGAAAGATACATGACATGTTCTGCTATTTATGTCAATGCACAGTATGCATGGAGGAAGAAAACCAAGTTTATTTAGATCCTTGAATTGCCTATTTTTCTCTGCCTAGGATAAATACTCACTTCTAACTGTGTAAAAAAAGCTGAGGAGAGAGTTTGAAAAGGCAGGATTTTAGAAAAGCAGTAGCTTTGAATCAAACATAAGTACCTGAGGTGCATATATCTGCTTTCAGCCAAGAGTCTTTACATAAAACATGTTAAGTCTGGAAAGTTTGCAATTTGGGGTGTGTGTTACTCTCTGTTTACAAAGAAAGTACACAAAATTCTCTCTCTTTGAATACAGTAGGGACAAGCAACAGGAGGCAGTTTCTTTGTTCAGAAAATCAAATCTGTTTTAAGCCAGCATTCTGTCCAAAATTAGAACTTTCTCTCCCAGTCTGGATCTTTTCCAGGACCATCCATGCTGCTGGTATTTCCTTGGCTGGTTCTGGCTCTTTTTTGACTGCATTTTTGATAGATTCAAGTCACACTCACACATAGGCACCCTTATGATCTGGTCTCAACCAGTCACCTGTGTTTGCAGAATGTCCCAAAGAAAGCTTTTTGACTGATACAGACCAGGCTTTCCTTAGAACCTTGCTGGTCTGTGACTCAGATAGCAGTTTCTACTGTTTCCTCCCTTGCTAAACAAAAAAAGTATCTGAAAATTTTCTTAGTGAGAGGTAGATGAGAGTCTACAAGCCAGCTATACTGAGGTCAGAGAACTACCAATATGTCAAATTATGAACCTTGACAGTTACCAACATCTTTTAGCCTAGAAGTATTGTATTTGTTAAAAGAAAACAAATTTATATACACAGGAGTTCAGCTGGCAGATTGGGTATTGAGAAGATGAGTATGAACTATATACAAGTACATAAGTAAAGAGGAGCATTCTTATAGATTTAGATAATTAAATGCTACAGTACTGTGGATAGGACTTGATTAAATTTCCTTTGAATATTAATTAAACTAGATAAAAATTTGATTCTTAAAAACAGTACACAACAAGGTTAAATGCAGCTTACCTTAGGTACTTTAAAATTAATTTTGTTTCAC
Organism: Pyrgilauda ruficollis; assembly: GCF_017590135.1. Classification (NCBI taxonomy): domain Eukaryota; kingdom Metazoa; phylum Chordata; class Aves; order Passeriformes; family Passeridae; genus Pyrgilauda; species Pyrgilauda ruficollis. The sequence goes on from NW_024529266.1 coordinate 2,440,235, forward strand.
ACATTTGAGTCATCTTTTATGTCTAAACCTTCTAGACTGCTTCTGTAAAATTAAATGTCTGCTCAGTGTAACATTAATATATATTGACATGCTCGAAGCAGTATGTAGTAAGCATTCAGCATTGTTCTGAAAAATTACTCTAGCTGATGATATACAAATCAGAAGGTATAACAATGTGACCCCTCTGCCAAAATTGCTCTTAGCAGCAATGGCTATTAGCTGAGAGTCAAAACCACTCTGATTTAGTAGGTTCTTGACTGCTTGGAAATGTGGCATATCCCTAGGAATATGCCCAGTCTAGAAATCAAATAGGACATTTAGTTAATTCATCACTGGGAAAGGGGCATGGATAAGCTGGTGTGTTGGTCCTAAAGCCAGCTGAAATAGCGTAACTGAAGAATAATTTGAAACATTGTCTCAGAAAAATGCTTTCTGAGCTCAAGCTTTTCTAGGATTCCCTTTCAGCAAAAGGATGGCAGTAATTGTCTTAGCCTCCAAGTCTACTCTCCCTGTTCCTGTGGTTTGTGCTCAGAGAAAACAGACACACACATCACTTTCTCTGCTTGTTGTGTAAGGAGACTTCCTAGTGAACATCCAACTTACCTGGATAAAATTTTGTATCAAATACACCAACTTCTTGTCCACAAAATGTTTCAGTATAATGCAAATCTAAGTCACTCATTACACTATAAATAGAGAGCTACTGATGTTTCTACTCGCTGCCCAGAAACATCTATAAGGACAACTTAGGTTACTTATATAATTTAATGACATCAAGTAACAACTTTTTTTTTTTTTTTTTCCAGAATAGATTCCAAAATGCAGTCTGAAGCTTTTCTGAAATAAAAACGTTTCTGACTGCAGAAATTTTTACTCAAGCCAGTACAGCTTTGCAGGAGAGAAACAGGTTGATTTGATGCAACTTTTTTTTGGATAGAAGTTACTCAGAAAACAATTTTCAATTGTAGCAACTCCTGACCTTATAAAAACTTCAGCTGTTCTCTAAAACTTGAAAGCTCTGATGGTTACATGTACAGTACTGTGTTCCTTTGACTTTTCCCCTTCCTTTAAAATGTAAACCCATGACAGATCCTTCTATTTGTTTATCTTTCACAGCACAGAGCCATGCACATTTCTTGTCCTATACAAATGATTAATAATGTCATGACTTTTTAGCCACTGACTATGAAGAAAGACTTTGCTTCTTACCCTCTGCTTCATAATTTGGAGTCTCCCACCCCCATCCATGACACACAGGCCTGTCATTCTCTTTCACTGTCATTTCCTTCTATTTTATCTAAGTGTTTCAGGGTTTTCCCCAGGAAATTCTTTTCTATTCATTTTTAGTGCTTTTAAGGGAGCAAACAAGATGAAAGCTTAAGGAAAAAAAAGTTGTCTTTCTTGACATTGTAAATATAGCTGATGTTTCCCTTTTTGTAACTATGTGGGATGCAATCTGAGAACTATTAAGGTAAACAGCAAAAAGACTTAGTTTTCCAGCACCACAGACACTGCTAAAACAGAGTACCTTTCTAAATCACCTAAAGAGCAACACAAAATCAGATAAACAGAATAAGGGATTTCAGTGGTTATAAAACCTAATTGCTCCTTTCCAAAACAAGTAATGTAAAACAATTAATTATTTGTTGGTTCATAATAATACCTTTAAATCCAGGAATATAACCTCGTTGCCTTTTTTATGGTATAAACCATAATAATTTAATGTTAAGTTTTTCTTACATGAGGGGCTGTTAATGAAAGTCTGGTAAAAGAGATAAGAGTAGTTTCCTTTTCTCTAGCTGCTTTTGTGCAATAAGCAGATGGTAAAATGTCTTTCCACGTTTTACTGGCACCAACAGCCTCGTGCAGACAATTTACTGAACATTGTCTTCCAAAATCCCCATCTGATAAAGAAACCGCATGGTGAAAAATAAGATAATCCTGTGGTAATCCTTCACCTTCACTTAGATCTTCCTGAAGTATGGTAATTAATCTAACAAGTGGGGAAAATTGAGGTATAGGAATTCCCCTTGTTACCATGGAAACTACCAGTTGTCTGACTGACAAAGGAAAACAGATTTGTTGCATTAATAACTTCAGCATCTGAAGAGAACACAGTATTTATGGTGTTGGAGAATCACAGGATAAGTGAGGTTGGAAGTGATGACCTCTGGAGGTCATCTAGTCCAACATCTTGTTCAAAATGGATCCAACTAGATCAGGTGGCTGAAGATGTCAGTTGAGTTTTGAATATCTCCCAGGGCTGAAAACTCCACCATCTCTCGGGGGAAGCTGTTCCAATGCAGTGAAAATTCTCCAATGAAAATATTTTCTTGTTCCTGTGTTCTGATTTGTTCCCTCCAGGAACAAATCCTTGTTAAACTCTCTGAGGCTCCTGACACCTGCTTTCTACAGGCTCTCAAGGGTTTCAGCTTCCTCTCAGCATGCCCTCCAGCAAATCTGCCATCCCCTGGCTTGATATCACTGGCAGGCTTGCTGCGGCTGAGCTTGTGATCACGCAGGTCATTAACAGAGGCATTGGGCAGAATGGGTCTCATGTTGTTCCCTGAGGAGACACGGTGACTAACCAGAGGCGCTCTCTGTACTCAGGGTCACAAAACCTTTGAGTCCTGCAATCATGCCAATCTCTAGCTCACCAGCTTGGGTACTAGGACTATGGCAGATCACATCAAAAGCTTTGCAAAGTGTGGTGCAGCTATCTCATTATAGGAGCCAGTAGGTTTGGGAGCAGGGATGTTTGAGCTGCTAAAGATTCATTTTGATTTCTCGATTTTTTTTGCCTGTTTCTTTTAATTTCTTTTCTAATTTTTACCCTGCTACTTATATGTTGTTAAAACTTGTGGTTTTGGTTGTTTCCTTAATACAGTACTGTCTGAAATTTCAAAAATCACGTGAAAAGGGTAAACAGAAGAGCAGACCCCCTGAAAGGAGACCCGCACTGTCTTACGGCTTCTGCTAGTTGGCACAACATGCATATGAAACATATATTTCAGTCAGAATGCTATTTTTCTTTACTGGCCAGGTTCCCTGACTGCCTGAAGCCTCTGGGAAGGCACTATGTGTTCTCCTCTTCTGAAAAGAAGGAAACTTTTTTGCACTTGCAAAGCCAAGACCTGTGATACAAGATGCCGTTTAGTCATTGCTGATAGACAACAGTTTGCAAAGACACTATTCAGAAAAGAGGTTTTTAATTTCAGCTAAAATATAGTAAACTTCAACCACAATGAAAACCTTTACTGATTTTTAGGCATTCAATTATTTGGCCAAAACAAGTGTTAATTTTTCTTCATGGAAGACAGAACATACTTGGGGAAAATACTCACAAAAAAAAATTAGTTTTCTGCTGAAGACCAGTTTAGCCAGAAAATATTTTCAATCTGCTGGCCGAGGGTAAGTGTGGTGAATACCTAGAACCTAGTTGAAAATTTTAAAGGACTTTTAAATGTCCTTTAAAAGTAAAGATAGAACTGATGACTCTTAAGTACCCTTTTCATAATGCCCCGAGTCACTCCTAATAAAATGTCTCCTTGCAAACCACTGTTGAAACTTTTGTTGCAGTTATTAAAACAAATATTTCAAGTATATGTTTGAATACCCAACATTAATAATAATAATAACAATATTAACCTATAGTAATATAATTATCATAAGAATACTTCATAATATATTGTTATGAAAAGATTATATTATTATATATTAATCATATAAATTTGATACATTATTACTATCTATTTATTAGATAATAATATACTAATATTTAAGGATATTATATTTTATATAATATAAAATAATATATTATAATAACAATTATTGTCATCCTTGTTGTTGTTGTAAAACACATCAAACTGTGGATGGTCTATTTATTTCCTTACAAATCCGTATAATGAAGCAGACCAACAAAGAGTTACAAAAGTTAACATTGTTGTGTGATGTGTCCAACATCTATGTGACCTCGTGAATGACTGATGTGTTCTAACAAATCTCCACTGCATTCTTTCTCAGGATGTTGTACTTACCTCCTTGAACTTTGCAGCAAAAGTATACTGGCTCCTGTGTCATCCTTGCATGACATCAGTTCTTTCAAATCCCTTATTAACACATACCTAAGTAGTTTCTCATTTTGATTTTGTGTAAGCAATTTGTGCTACTCAGCTAAAAATCACTTAATTTTGCACCTGTCCCTTCCTCAGTTTAAATAATGTGCACATATTTCTCCTTCCTGCTATTGTTCTCCCACATAGGAAAAGTAAGAAGATCCACAGTGGGTACCTTGTAAAGGAAATTGCATTAACGTGTATTGGAAAACTGCATTAATAATAAATGGCTTAGCATGGAGATGTCAATGTGTCTTGGTGTCAGTTTGCCTCTTAATTGGAAAAGGATGACTATTTATATTGCACAACTGCTTATTCTCAGGGAAACCACATTCCCTCCAATCACATACAACAGAGAAATACTTTAAAGACTACACATTCCAAAAACTTTTTTTTAAAGTATTAGTAGAATGGTATTGGAATGGTTAAGTTTTTTCTTTGTGGAGTCTAAAGCATCTCTAGTCACCTCTGTAGCAAATGTGAGGGAGAACATCAGTACCTCTGTGGACAAACTGCAGATTCCGTATGAACCAGCCTTCATAGTTGTGCATCCCAAAAAGGTTGGAAAAATAACATTTTCATACTATTGTATAAGACTTTGGAGAGAGCCAAAGCCATTATTAAGACCATAATTCCTTCAGTGATTAAACTTTTGTAACTAAGGTGATGTGTGAAAGTCTATTTTAAGTCCTGCTGAAGAGACAAGGTGCAAGAACAGGTAATTCTGACTTTCTGATTTTGCATTTAGTGAAAACTAGTTTCAGTTTTGTTCAGTGGAATATGTTTGTACAGCATGTGAGCATTTTTCAGACATTTCAAGGGTTTTTCAAGGTACAATATTGCTCACATAATATTTGACTCCTGGCTGCTGAGAACCATGGACCAAATTTGAGGCACCAATACAAAGCAGTATAACATATATTCAGAATAGAAAACCCCATCATGTTTATTACATATGATGGTATTTTAATTTTTTTTTTATTTAGCATTTTGGTAATACGTGTACTGTGAGTCAAGAGAAGTAAATATATTTAACCACTAAATTCTTCTAATTGTTCTTTTATGTGTAGAGGTGGATGGATGAAGGTCACAATAATCTCTGGGGCATCTTTAAATTCATAACTTCTAGCGTTATTCTATATTTCCATTACTGCTTGAAACTATTAAAAAATGCAATCACTTTGTTAGAATAACAGTTTGTTAAGTTCTTTAGAGTAAACATCTCATTCTCTAAATGATAGAGGGCATATTTTTATTTTATCAGTGTCACAGTAAGACAAATTTTGATTTTGTGAACAAAAGCTTTTACACAAGAATGTGTTTCCTCAATGTTCTGTCTTCTGATAGCTGAGATTAAGGTCACAGCCCCATGAAGTTGCAAAAGCAGTAGTGGGGTTTAAGCAGACCATCTTCTAACTACTTACAAGTTTTAATGCCTGTTCTATCAGCAAATGCAGTACATAATTCACCAGGTATGCAATACAAACCAAAAGTCATATTTACCTGCAAAGTATTCAAAACAGCAATATTTTTGTACAGGTGTTGAACAGAGAGAAGAAGTGTTGGAAATACCTCCTGTGGGTTGACACTGGTGCTAGGCACCCGCTAAAGCCACTCACTCACTCCCCTCTGCAAACTGCCTACAGGAGAGAAAATTTTATGAAGGGTTGATGGGTTGAGATAAGGACTGGGACAGATCCCCCACCAAATACCATCACAGGCAAAACAGGCTCAACATTTTAGTAATGAATTCTCTCCATATCTCATATTAGAGATATGAAGAGAATTCATTACTAAAGAAAATCAGAGCAGCATAATGAGAAGTAAAACAAACCCTTAAAAACACCTTCCCCTCACCCCTCCCTCCTTCCCAGCTCTGCCTCCTCCCCCAGTGGCACAGGGAGACAGGGAATGGGGGTTATGGTCAGTTCATGACCCGTGGCTTCTCCCACTGCTCAGGGAGAGGAGTCCTTCCCCTGCTGCACTGTGGGCTCCCCTCCCATGGGAGACAGATCTCCATGAACTTCTCCAGTGTGAGCCCATCCCACAGGCAAGTCCTCCCCAGACTGCTGCAGCCTGGGAGCAGGGCCCCTCTCTCCATGGGTCTCCCACGGGGTCACAGCCTCCTGCAGGCATCCACCTGCTCCAGCATGGGCTCCTCCATGGGCTGCAGGTGGATCCCTGCATTCCCCATGGATCTCCATGGGCTGCAGGGGAATCTCGGCGTTTGGAACTTCTCCTGCCCCTCCGTCTTCACTGACCTCAGTGTCCACAGGGTTGTTCTTCTCACAGGTTCTCACTCTGGCCACAATTACAACTGTGCAATAACTTTTGTTTTGATTTTTTCTTGAATCTGTTATCACGGAGGCGTTACCACCATTTCTAGCTGGCCCAGCCTTGGCCAGCAGCATGTCCTTCTTTGGAGCCACTAGGGATTGGTTCTGCCAGACTTGGTGGAAACTTCTGGCAGTTTCTCACAGAAGCCACCTCTGTGGCCCACCTGCTACCAAAAAACAGGCCATTCAAACCCAGCACATCACCTAAAATATGGCAAGTAATTGGATTTAGGTAAACCATGCTTACTGGGTCAATGATAAACTTGCAGTTGTGCTTCTTACACATCAGAAATATTATCTACATTCCTCCTTACATATAAAGAATGTTAAGAATTAATTTCATTTATGTGTCATGCAATATACACAGTAAATTTTAAGTAACTATTGCCCAGATGAAACATTGTTTCCTAGTTGTCTGGGGTTTGTTTGTTTGGGTTTTTGTTGTGGGTTTTTGTATGTATGTTTGTTGGTTCTTTTTTGTTTGATCTGGTTTTTCGGTGTTTTTTGGTTATTGTTTTTATTTTCAGGGCGTGGGTTGTTTTGTTTTGGTTTTTTACTGTATGAATAGAGTTTGTTCTGTGGACTCTTCAGTATAACTAGCACTTGCTCTCTGGGTCCCCAGCTGAAGATAGTTTCTCTTGTGTAGATACAGTTTGCCCTAACTGGTCATTCTGTATATGACATACAGGATTTTGAGATACAGCTCTTTTTTCCTTGCCTGAAAAGTTCTTGCTTTGTCTTACCTTCATTGTCTTGCCTTTTGCTGTTGCTGATTCAGCATGATGATGATATCTGTATTGCCAGGTCTGATTCCAGATGTAAATGCTCTGTATCACTGTGAGCTGACCTCACATTATTTCATTTACCATACTTCAAAATGCACATGCAATTACCTGGTCCCATGAAACAGCAAAATATTTTTCTGTGGATTTGCCCAGTTTCTGTCCATGCTACTGAAATTTATCGCCTACAGCCACAGTGTAAAGTTTACGCAAACAAAAAGATGTTCTATGCCAGAGAAGCAGTATCACATTCATCATCAAGGAGAGGAAGTGCACAAAGAACCAGCTGGCCTCATTGGAGTATAAGCAGAATATTTTTTTCCTCAGAAAGCCCTTTGGCTCACTAGTCCTCAAACATGTGAATCCGGCAGTAAACTTAATTACAGTCTTGCCTTAGCTTTGCAGAAAGACATAGAGGGGTCCAGACATAGCAAGACACCTTTAGCACTGTTTTGCTGTAAGAATGGTGAATTCAGAGTCTCAGTTTAGCCCGTATGTGTAAAGGAATAAGAAACAATAGAGAATGGCTGCAGCTACAAGCAGCAGCTGCTGCAGTTGTGAAATGCATGAAGAAAGATCCCTCTATAGCAAAGGTAAAAGTCTCTGCCTCTTCTCTTACCTGGCAGAGCAGGAGGCGTGCGCTGAGCAATAATACTGCCCCCACAGAGAGAGGCAAATCTGTGTGCACAGATAAATATCAATACAGGGAGAATTGCTTCCTTGAAGGTCAGAGTATATCAAAATAACCTTGCCAATGATGAGGCATGAATCTTAAAAATATAAATGCAGCATTTATTGACTCACACAACAAGGAAAATAAGTTAGATTAGACCAGGCCAAAATTAGGTTTATGAGATAAATTGCAAATCTGCTGTGGATTTTTCTATGCTTCTGGACTGAATTTGTCTCTATTACCCAAAAAGGCAGTTTTAAGAAATGCCTGATATTCTCAGTTCTATACTTTCATGTGTTCCCTTAAGGTAATTTAGAGAAACAGGAAGCATTTTCATATATTAAGTTTCTGCTTTTTGTTTAAACAAAAACATTTGCTGAGCTGGCCTTTTAAACGTATTTACAAGGTCTAAAGGCTGGGTGCTTGGTGTTGGAATCCAGTGAAAAATTCTTTTACAGAAGTAATCAGAGCTGAAATGAAGCAAAGTGGCACACAGTAATTTACACCAATGGGTCTGACTTTTATATTTTCTTGAGTTTATACGTAAGTCCAGGTGCTTCATGTATCTGATGAGGAGTAATCTAAGATACTGTAAAATAAAATTAGTTCCACTTCAAAATAATCTATGTTTTATGGAAATTTTCAGATTAATTCTCAAGATTTCAGGATCTTTGGATTTACAAGGCATGTAGGAAAAAATGAAAAATTACACTGCTTCCCGTCATCCTTACACATATATATTTGTGGCAGAAGGAAGGGCTTATGAAGTAAATCACCCTGATTAAGTACACTTAGAGAGACTTGACTGCAACTTGACTGCCAAGAGCTATTAATTAATTTCACAGCAGGAAGTCACCAACATACCATATAGCTACCAGCCAAAATTACCAACAACAATTTTAAGGAAGGCATCCAGTCTGAGGTGCCTCATTTCTGGCACACCTTACCTTGTACAATTTTCTGAGCCACCAGGCAGCATAGAAAATCCATGTGAAACAGTATCTGAAATTCTGTCCCTAAATTTCTAGGGATGATCTCTCTAAAACTGAGGCAAATATCAACATTTTGGCTATAAGTACGTATTTGTCCATAAAATGCATGGAATAATCCTTTCACATGAATGTTACCTCTTAGACCCTTGGTGTTTCTGGCTAGAAGCTAAGGAATCAGAATGGCTAAATTATCTCAGGTGTTTCTAAGGAACAGATTTCAGTTCTCACATGAGTTTTTGGTTATGGTCACAACATCATTTTGAGACTACATCTCTACTGCATACTTGCACTCACAGTCAGAGAGAGATGGAAGTCTCTCACGCTAGTCACAGGAAATTTTCTAAGGTACTGCATGGTAGACCTGATTCAACTATTCAGCATTACAATAATTTTCAATGTGTTTCCTTTGAAAAATATATTTATTTATTTATTTATTTATTTATTTATTTATTTATTGGAAGCATACTGGGCCATTTAATAAGGTATCATGGGTGCTGAAAGAAACGGGAAACATTCCTGCCATAAATAGAGACCACATGATTTGTTATTACCCTTTGTAATTTCTTTTATTTGCCCTGATTCACACCAGGAATTGTGACTGCAGCCAGGATAGGAAAACAGCTCTGATGAACTAAACACACAGTGATGTAGTTTTCTTCTGCCATGGAGAAGCAGGTCTTGTTTCCTTTCCCCAACGCCCTGTTTTCATGGGTCTCCTTTCTGAGTGTGCAAGTGTAAGAACAGAAATATTAAGAAATGAAAGAGAAGAACAGAACAGTATGACTTTAACTTGCTGTTCCCAGGCTGCCTGCATAAATGTTTAGAGTAATTACAGGAGCAGTCTTGCTCAAAACACACACTAATGGCCTGACATGCTATTTATAGAAATGACCTTGACCAAAAGTCGCACGTGTAAATTATTCCCTGCAGCTAACAGGAAGGCTTTCAGCTTTTAAGCATGTAGGTGAACAAAGCATTACAGCAACATGCATGATAATTGGCAAGTTGAACACAGTTTTAGACCGCTTGCTAAATTATAGGGCAGGAATAGGACCAAGAACAGCACAATGGAGGAACAAAATCACACCTGGCTTTATAAGTGAGCACGAGAGAAAAGAGACACACTGACATGTCAGCTTGGGACTGGAGCAAATGTATGACTACTCAGACTGGGAGAGAAAGCAGCTTGTTGTTTGGACATCCAAATCTGAATGAAGGAGAAGAGACAGGACAGCAAGACCAATATTACTTTTAAGCCTTGTAACACTCTCACACAGGAATAATCAGAGACATACTGGGATATTGCTTCTTACTGCTGATATTTTGGCAGTGTGAAAAGTCTTTTATTGATCTGGATATTTCTAGATATGTCACCAGAATCTGGAAAAAGCTCATCAGACAAATATGACACTCCAACCCCTAGGACTTAAAGGAAAAAAATGTGGCTATCTATGTAAGTGTTCCATTAGATGACTGGCATGAGAAGTATTGACTTGGTTCAGGAAGTTGTACAGCTACTCTGACCTGAAGGAAAAGGTATTTAAAAAACAATAGTGTAAATATAAAAAGAACATGAATGAAGTATATGGGACTTCAAATTGTGTACTGTTTTTTTGTGGAGATTCATCTGTAGCAGAAGGTGATTGATTATATCCACCCAGCAGGTAAGAAATAGTCTGTGGGCAGAGTAGAATGGAGCAGTGGTAAGTTACTTAAAATCACCTGTCAGTACAAAAACAGCTCTTATCTCCATTCTCTGGAGATCACAGGACATTTTTAGGGACCCCAACCTAGGGACAAAACAGTAAAAGCTAGTTACTATTGCAATCCCTAAATTGGAGTGGTTCTCAGCCCATACTTAACACAGTCATTTCAGGAGTAGGCAAGAACAGGAGCTACCTGTAATAATGTGCAAAGCAAGTGAGTTAACTGAAAATACATATTTCTTAAAAGGAATAAAAAGTGAAAGAACAATGTTGATTTCACTGGTAAAAAAGGCAGCTACATGCACATGGCTACAATTGCACAGGCAAGGCTTTTAATTTCCTTTCTCTGATGATGTTTCATGCTATTTTCTGCTGATATGTAATGGGGGGTGGGACAAGGCAAGGTCCAGAAATCTCTCCCATTGTAAGTTACTCTATAGTTCAGTGATTAGTTTATTTAAAAAAAAATAAAAAATTAATCAACCCAAAATAGAGGTGTCACTAAGATTATTACAAACACATTTTAAAAAAGGAAAAATCTAAAACTGTCTTTGTTAATGTAAATATTACAAGGCACCACACTTTTCCCATCACATTCTTCAAGGTAGAAAACGACTTTGAAAATGCACAGAAGATAAAGATACATGACAACTCAAGGGACAAATGCCTTGCAGTCCAACCCATTGAGCCCATGCAAAGGTACATGTGGTGTAAACTCTCAGTCCTGAAATTTGACATGCTAATGTTTTCATCTGTGTGACTGTCCATAAAGAGGTGCATTAGGGTAACAGACACCGCAGGTTCTTTCCTAAATTCCCCAGCATTTTGTGAGAAATGTTTCAAAGCCTTTATTTGCTAATGCTTACAAATATTAAACCCTTCCAAAGGGTAGTAAAAGTGCAGCAGAGCAAATTTTGTGGTCTGAATTTCCCCTGAAAGTACCTAACCACTATGGCAATTCTGTAGATGTATCATCCTTTCTCCATCACAGTTCTCTTTTTCTGTCATTCTGATATGAGAACTGATAAAGCTTCAAACATAAAGAAGAAGTTCTCAACAATGTCTCTCCCTTTTATTTCTCCTTTTTATTCCTCCCTTCCCTTTACCCCTCCCCAAGTGATGGTATTGTAGAGAAGGAGGATGAGAAGTTTCCCAAACTATTTTGCTCATGTTTAAGCATAAACTTAGGACTTTTTCAATTATGTGAAGTGAATTTGTGAACTGATCCTCTTTCCTGTTCTAACAAGTTATGTTGGACTCTCTGTCTCTAGTTCTGCAGCACATGGTGGCTGAAAGGACTGCAGGACCACTCTTTCTAACAATTAAGTCAGCAACAAAAAAAAAAAAAACCCAAAAAACAAAACATTATTAAAATCTTGCCATCCACAGCAAGATTCATTTACTGTCATAAAGCTGAAAGAAGTGTTAGAGCACTTGTAAGTACTTATAGATGGAATAATTGTAAGGGAGTTGTTACTTGGTGTGCTGGTTTTGGCTGGGGTAGAGTTAATTTTCTTCTCAGTGGCTGGCATGGGGCTGTGTTTTGGGTTTGTGCTGAACACAGAGTTGATAATACAGAGATATTTTTGTTATTTCTGGGCAGAGCTTGCACAGAGCCAAGGCCTTTTCTGCTTTTGGTACTGCCACACTGGGGAGGGGACTGGGGGTGCTTGGCAGGTTGGGAGGAGATGCAACCAGGACAGTGACCCAAACTGACCAAAGGGATATTCCAGACCCTGTGGCAACAAATTCAGTGTATAAAGTGGGGGAAAGAAGGAGGAGTGGAGGCACATCTGGAGGGATAGCATTTGCCTTCCCCAGTAACCATTTTGCATAATGGGGCCCTGCCCTCCTAGAGAACTGCCATGGCATTGCATGCCCATGGGAAGCAGTGAGTGGATTCCATGTTTTGCTTTGCTTTTGTGCACAGCCTTTGCTTTCCCTATTAAACTATCTTTTTCTCTGCCCATGAGTTCTCCAGCTTTCATCCTTCCAATTATCTCCCCAGTCTCTCCAGTAGGGGAGTGCATGAGCAGCTGTGTGGGGCTTGGCTGCTGGCTGGGGTTAAACCATGGGAATTCGCACTCAACAGTTTCAAGCGTTACTATTTAGTTATGTTTTCTAATATTATTTTCTAAAATTTTCCATCAAGATTGGTGCTGCCAAGTCTCCTGCTGCAAGACATCTCCAGTTCCTAAAGTAAATGTGATAATTTGCTAGCCTGAATTGCCTAGCAGCCACATGACTGGTGATTTTATATTCCGTTTTGCTGTTACAGTTTCTGCTGGATATTAGTGAGGCCCTAATATTAGGTGAGGGCCTAATCTCTCTCCAAGCAGCTCACAGGTCAGTGGGAGTGAGACTCCACAAACTTCCCTTAACTGCATTGAAACTGAAAACAAGGACTAGCTTGCCACTTAGGAAACTGGACACAAGAAATTTAACTTACAGTCTATCTAGAACACAAACCTTGAAAAAACCACCTTCATGTAAACTAAGATGGCAATTTCTTTCTTGGGCCAGTTGCTGGAGTGGATACAGGGGCTGACTGCTGCAAGCATACATCCCCTTGTGATAGAATTAGCCAGACTAGCTATCATCTGTACTTGGAAGAAACCAGCATCTTTTGGATGCCTGGGGAGTTGGTAAGTCAAACTATCTCAGTTTTTACTGCACATGCTGCTGGAATTATTAGGAGATCCAGACAACTGCATAAAAACTCAACAAAAGCCTCTGAAGGTCTACAGCCAACCATCTTCAATAGCACAAGCAAAGATAGGTAAGAAAATAGCACTATACTTCACATTACAAAACATGGGACCAGTAGTACCAGTAGCAGTTTTAAGTCTCCCTAGTTCATCTTGCTGCTTAAATTTACCATTCGATGAAAATGAAATTACTTAGAAAGTAGTCTGCGAGTAGGCAACCAGACATCTGCTGAGTTCAAAGTGCTGATAATAAGCAACAGGTTAAAATAAACTGAAGATGAAGGTGTTGAATGACATCTTCTTTTAAAAATTTATTCTAAGGAGAATGTGACAGTTGAAGGGCATGCAAGGAGCCACAACAGATGTCATTTATTTCACATCTCTTATTTCACAATCAAAATTTTTTAGAAGGATGCAAATCTGAAGCAATCTTGTGTTGAAGAAGAAAATTAACTTGAGAGAAGCACAAAAAAGGTGAACCTTCCTCACCAAGACTCAAGATGCTTGTGGAAAGAAATATGAAAAACAATGAAGTATTAACTCAAGGAGAAATGCAGAAGCATTTACAGCAGAGAAATGTCAGTCCTTTGAAGACTGCATACAATCCAGATCTATCTGAATGTAAAAATGAATGCTTTTAAAATTCAATTAAGAATTTCAATTTAATTTCAATTTAAATTCAATTGAAATTTCAATTAAGAAAAAAGGATCCAACTTTCCCTTAAAGGTATAACCAGTATAAGAACTTATAACTGTCTTTTGTGTATAAGAAGCATCATCAACAGTCTGTCAGCTAGATCATTGATTAGGATTTCCATAGAATACTGTACACACTGTACTGTGATCATTGACAAAGACAAGTTATGTCAATAAATGCTGTAAATTTCAAAGTAAGTGCTGTAAATCTCTAGGTTTGCAGTCACCGCCAACCATGACTAACAATTTGAAGCAGCTTTTGTCTGGATTGTCCATTTTAAGATGGCACATGTTAAATATAGAGCAAACAATTAATTCTGCCCTGGCCTTACATAAGTGACACTGCATGTCATCGCTGGAAATAATGTTGGCAGGAGAGTGTGGTCAAGAAACGCCACCTGCTGTCTCCTGGATCACTGTTCCAAAAGGCTGCTGCAAGGACATGCACAAAACTCATGTTGCATTTTACTGGAGGAAGAACATCTGAGTATGCTAAAGAGCAGTCCTTTTCCACAGAATACCCCAAAGAGCTCTCAGATCCTCACCATAGCTACTCACAACACATAAAATGTTAAGCAGCACTTCCTACAGAATCTCTTGCTGTGAAACCTACAGAAAAAAAAAATAATGCAGCAATTCACTTTGAAATGTAAATGCCTTGGGGTTTTTTTCAGATTGTTAAAAAAAAAAGTTAATTGATTTTAAGAATGTTGTCTTCTCTTTGAGTTCAAGGTTCATCATTGATAAAAACTGATTATCAATTCCAGTAACAATGCTCATCCTATTTTCTGAGGCTGTCTCCATGAGAGCTGTCTAGCAACTCAGCTCTTGACATTCCAGCCACTATTATCCAGCAAAACCCCTAAGTATTTTCCTGTCTTTAGACAAGCTTGGGTTCCTGATCTTGGATGCTGCGATACCAGGATTCAACACCACCTAAGTACACTCAACTAAGCACCAGACTCTTCAACATGAAAGTCAGTGTGCTTAGAATCTTGATGCACCAAAAGATGAATTGATAAATAATCACCCAAATCCAAGACTACCCAAATAACAGGCTCTGAGACTTGTAGGACACAAATTAGACTTCGCTGGAAACCAGCTGCATAAATATTGGAATTTTCTTATTTTTCCCTAAGGTAAAATGTTAGCAGTCTTCTACCACACTTCTAGAGCAACAGTCAACATTCTAATTTTAATTGTCTGAATTTGGTGTATGTTTCTTTGAACCTATCCTTTAATCTTAAGTCCCTGCTTTCCTTTTCTACTGAAGTACTGTTAGTTAAGTGCTTCTCCTTTCTTTTTCAAGACAAAGATGTTATTTCTCTTTAAAAAATCAACTTACAAATAAACCTCAAGAAAACTCTAACCTCGAGAAAACAAGTAGTCAAGAGAAAAAAGCATGGAAAACATCAAATATTTTGACAATTTTAATAAAAGTTATGATTACTTCAGTTGCAGGTAGGAGACAGCCTTGGTTAGGAAGCTAAACAATTCTGATTAGAATGAACAAACACACACACACAGTCCTAGGATGCAACAACTTCTTGTAATTAATACAAGTTTTAAAGTGCCAAGTTAGGGAATTAAACAGAACTGACTTTATTTATTTGCTATGTAAAGCCAAATGGGTTAAACTGTCTTTTGATGGCCTTTAAAAACGTGACATTTATACACTTTCAATATCAAACAGTTGTCCCAATTGTACTGGATGACACCAGACAGTTTTCCTGTCCATACAAACAGAGTAAACTGAGCAGTAACTCATTCCTTTAAATTTTTTACCATTAATCCTTGCCACAGTGCAAGCAGCCTTCACAAATCTCATATCAAATTTATTTGTGGAGAAATGGTTGAGAACTTCCAAAGGGTCCACCACATAGTATTGGAAATGTTGAAAAAATTTTCAACAAAGGGAAACTACATGTGGAATTACATACTACACAATATTACAGAAAAATTAATAGCTGTGGTTTTAGATTAATGTATGTAGTACTTTAGTCTATGCCACCAATCAAAAAAAGGGTACACGATTCACAGAAGTGCGATACACACTTCATATTATTCTTCACTTGCACGAAATTCCATCTACTTTGTAACAGTTTTTGCACATTTTAAATATTAACAAGACACACTGTGACAAAAGACGTAAGTTACAGAGCTAGAGCTTCAGAAGGAAACATCCCACTGGCTGAAGTCACATTTGTTTTGAGCCATTGATGAGTTCTTGTTTCTTCAGTGTCCCACTGGCTTCAGTGACATAGATGCAGATATTTATTCACAGAAAATATACTCTGAGTTATGACTTTTGCTTGATGGGGCAGACACAAAATAAATAAACAGAAGGTAGAGGAGAGATAATGCAGCCCAGCTTGGCATGTATCAAGCTGAGTTCCACCTAGTCTTCTGTTCACAAGACTGCCAGGTTCTTTTATCAATGTGTTCATCATTTCACACGTAAAGGCATCCAAAGGCACATGAATGTTAGCCAAGACATCTCTGTTTCCAATTCCTTCTATTCCGGATGGTGAGTGAGTTCACATTCTTGGGTACACAGGATTCACAGACACAAACAACTTTTTATTGATAGAGTCCAGCACATTTGATCTAGAGTCATTAAACCTGGACAAAGTAAAGCTTCTTTGTACCTTTTTTTTCAATCAAAAAAATAGGGTAAACTATGCAGATGGCATAAATATAACTAAAAATGTGATCATAATTGCTCTAAAACTTTTTATTACTTAGTTGCAAATTTGCATCAGGACTGGCTTATCCTAGGAATCTTAACATCAGAAAAAGAGAAGGAAGCATTTTGTGTAGTCACTCACTCTGAGAGTGACTTTTGATCAGGAATCTCCTTCAAGTGAGAAAACAACCACTTGGTCACCATGCTAATTCCCATGGCATTTCCATGATCCCAGCTGAGAGGAAAAAAATACTATATATTTCTTTAGAAGAAAAAGATATTAAAGTGAACAAAAGATGCATGCTTCCCCCTGATTCTCTTGAGATCTACAGACTTTGAATTAACACTTCAAGCACTTCCATGCTCTTTTATCTGGACTCTAGCCTCCTCTATCCTTTCAGTCAGAACATTTAATCTGATGAAGACCAAGTTTTCTTCTCATGAACTACAGAAGTCAGGACAGATACTCCTACCACTTTGCTCACTTTGCTCACTTCCATCCACTCACTTCCAGAATATTTAGCATAGGAAAATCTGGATACGAAAGCCTAAGGAAAAAAGTCAAACCTTTCTATCATTCTCATTTCTGAACAACACACAAATAGCCACTGTTGCACTGTTGATCCTTATTTTAGGATCAAAATTGAAACATGGAAGCTACATGATCTGTATTTAAAATGAAATTTTATACAAACAACTTAAAACTCTCACTGTGTAAAAAGGGAAAAGACATTTTATGGATTATCAGAGATGCTATCAGCAGTTCAGTTTGGCATCAAATACAGAGCTATCCTAACAACAGATTTGACCAAAATGGTGCACCATGACAGCCCAATTGTTTTTGATTTAAAAGCTTTGCAGTGGTCTTCTTTGAACTAGGAATATGGAAAAGCATGTCTTCCAGCGTGCACATGGTTATCTGTCCTGAAGCTTGTAGTTTCGTATAAATATTTCCTAATTGGACAGAAAGGTCAGGGCTCTCTTCCATCTTTTCCCTGACTGCAGCCAGCTAAGGAAGAGAAAATGACATATTGTTACAGTTCAGCAAGTGGAGTTCTCATTCTACCATCACACTGAAGAAAAGCAACAACTCATAGTAAAAAAAGAAAGTACACAGTATAAGGTAGGTGGCTAAGGCGATGACTCATAAGATGAGGATTTTAGGGAAAGTACATTATGCATCACCAGAAAATGGTGGAAAGGTACTGGTTATCTATTAAAGAGAGTTTATTAGATTTAAAGCTTCCTCAGAGTACTATCCTATTTTCAGTCCTGCTACAGACAAACACAATTATTTTCCATTTAAATCCAGGAAACATAATTGCTTCCTGGAATCTACTTTCCAGATCAGCACAATTTTAATTATTATGATGTATCTTTGTAAATACACAGTACAGTACAAATTCATAAAATTCAGACTGTAGACGACTGAGAAGTTCTGTTGTCATACACAAGAGTATGAGCTCAAGTGTTAGGTAAATTCCTTAAAAAATTTTATTATCAATAAACTCTTGTGGAAGAGGACAGCTAGGACTAATGCTTAGTCTTCTTTTGGCAGCTAAAAATTTCCCAAACAAAGTCAAAATACAACACTAACACATGTTTATTGCAACAACTGTACAAAACAAAATGCTGCTTAAAGAATTTCTTTTCAACACAGCAGTTAATATATACGGGCTATATTTCGAAAGGTTTGCCCTCCCCTTCTCCTAATATTTACTATTTTGCATATTAGTTATTAATTTTGTTTAACAGGCAGCAGTGAAAGACTAAGTATTTAATTATTAACACAGTCTTAAATGTCTTGTTCTATAGGCATATCCAAAATAATGTACTAAAAAAGCTTCAGGAAAAGCAGCAGAAATGCTGACAAACTGAGAGGAGCTTCATACGTGTTCTGAAGGAAACCTTATTGTTGAAGGCTGTAAAACCAGTTTTCACAGTAAAATATTGTTAAATAGCAAGAGCTACTATTTCCTATATAACACTTCCCTGTATAGCATCATAAGTCTTTCATATATTAACAACTTAGCAATATCACTGTTACCAGAAACTTTATTCTCATTTCCTATGAAATTAAAATAGCATAGGAGGCAAGGGATTAAATAATTTAAAGCCACTAGGGAAAGTGTCACCTACATTCAGATGAAATACGAGCTTCTAGAAGCAAGATCTGAAATAAAAAACGAAGCAACCAGAAAAGTTTGCTTCAGATAAGTGTTTTGTCCAAGAGCAGAGGAAGCCAGCCAGCTGCTTTGGCCTCGGAATGCACCAGAACCCAAAAAACTAGAGCAGGGCAAACTCAACCTGAAATTCTGTATGTGAACCACCACTGTCACGGCTCAGCCCAGTACCATGAACCTTCTCTCATCACTGTATACTTACCACCTGCTCAGAAAACTCAGTTCTTTTCACAAAGAGAGGTGTATCTACTTCCACTGCTGCCTCTAATGTATTTATTACTTCTTTTAGCAAACCAGATCTAAGCTGGACGAGGACCTTAAAATTAAAATAAAAACACACCACACAAACAGTACATATCATAAGAATGCAAATTTTTACAGAAGTGTTTGAGGAAGACATGAAGCAAAGCAGGGCAAAATACATTTCCAGACAGTGCACTGAGAAAAATCCAAAGAAAGAGATGGAATGATCAATTTCTTCAAATGTTTGGGGACCTGGAAAGGAAGGGTGAGGCTTGAGGCAGAGCTCCTTGGAAGGAGCTGCACTATTTGCTCTTGAATAAAGTGGTTTTTACCATAGTTTAGAGGTCACTTACACGGCACATGCAGACTTTCTCTCAGATTGTAGACTGCACAACTAAAGAAAAAACTGTTGCATGTACACATGGATACGGTGTGCAGGGCTGAAGGAGGCCTAAAATGGGCAGAGCATTTACTTGGAGCTAGGTTTTTAAAATCTTTTGGAGCTAGAAGCAAAAATCATAGCTATAAATTGTTCGTGGGTCTATGCTCACAGATGTAGGATAGGTCTACTTTACATTCCCACCTATGGCAGAAAGTGGTTTTAGAAAATGGGTGGAGATTGTTAACAGTTCAGATGTAAGGCATCCAACTGACACAAATTGTCTGCTGGCTCAAAAACAAGCTCAGCAACACTACCAACACATGCCTGTGCTAGTAAGAGGCTGGTCTTCTGTTACTTTGCACTGGGAGTTTATTGGCCAGTGTAGCATACTCTGCAAGATTTTAATATAAGGCAAGCATACTTACTTTAAGATTATTGTATAGTTTGTTCTCTGTTCTCATTATCTGGGAACAGTAAAATTTGGCTTGTGCTACATCGTTCTGGGAAGGAATCATAAATAATATAAAAATAGTCATACATGTGTCAGAAACTTGAACAATGAAAGAAAAACAACAGTCCTTCACAACTCTTCAGTAAATTATAATGCAGCATCTAGAACCCCTTTACCAAGACCCACTGACACCAAACAGCACCCAGCCTGCAAAAGGAATACCCCATGCTGGGGTTCCCATGCCATCTGACTCTTTAGTACTGTGTGTGTCTGTCACATGTAACCACCATCGAGCATGAGATCACCTAAGAGATGGAAAGTTTACACACATGCTCAGCTCAACACATGTCAGAATAATGAAGTGCAGCATATTACTCTGTGTATTTATCCTGTCCAGCCCTTCTAACCTTTTGGACATACATATTTACAATACTGTATCTATGTCACCAATTGATTTGAACAGACATTAAATGTTACACTGACATTTACTAGACCAAGCAATGTTACTTGGAATCAAGAAACATCTTTCTTACAGCAAGGAGCGCTGTCAAAATTCATTCAGCTTAAAGAACAATTAAACATAATGTGGAGAATTATTCCATTTGCAAAACAAGAATTTTATCATGCCATTGTAGACATGAATAAATTTATTTCAATGATGCTATTTTTCCATTCACACAGACAGAGTGAAAAAGACCACAGAGTGCATAGAAACTTTTAACAATTCTACTCCATTCATCCAAATTTGTGAGTAAGATCAAATTTATAGCACTTCCAGTGTCTCTGACCTCCATTTTAACATGAAACAGAGAAGGTTCAGGACATACCCAACCTGCATACACAAATTAATGGCAGAGGAAATCCAAACTTTATTCCAAATTTTAGAATTTCCTAATAGTTATTCTCCTGCTCTACTTTTCCCCCTGTGCTGTGTCAGAGCCTCTTCACACCAGTACTTAGGCATATGAGATAAAGCAAAGCCTCCACAGGCAGAAACATATTGTGGAGAAATTCCACCTCCCTGGCAGCAGTGAAATACATACCAAAACCTTTGAGTCTGCCTCCCAAGACAAACATTTAAAAGAGATGAGTGCGCAAATACTTTAAGTTATCATTTTAATTCTATTTAACGGAAATTACCACTAAGTAGCAATATCTGCAGGACAAGATCCATGGTGACACCAAACCTGTAGGCCTAACTCTATAATTTTTTAATGTTCTAGATAGTATTATTACAAAATACGCATGCATTAGACTCAAGACATATGTTGAGAGTTAGAAACTTCCATATTCAATTTGTGTGAACATTGTCTATAATCCTACTATTTCAGGAGCCTAAAAGTTCCAATACTTGAAGCTATTACATAGTTATGCTTTCTACATGTTAGCTTCCTTTCACTACCTAACTACCTATCTAGAACCAAACTAGAGAGTATTTCTCTCTCTCTCTACAGAGACCCTGGCACAACCGAAAACAAAGAGACCACACCTGCTTGAGAGCAGTTGCCATTGCAAAGCAGTATGCTCGCAGTGGTAACATGTCACCTTTTAGCTGCGCTTCTTCAAGCAGTCTCGTAGAGATTTTGGAAGACTCTGGGTTGTCCTGCACAGAAATATCAGAGGAAGTTGTGCTTGTTATTCTGGTTACTTGAAAGGAGTATAAGCACCTACAATCATATTCAGAAGGTAGTCAGAAGTCAACATACTGTACAATCACAACAGTAATATGTATCTGAACCCAACCAAGCAGATTCTGTGAAGCTCTTTTTGAGAAACACAAATATTATAAAAATATAATATTTGAAGTGACAGAGGTCACAGGAGGGTATAAATAACTTCTATTATTTTTACAACTACACCTTGCCCTAACTACTTGGGCTTCTGCAACAGATGAAACAGCCCCAGCAGTATCCTAAACAAACAGACATTTTCATTTTCACTTTCAAATAATTTCTAAATCAGGAAGGAAGATTAATTTTTGTTGTTACTTTATTATAAAAGCTACATTAGGTAGTTACTGAAAATCAACATTTTCTAAGCTTTGAACTATTAAGTACCATTCCACTAAAGAAATCTGTGTACATGTGAATTTGAACATTCAGACATTTTTAGCCTCTCTTAAGGATTAATTAATGGAAAATGCTTACAAAGTATATATTCTAATATTACAGCTTAAGAAATCTGCTTTTTTCCAACAGAGAAGGCTTCCATTATTGTTGGGAATTTTCAACAGGCAATACTAAAAGGCAATGAGTTTAGCTGTGTGCTACTTCTCAAACTATCAACTCTCCAAACCAATGCCGCTCACACTGGAAATCACAAGTGGAACTGACTGGACCCCAAACAAAATAGTATCTGTCAAACCTAAAAGCTGGCAGCAGGAAGGTTTTGTAACAATTGGTACCACCAATATTGATAAGAGTCCTCAGATTTGGTGCTGATTTTTGTTCCTAGCATTCAAAGTGTCATTCCTGCAAAATAAGGTTTAAAATATGTTCCTTGAAAATTCAGAAACATTTTGACCACCAGAAGATTGATTATTATTATATAAATAGTTTGTTATCATCAAAAGGCCCATAGCTCTTTCCTGCACTGAAGGAAAGACCATCTGTTACCTCAGAGTATGGCAGTGCCTTACACAGACTTAAAGCAACCCAGAAGTGGTTGACCTCAAAAATACCTTTGTGCAAAGATTAGACATTAATTCCTTTGTTTATTCACTCGAAATAATCTGAGTTTAAGCCTTGTACATTTTTCTCTACTGGTCTCTGGCAAGGTTATTCAAAAGAAAGCAAGAATGGTAAAAATCCAGCAAAGCTTTTAATGATATCAGTACTGTAACTTCTATTATTCGAGTACTACATCTTGAAGATACTTAATTTCAAGACTTTTTCTGACACATCTTATCTTGTGTCATGAGAAAAAGCAAGTTTGAGCTGCACATTTTCTCCTCCTCCTCCTAAGAGATAAGCCAATAGATTAAGCTTTTAAAAGAGCACCACCTAATCCTATTTAGTAAATAAAGGGTTACTACAGCTTACTTCCCCACTGCTAGTATTTTATATTAGTGAAAAAGCCCCACAAATGTATTGTGACTATTCAACCCAACCAGGTGACACTGTAAATCATCTCCCCCTCTCTTTTCATCAATAGTAATAATGGGCCAGATTGTCTATTAAAAATATATGTACGGCCAGAAGTAGAGGAAAAACAAGCCTTGGGAACCTATTCCTGCTGCACATACCTTGGATCCCAGCATTCTAATTGCAGGACATGTCACAAAAACTTGTAAACATTTCAGGAAAGAAGCTACAGCAGACGTAAAGGCAGTTAATTCATTGGAACTGAGAATTTCAGAAAAACCACATAAACTACTGCTGAGGTACCATTTTAGGCTATCTCCTTGTTATCACAAATGCACTCAGTTTCATTGTATGGTTAACTAAGAAACCTGAGGAAGTTTAGTCTAGCGGTATAATTTTTTTTCTCCAGCTAGTATCTTTATAAAAGATGAGAAAATGGAAGAAGAGTTTCCAAATGAGTTTGGGAAATGTTCACATTAAAATTTCAAAACCCTTTTCCTGACCCAGAGATGGGTCTGGAAGAGGGTATTGCAGAACTGACTCAAATTTGGAGAGGAAGATCAAAATAAAAAAGTTCTGGGATGTCACTTTGCTATGAAAGGGAAACAGTTCTAAGAAAACACCAATAGAACGGACGTATTCTAGTTTCTTACCACGCTCATGCTCTTTTTCTTTGAGCTAAATGTACAGGTAAGCTCAAGGGGTTGTCTGTTTACCTGAAGACATTCACTTACACTTCTTTTCTCCATTCAGCTGTCCATTTTCACCAGGCATGTAGGGAATAGATTACAACTCTATGCCTTGTCAAATTTGTGTACAATTACAGAAATGAAATTACAAGACTGCTGGTAGGGGGAGGGGAGAAATGGATGGGGGATGTCTGGCAAATAGAACATATCATGTATATGCCTTAAGGAAATGAGACTATAAAACCAATACTGAGGCTGAAGCACAGCGTATTGTCTTAAGAGATGTAAACATCACAGAGAAAGAATACTCTAAGGAATCAAAGGCTTTGTTTTAAATTCGTTTCTTAATGCTCATGTCCATGCAACCTTTTAGAGATTTGTTTTGTCACATTAGTTTGTATGGGAAACAAATGTATGTGCACCATATCATGTACAATGAAGCACCTTAGGGACTATATATAAGTTTAAAATACTTGCACTAGATACAAAATTATGACAGGGAAAATATGGAAACCCAAAAAGTCCAAAATTTAAAGTAAAAAAAAAAAAGGAAGAGAAAGAGAAGAGGCATTTCAAACACTTCTTCATTCATAATATTTACCAATTTATAGCATATTGCAACTGCAAGTAGATAGGTTTCTTTGTTGAAAGGTATACCTTGTTTTTTCATTTCAACCAGAACTTCCAGAGCACCTATCAAAAATATATTAGTGTTACTGACTTCATAAATTTAAGACTGTATCTCTCATAACTGAAAAGAAGAAACAAGTCAATAAGGTATGAGTTCAATAATTTTATTTGAAAATATGAATGCAAACTGAAATCTGTTATTTAAAAAATTCAAGAAGTTTAATGCATGGTCATTTGGATATCTTTCAACTTAGCAAGGAGGTTTTCAGTTTACACTAGCATATGGCCTTATTCCTCTATTATTTTTATGTGAAAATCTAAAACTAAATTCTATATACTTGAAAAAAACACCCTCATTGTTCCTAACTGCCCAGAAAGCTTCCACCACTGTAGGCCAACTACATAGCATCTTCTCATGAACTCACATGGTCCATTTCACAACGCTGAATCACAGGATTACAGAATCATTAGGTCGGAAGAGACCTTCAAGATCATAGAGTCCAACCCAGCCCTAAGACCTCAACTAGACCATGGCATCAAGTGCCACATCAAATCATTTTTTAAACCTATCCAGGTATGGTGACTCCACCACCTCCTCGGGCAAACCATTCCAATACTTTACCACCCATTCTGTAAAAAACTTTTTCCTAGTATCCAACCTGTATTTCCCTTGGAGCAGCTTAAGACTGTGTCCTCTGGTTCTGCATTTAGATGCTGATCTATGTTTCTTTTACAGTGGCCCAGCCGCAACTTTTAGGACAACTGCTGGACTCAAATTTGCCAAATGTTAGGAGACCCGCTGTTATGTGTTCAACAAATATCAAATAAAGGGATTTGCTTGAAAAGCTTTACGGTGCTGTCATGGGAAGTCTTTTAATTTAGGTCACATGATTTCTCCTTGTCTACATACAGGGTCAAACTGATTTGAAGCATTGGACTTCTACATTGCAGTAGCCACTCTGAGAGAGGATACAAGTAAAAAGGCAGTCTTCCTTGCTCTGACACAAATGTAGAATGGAGAAAAAAATCATTGAGGAAATTAACATTCCAAAGCTCACTTAAACCAGGTTTTGAGTAGGGAAGAAAAAATGCTATGGGAAATTATGAAACAAATAAAAGTAACAGTCAGTGAAGAGGGTTTGTGGGAAAACACTCCTGGATAACAACAGTACTGTGGAACTTGAATGGCAAGAATTCTGTGGGGAATGTGAAACAAAAAGACCCTTCCATTTTTACTACACTACAGTGCAACACATTCAAATCCACAGTTATTTATACGATGTTTGGCCATCTAAAACCATAGCAAATAAGCCAATACATATATATATATATATATACACACATGCACCATCTACAGTGAGAAGCATCTTCCCCAAAATTAATTTGCCTTAGCAAATACAGTACTTACTTTCAAAATGGCCCTTTTTAAACAACATAGTCATCAAAATATGGAATGATGTACTGTCTGAGAAAAAACCATGCAAATTCTGGAGAGGAAATAGAGCAAGCATAAAAAAATCAGGACAGTGAAGAGTCTTATTGTGCACAGCATTTAACAGGTCTTCCTACTGGAATAAGTCTGATCTTTACAAGCTCACCATTTAGCTCTCTGGGTTCCTTGACTGTCTGTCTCTCTGACAAATGATGTCTAAAATACCAGTAAGTCATTATTGTCAAAAGCTCACTAAAATTAAACAGAAATTTCCCAGAGAGTCTCACTATCCTATTTTTTTAATGACCTCTAAGTCAATGGAAGCAGAAGTCCCTGACAGTTTGTAGCTGACGAGCAGCATCTTTTGGAATGAAGTACCAGCACCATGAAATTGAATGAATGTTTTGCTAATCACAATATCAAATGATCAGCACAAGAGCATGAGTGATGATGGTAAGAGTATCAGAAGAGAGAGGAATTAAATTTTAGGACACTAAACAGTGTGTGTTGGGAATAGACAAAATATATCAGAGATGTTGAGTTTCTGCAGCAGAATGTGGAGAAGTGGTACTGTACCTGTATCCACCTGTACTATAAGTACAGCAATTCCTGTCTTAATGATACACATCTCAATTAAATTAAGAATAATAGCAAGACTTCTCCCATTTCTGGCTAGACATATCTCATGCCTTAATGAATTAATATCAGAGAGATTTTCATTGGCTGCCAGAGATTTTTGAAGTCACAACATTACTACACACACTGGACCTGATTATTGTCTTGCCATAATAGCACACAGAGAATTTTAGAAAGGTTCAGAAACAAGTCCTTCAGTTTCTTCAGCACTAAAACGGCCAGATCCCTGAGCTGATGAGTATCATACCACCTCTATAGTGCTCAGAGAGAGACTGAAGTACAGAGCAACACGGTGAACCTGTTGGTGCACGTAATCCAAGGAATTTCAGAGAACTACCACAGAAAAACTTACTAGTGCTCATTTCCAAGAATGATTTAATGCAACACAGGATGCAGGGAAACATGCATCAGCTGTATTCATTTAAGTAATTATTCTTTCATCAATACTTTTTATTTAATTTTTATTCAAATGATGCAGAAATAAAGTTACCAATCAAACTAACATTTACTTTCCTTTTAATTACTGTGCTAAAATAAAAAAAACACCCAAAACCATGTGATCTACACACCCACATTAATGTCATAGACATCTTTGTTACTGCAACTCATTTTCAAGTCTATCAGCTCATGCAAGGCTCATATGTAGCATACCATTGCTCATATCTGACTAATAATAAGAACAACAAATGTTTAATATATATACAGGGGAATTACCTGATCTTTGATAAGTTCTATTGCAGGTCTTTCAAGATCTAGCTCATAACACAGCCTCATAAAGAGTGGCCCAAATTTAAAATTATGTAAGGTTGTGATTCTATTCTGTTCATGGTACCTATGGGAAAGATTAAAAAATTAACCACACAGGGCATGGAATTTGCCAAGGGAGAACAGCTTTAAACGGACAGCAAGATCTGTAGGTGCAATGACTGAGGCACCTAGCTGCATCAGCCAAAGATATATAGATAACAGGAAATAAATTTTAAGGAATATTATTGCTTTGATCAAACAAATAAATTAACTGGTAATAAATAATCTGTTTTATTACCAATAAAGTAACCTTCATTGACTAAATAATAGAATGGGTCTCTGCCTTGAAAATTCTGAGCTACTTTACCTTCTCTTCACGGAACAAAAGCAAAGGAAGTTGCAGCAGTTTATTTTAGCAGCAGTAGCTCAACAAAAAGATAAAGCATTTAATTTTTTTTCCTTGTAGTCCCTATATCATACCTGCTGGGAAAGTTTCCATTCACAAAACCTTCTGCTACTGACTACTGGTTGCAGGCCAGTTTATAACCAGGCATGTCTTGGCTGGAATGGCCCAGAACACCTCTGCCTCGCAGCTGTGGGATAATTTTTCTCTCTGGTTCACCATACTGTAGGATACCACTTTGCTCCCATAGCTTAACCCTCCTTTGACTTGAGAGTCTCTAATGGATTGGAAGATTCAAAGTATTTAAATAAAAAAACAGCCTTAAATTAAGGGATTAACTATGCATATTGCAATTAGGACAAGGCCCCACCTGCAGATATAGCCTGGGGATGATCTAATAAAAGCAAAAAGATAAAGACAGAAAAGAGTGTTACCTGGATTGTTAAAAATACCTGTAAATAATTTTTCTGGCTAGTTCCACATCAGATGAATTCTGACATAAATGCAGCAAATTTTTTAATTCATTTCTGAGAATGATTCCATTTTTCTTTAGTTTTTCTTCAATATTTTTAAAATATTGATCTGAAAATAAAACACATACAGCAGCAGTCTATAGACAATTCTATTACCTGTGTTACATACTTACTACCTGAAACATGGAGACTCAATGAAGCAGAACTTTTGTTTTTTTCATCAAGAAAACTACATAAAACTTCTAACAAACAAGCATGCCAATATGTCCCCATGAAGTCATGTCAGACTTAGAAAACCAAGACGATGCTTACTGTGATTAATTCCACTACATATGTTGTGGAGCATATCAGGTAATGCAAAAGTTTTAATAAGGAACAAAGTTTTGTGACATTTTATGTTCTTTTTCTACAAGGCAAGCAAGCAAACAAAACCGTTTCCACTCAGCATTCAAATGACCATAAGAACTTCCACTCAATACTGTTCAGACAGAAGACTTAAATTCCTTCACAGCTGAAGGAAGAACACACAAAGACTTTCATACATAATCTACCTATTTCTTTAAATAGCCATAAACTTGGAGTTGCTACCCCCCTACTCTAAAAGAGAGGGTTCTCTATTCAGCACGTTTTCCTATGACAAAGCAAGCAGAAAGACTAGTCCTTCGGTTGGTAATTTCAAGCCTCTGACTCAGATATACGCAAGATTAAAATCACATGTACCACCTAGCATCTCCATTCCTCTCATGGTGCTGCCAGCATCTTGGGCTGGGAAATGAACTTCTTTGCAGCAGTTGCTGGGTCACTGCTGTTCCCAAGCTAGTAACCTGCACAAGAAGTGCAAAGTAGGCACCCCAGAGAACAATGTGTACAGTTACTTAATACACATCTGTGGCAACATGCAAATACAAGTCCTTACTCAAGACTGAGGTGTAGAATTGAAGCCTGTGAAGCCAGACGAATGCATATGTACAAGTATGCACATATAATGGCAGTGATGTGTTCAAAGGTGTGCAGGAATTTAAAAAATATTTGGCATCTGAACTGTTTTTACAGCATTCTAGCTAAATGAATAACTGCTGTAGCTAATAGTATAATTATTGTGACTGCAGTAAAACAATTGTAGTTAATACTTGCCTCATAACAACAATAAATAATAGGCATTATGTATTTTGTATAACAGTTATTACTGCTTTTCCCTAAATTTTCTAAATAAAGTTTATTACTAGCCACAGTTCTTTTCAACTTTCAAGTATAACATTAAACACTCAATACAGAAACCACATACACATACAGACAAATAGGCGCTTGGAACATTGTTTTCATTAGTTTTCAAAGGATTCAGTTTGCACAAAACCAGAAGGTCAACTGTGACCTATAAAGTGAAATATTTGGCTTCTACTAACCTGCTTTAGCAGAAATGATTGACCCCCAGAAGAAATTTCAGTGTTTCTCAAGTACAGGATGAATAAATTACAATATGAGTATATAATTATCCCAGCAAAATATAATGATATTATGATACACAACTGCACAATTTAAATTATATTTAATATAGAAAAAATATCAGGATTATTTTACTTCCCTCTCTGTCCCAGAAGAGTGGTTTATATAACACTAGATCTGATTATTTGTCTCTTCTTGCCTTAAAATTAACTACAACCTTTGGAACAGCTGTCAATTTGCATCACTAGCACACCCATGCATGACAAACCAGGAGTTTTACCTTGCTTTTTTAAATAATAAGGGCAGCTTCATGTTTATACTTATGTTTCTTAAATAAAGGAATTTGTATACATTTTAAATAGCATGGCAAGACCAGAAAAAATCCACTGATCCTGCTCCTACATTAATTTGGAAAACATGAATTAATTTTTCATATTCTCAGTAGCATATATCATTTAGAATCAGATGTACAACTGAGAACTCAGTTGTACAGGCAAAAAAAAATTAAATATGCTAACAAAATTTAAGGAGAAAATTAAAAAAAATACTGTGAAAGCCCTTTTCTGGACAGTAAGGTAACTATTTAGCTTTGTATTAACTTTCTGTGCTGAAAATATACTTGAAGCAAGGTTTGTAGATTGAAATAGTTTTTTCTATTAGACTGTCTGACAAAGTTGGAAAAGTGAGGGCACAAACATTTCAGGTATTGTATAAACACCTTACATACATGAAAGCTTCTCAACACGTATTCTCAACACAGCATAATACTACATTTCTACTACATTTCATTCTGCAAAGCCTCAGATCTTCCAATAATGTTAAGTACAAAATATTTGCAAGAGGAAGACATAAGTTGTTTCTTTAAATGAGGTCAGTTGGTGTCGTATTATTATGACTTTGACTGTTTGTTTCCTAAGACTCATGCTAAAGTGGTGACTATGAAATTAAATGGTATACCTTTATTGCCATGAAGCTCATTTCTAATCGCCACTTTCATCTGCTGAAATTCTTGTAACTTTATATCTTCTTCTGTTAGCAGATACCGCTTCCCTGACATAAGAAAAAAAGAGGAAGGTCAAGTTTTATGTTACACTGTATGATTGAATAGTATGGAACCTAGCACGTATGAATTATGGACAACTGTGTGATGCCAGACCACTGGGACAGGACACTAAAAAACAGACTACAAAAACTGCAGTTACTCACATCACTGACAAAACAACCAAAATATTGTGTCACAGCTTTCCAGAGCTTATGTGTACAAGGACTAAGAAGTATCTAGTTATTGGATGTGCAAAACTAAAACTAGAGGCTACATTCCTCTCCACCAAGCCAAGGTACAAGAAGATTCTGCACAAAATTCCTGCTCCCTCCTTTACACTTTCATAAGGATTTGTCTTGTTTTCCTTTGTTTTCCACAATTCACTAGTGAGACAGCTTGCTTACCACAAGTGCTGTCCTAGCTACTACAAAATTAAACATTCTGGAAGATCCAAATGCAGTAGGAAGTCACAAAAAGCTTATTTTTTAATGTATAAAAGCAACAAGTGTATTCTTTGGATTGTAGTAACACTCCAGAGACCTAGTAATGTTCTGCTACAGTACAGACATCAGAGATAAGACAGTCACTGAGTCTAGAATGTCAAAGTTAACTTTGGGTGCTGACTTTAACTGTACTGTGTCGCAAGCTGCTTTAAAACAAGCATCATGCAAAAGCTATTTGACAAGTTTTTGCTCTCACAAAAACAGATGTCCAGAGGATTTTTATTTGCAACTACTGACTTTGTAACAGAGAGTCACAATAACAGCTTACACTGTTAATTACAATCTAATTACAATCTAATATTTTACGGTTTTGGCTTATAAGGAATTATTCTAACCATTAAAACACAAAAGCAAGTATCGAACTGAGTTAGGTTGTTTATTCTCATTCTGCATATCCCTAGGAAAACGTAACTGGCCATGTAAATAAAAACACTTGTTTTCTAAGCAAGTGAAGCATGATAATGACATGCTTCATAAAACCTGAAGAAAAAAAATCCATTAAATGGCACATTTATCCATTAAATTTAATTGAAACAGTTCCAATGGGTAAACAAATACATTTTATTCAGCATGAAATTGACCTGTATTACACTGACATTTCCCTCCCACAGACCTCTGTTGGAGGGAAGACCATCCTTGTTATGAGCCTCTCCAAAGCTGGTGCAGCAATCATGCTGGTGCCTGGGGTGGGACTAGTGCACCACACATCATGGACTCTCAGTGGCCAGTGCCAATAGAGAGATTAGAGCAGTAGAATTTTATCTTTCTTGAATTCAATTTTCTTTGTTAGACACATACCTTACAGTATTACAGAAATGTTTCAAAATCAAAGGGACTGCCAAGGAAAAAGATGGATATGAGAGCTGGCATGTGCAGGTAGTCCAGATTATCTCAGAGAACTCAACCAACTAAACTGCAACCCTGTAAACAGCCAGTCAGTCCCTGAAGGGGATGGGTAGAACACCACTCAGAGAGAGGGGTCTCCGTGTCTCTCAGGGGTATAACATAGGCGTAACCTGAGCGAAACTTTCAGCACTGCTGGCACAGCAGGACAGGAGCCCTGCCAGGGCCTAGGCTGGGAAGCCCTCTGCCATACTTCTTTTCCATGTGCCACTTTCTCCTTATCTTCGAATCCCAGGGTCTGGATAAGGCTGTCACTCTCCCAGAACAGATACACATTTATGAAGCTTCATGTTTATTTGTTTGTTGTTTTTTTTTTTTTTTATGTCATATCCTGACAGTAGCAAGCAGGGGATAAGCTGACTAACACTGACCCCTGACCTTACTGCAGCCTTTCAGTGGGGCCTGCAAGAAAGCTGGAGTGCAACGTGCACAAGGGCTTGTAGTACTAGGACATGTGGGAATGGCCTTCCACTGGAGTCAAAGGCTTCGATTAGAGAATAGGTTCAGGTAAGATATAAAGAAGAAATTCTTTACTGGGAGAGTGGTGAGACAGCAGAATAAGTTGCTCACAGAAGCTGTGGATCTAGCCTTCCTGGACGTGCTCAGGGCCAGGCTGGATGGGGCTCTGAGCAATGCACTCTAGTGGAAGGTGTCCCCACGGCACGGGGTTCGCAGCGGATGATATTTAAGGTCCCTTCCGACCCAGGCCACTATGTGATTGCTTCACCGATTCTGTGAAGTCTTTTCTCCCCGCACGGCACCTCTGTCGAGCCAGCTCGGCCTGTCCACCGCAGCACAATCCGCGGCGCTCCCCGCCACAACACCCCGCGCCGAGCGAGGTATCCGCACAAGAACTACAGCTCCCGTCAGGCACACAGCTGGCAGCGGCGGCCGGGCCTGCCGGAAGCCGCAGTACTCCGGTAGCTCCGCAGACAGCGGGCAGCCCCGCGCCCTGGCCGGGCATCCCGGCGCCCCCCCCCGCCGCACGAGCCGCGGTACCTGCGGGCGCGCAGCCCCAGCCGCCCGGGGCAGGCGGGCGGACTGCCGAGCGCCGCGCCGCCTCCCGCGCCGCCCGCCCGGAGCCGCCCGCCAGCATCGCCGCCATCTCCCTGCGAGCCCGCGGGGCGGGGCGTTCGTAGTCCCCCCCGCTCCGCCGCCCGCCTCCTCCGGCCTCGGCGCCATGGCCGCCCCCATGCTCCGGCGTGCCGTGCTCTGCAGTGGGAGCGCCCTCAGCGCGGCCCCAGGTCGGTGCGCCGCTGGCGGGGCGGGGGGCGCGGCGCTAGCCGTCGTGGTTGCCTCCGGCTGCGGTGGGGGAGCATGAGCAGGGACGGGGTGCTGGGCAGGGACTTCACTCACGTTTCCCTCTTCATCTACTTCTGTGTGCATGTGCGGAATTGGAGATAGGCCAGAAGACATTTAATGGCTAGTATGTAGTGCAGGAGACTGTTCGCAATTTGTTTTTTTAATAGGTGGTCCCCCGAGCCGATTTCATAGTTCGACCTGCCTTTTTGGGTTAGGGCGAAAAAGCCGCGCCGAATTTTACGGGAAGCCGCCAAACCCGCGGCAGGAAAACTGGTACCGGCGGTGATAGAGGCGCCACCAAAGCTGGTGTTTTGGAAAAGCCAAAGACCTGACCTTTGGGAAGAACTGAGCTCAGTAAGGCTGGGCACAGTGTGATGGCGGTGGGTGGCTGCTGCGCCTTCCGCCCTCGCCGAGCGCGCGTTTCTCTGTGCCGCGTCCTGGGCCCGGCCTCGGAGCCCCGCGGCGCAGCGCTCCCGCACGCGCGGCCTGTGCTGCGGAAACGCCCTGGAGCCCTCGTGCTTGCTAGAGGCATCGCTAGCTGTGAATGAATGAATGAATGAATGACTTTTTGTTTTTGCTGAGGGAAAAAACCGACAGTAAAAGACCCAAACCCGCAGCCCCAAACCCCCCGAATCTTTTGTGTGCCTCTTTTATCAACACAAGGAAAAGGACTGCTAAAGGAAGCACCGCCAACCAACCAGAAATACCTTTTCTTCTTATTATTATTTTTTAACTGTGGTAAAGTGTTGTATATATTTTTGAAGTCTGACTGCGGAATTCTGTGTTCTGAATCTTTTTGATGATAGTTTCATGAGGTGTTCGGTACAGGATTTGGGGGTATAATTGCATGTCAGAAGGGTGATAAGAAGGAAGAAGTGTTTCACAACCAAAACGAAACTTTTAGTGCTAGCAGATAGATAGATAAAGATATTTAGATTAAGGCTTTGAAGTAGTTGCTAAGGCTTCTGTGTAGCATTGTAGTATCTATCTATTTTTTAAAATATTCTCATTTCATAACGTTAATTCCTGTGACCTTCTGCATGTATTTCTGTATCTTCCTTCAACGAGTTCTATCCAGGTGTTCCTCATGCATTTTCAAGATCTCATCATCTATGACTGATACACAAATTCTTCCAGCTGAAGCATTTTCTGTTTTGTTTCAAAAGCTAGCACAGCATCTTGAGCAGTTTTTATGGTACAAAGAGTGTTTGGAAGAAGCTTTCAAAAATATTTCAGTGAGTCTGCAGTTCACAGGAGTTGGAAGAGTGGCGATTATAAAAATGAAAGTATTTTCAGTGAGACATACCTTTATAGGTGGAAATAACCATTCAGCAACAACAGAAAAGCATGTTTGTGTGGGAGTTCTTTTTGCTTATATTTTTTTAACATTTAGCTAATTGCTAACATTTGATGAAAAAGCTCTGTGTGCACAAAGAAGTTGCTTTTATTGTTGAGGGTTTTTCTACCTTTACAAATTTGGTATTTTCTTAAATACGGAATTTAGGTTTGGAAATACGTGTTTCATGCTGTAAAAAAACCTTTGGGGAAAGCTTTTCAGTTTTAAATATCACAATGTAATAGTTGATCCACATATAAAGAATCTGAATTGTTACATTAGTAGTTACTGACATAAAGACAGTTTAATGCATTCCACTTGGCAAATATGACAGAAGAAGGTACACCTAATAGAATGTTTGTGTAGAGCTGTGTAAGTAACTCAGCTTACATAGTGTTTTCTTTCTTAATTAGGTCGAAGATCTCTTCTTTCTTCAGCCTATGTGGATAGTTCAAAATGGGAAAAGAGAAAAAAAGAGGAGCATAGCCTGGGTGAGAAAAGTTTGTTTCTTGTCTCCACTTTGTCTAATTAATTAACCTGAGCTCATTTTTGTTTACCTTACCATCTGTAAGTCCTTCAGAATAAAAAAGGGTATGAAACAATATGCTTCTGAGCATTTATGTCAAAAAGCACTCAACATGTTTAGAAATTTGTCATATGTATTCAAAGCCATAGTACAGAAACAAGTTAGAATTTGTCTGTTTACTTAATATTCAGTTTCTACGAACTCATTTTTTTCTTTCACAAAATCCAGAGTGTGTGACTGTCTCTGACTGATGTCTTCATTAACATTGTTTTCACAGTACTGCAGTGTGAAAAAAAAGCTATTCTATTACCAGACAATCATATTTAAAGACATTTTTTTAAAGAGGAAAATTTCCTCAGGGTTTTGCAGTTTCTTCTTGAATTACAGATTTTTTTTTTTTGTGGGGGGGAATGAAACATTTTCATTTCAAGAATTTTATTTTCAAGAAGTTATATGTTAAACTGTATCTGCACATGGTACTGAGATCTGCTGTGCAAATTTTATAGCTAAATTATTTGTCTAGATTCTGTTTGAAATTCCACTGTCTTTTTGGTGACTACGTTAAAGACGAAGCGTCTTGCAAAGCATTTTTCCATGCTAAAGGTGGGGTGTTTTTTTTTTTACTTTGTGCCACAGGTGTTTTGGAGACTCCGTAATTCATAGTCTGTTTTAATTTCTGGGCCCCTGAACTGTGGTTGTTATTTGCAACACAGATTATGAGGCTGTAAGAAGAACCATCAGCTGAAATTCAGGAGCTTTTGTCAGGCAGGAGGACAGACAAAGCAATCAGACTGTTTTTAATGCACTAATTTGTTTCTTTTATTTGTCTGTGAGCATTTAGGTGGGACTTAGGTTCTGCATAGATGAGAAACAGTCAGTGGGTCCTTATGTATGTAGCTTGGATCCTGCAGAGACTGTTAATACTGTGTTACACTTTGCTGTCAGTAGGACTGCTCATGCTGTGTATTTTGGGCTGGAGCCACAGATTTGTGCCCTGGGATGCATTTGGACTAGTCACACCTCCAGGTGAAAATGGGTTCTTATTTTGGCAAGTGCCATAGCCGATAGTAATTCACTGCAGAAAAAAACATTGTGCTGATGCTGGTACAGTCCATGTTTGGCTTTCTGCAGGCCTGGCAAGACCTTCTGTGACTGTTTGGCAGGAACAGTTCTTGCTGCTCCTCTACTGATGGTCTTGAGCCAGAGCAGATGTCTATTCCATGATTTTCAAAGAACTACTTTGCATTTTCATTTTGTGTTCACAGAAAAGAGAAAACAAGTTAGCACGGTGTCAGCTGTATTAGCATTTCAGTGAGGAGACAGCCCTGCAGACGTCTGCTCTGGAGCTGTCAGTTGTCTGGTTGCACATATAATCTTGTCTCTACTAACTGGTGATTACAGCTAGAGTGAGTTCCTTGTGTTGAGTAAATGCTCTTTTATTTCTGTTGTTTTAGAACCGTTGTTACACAAAACTATGTTGTGAGGATACTTTTAAAGGCAAAAGAAGTATTTTTTGATTTAAAGTCAGTTCCATTTCTCTGCTGCAGTGATGTGCTATCCCAGACACAAATTCATTTGCTGCGTGCATGTAAGACATGCTTTATTGTCTTCACTGTAACCACAGTTTAGAATTCAGATATGAATGAGTTTAGCAAACTTCACTACTGAAAAATGTATGGGAAGGAGCAAGACTGTATTTTGTGTACCAAAATGCTTTTATTCAGGAAAATAGGAATTGAAAATGTGTTAATTTGGAATTTGCAAATTGCTTGTTGGTAGGAAGATGCCTACCTAGTAGTAATTTGGATTCCTTTTATTAAAAATGAAGTACAAAGGAAACCAGAGTCCCAGGGGATGGCAGAATCCAGGTGAGATAGGAAATTTCCTTTTTTTTTATTTTTAGAAAGATTCACAGTACCTAAATTGACTCATTTGCAACACCAGGTGGCGGTGCTGCCCTTACAGACATGAATAATTTTCCATTCAAAGCCTTGTTCAGTACAAAGCTGTTGTTCTTTCCAGTTATGTGAAAATAGAGATAAATGTGGAACAAATAGATTTTTCAGGCAAAATACTTACCGTGGCCTTTATATTTTAGCTGAGTCTTTAAAATACAACAAGGCTTTCTTTATAGCACCAGTTAGCCTGTGAATTAAGGTATTATCTCTGCCCATCACACACAGGATAGGTAGACTTTGCATCTCAGTTTTATTGTCATTTCCCACCACTGGATCAGACATCTGTCTTGAGTGAACCATTTCTAAGAATACAAGGGTGTAAGCAGAATAAAAGTGACCTTATATGGTGGCCAGATATGTCCCATATTGATAATGTGCTGCTTGTTGGTGTGGCTACATTCTGTGGGTTGATACACACTGTGAATCAGACTGAAACTATGATGATTTCCTAGGCCACCAAACTGGTACTAGAAGTCATAACCACTGACTTGGAAGGTGAGGGTCAGTATTTTCTGTCATTGTCCTGAGCCACCCTGTTGCATTAATATGGACAAACGAAAATAAAAGTGAACGTGATGTCTCATATACCAGTGTTATCATGACCTCTGTGAAGTCGTGGCCTGAAATTGAATGACCTAAGTTATATTTATGGTTTGTTTAGTTAATTTTAGTTCTTGAACATACAGTAATACATTTTTAGAGAAATTAAATTTCTGGAGTTAATCCTGTAGAAATGTATTTTTAGGCAGCATATATGAGAGATTGTATAGACTAGTGTTTTTTTTGATGAGTCAGACAAAAGGATTTGCAGTATGTATCTCTTAAAATGTACATAGAATTCTGATTTGCCTCTTAAAATATTGGCTTGGTTTATACACAATGTAAGCACTCAGGTTTTACTGCCAACAATGCCAGGAGACTTGGGCATTCACATCCTTGCATTCTAGTACTGCTATCAGGGTGCTTTAACTAAGAAGAAACTTCAGTCTTGATTATTGAATAACAACTTATGGAGCAAACTTGATTTACAAAAATTTTGAATTTGAGAAAAAAAGTCTGGTTTTAGGTGTTCTTCACAGAAAACAGGCTAGGAAATAATTACTCATTGCGATTAATTCCTGCAGAAACTGCAACTTGTCTGAAAACAAAGCTAAATTTTCCATTATCTTCATTTGTCTGCTATTATTTTAGATTTAATCAGCCTATTTTGTTGTGATTCTTACACTGGAGAAGATAAGTGTTTAATGTTTATATGGAGTTAAATAGCTAAGTGCTTTCCATCTGTAAATCTTAAGGAGAGTTTCAGCTTTGTAGACAGCAATAAAGGTCAGTCATTAAAATTCTATGTGTGAAATCTCTCAGAGGATGCTGTTGTATAATGGCTAAGAGTGTTTTGATCTTGTATTCGTGGCATTGTATTAATTTGGTTTATATTCTGTTAAAGTAGTCAGTGTTTTCTAGAGCAGGCTCTTCATCTTCATGAGCACCTAGACAAAAGAAATGCCAAGCTCAGGACTTGAGTGTTGCCCAGAATGGTCGTAGGGATCGCCTTCTAGATTTGGGAGGTTCTGCATAACTAAAACAGTTCTGGAAAATATAGATGAACTCTTGAGTCTCAGGTCCACATTGCTGTATCATCAATGATACCAGATTTTGAAACAAACATTTCTTTCCAGCTGTTTCAAAACAGAGATTAAGAATGGTGGGTGACAGTTGACTTCATTTAGGCAAGGACCTACCCTGTGTTTTGATCTGGATAAGCTGGTTGGTCACAGCATCCCTTCTCTCTAAATTCTAGCACTACTGGGAATGCTCCCTGTGCCTTTACCCATGTGCTTCGTCATGGCCTTTGTCACTTACGGAAAGATGGGTAATACAGAGTCAAAGACACTTACAGACACTTCTTGTAAGGATATTCCCATATAAATTTCTTTACCATTAAAAAATTGCATTTTTTTTAGTGGTTAACTTGTATGGCATGGCCTTGATAGCACACATCACTTCAGCGTCCTGTGCTGTCCTTTGCAGGAGCTGGTACTGGCCTTACTAACTTTGCCACAAATTTTTCTTTGCTTTCTTGGTCATGAAAAGTTTGCCTTTCCTCAGGCAGAAGATAAATGCTTATTTTGTGTTTGAAGAACTCCACAGGAGGAAAGTTGTTAAGTAAATGAGGAATACTGCTATGTGGCAGACAACAGCATTTTATAGACTAGGAGTTAGCTGTTGTATGCCAAGTCAGAGCTCTGTCATTTTACTGAAAACTTCATCCATGTGCTGTAATTTGAGAGGTTATGTATAATGAATATCATTTGTTCTATTAGAACTGTACCCTCCAGTGTTCACTGTGATACAGCTGTTTTAAAAGTAATAAATATGGATATCACTTGTTTTGTGGACCACATCCCTCAGAGACAGAGCATTTTACTGATGCAGTGCTATTTCCTGCCCCTGACAACTTTGCAAGAGTAGAAGGGTTAGTTCATTCTGATGTAGTGCTGCAATTTCTGCTTATCTTACATTTCACTGACATGTGTGGAGGCAGGTTGACCTTTTTGGAAAATTAATTGTAAAATGAGCCAGCCCATCAGCTGGCCAAGGATGGCCAGCGGGCTTTACTGAGAGGTGTCAAAGGGGTGACTCACTGAGTAACAGTTGCAAAGGAGGAAGCAGGCTACAAGTGTTGCAGAGGCAATGTGTTAGTTTTCTGGTCCTCAAGATGGAGGAGAATAGCAAGAAAGAATATGGTTGAAGTCTTTAAAGCTTATAGATTTGATATTTTCAGTTCATGGTCAAACAGATGACGTTAAGCATATGTTGAGCAGCTTACTCTTTCTGAATAATCTTTATTTTCCAGGAATGGTACAAAGCTAAAACTCCAAATTAAATGAATTTAGCTTCCAGTTAATTCATTAAATGCAATGGCTGTCTGCCTGTTCGACAGTCAGAAGTTTAAGTTCCTGCATGGTCAGATTAATATTGTTATATGACTGCTGAAGCAGAATGCTGTAAAGCTACTTAGTTACTGGTGCAGTGCCCCATTTGATTAATGGGATTTCTTTGGATTGCTGTTTGTGACTGTAAGGTTTATCAGTATGGTACTACATGTTTCTGTGTCTCATTGTTTTACTGTAAAATAAAAATCCATATGCTAGGCCTGAAAGCAAATGGGAATTTCAAACACACCTGCTAATTTTTTGTTTTAAGTGACTTATATTAGTTATACTAATTTCATCCAGCACTTTATAGAGTAGGTTTTTTTACCCCTTTTTTTTTTTTTTCTAGTAAGTTAGGATCGTGTTGAGAATTTTCTCATATGTTATTTCTGTTAAAAGTGTTCAACAATATTTGAAAGTACTATTTTCATACAATTTTAAAATGGAAATGTTAAGAACCTGTAATTTGATTTCATGGACATAGGTTCTATTCTAGGTTATATGATGTCTCTGCAGATTTTCCTGTTATGCCAGTTGATTAAACACGTACTTTTTCTGCTTTCTCCAGCTGACTTAGCCCACTTAATGGACAGAACCTATGAAAGAAAACTGCCTGTCAGCTCTTTGACAGTAGCCCGGGTAAGGAAATAAATCCCAATCGTAAACTGGTAGAAGTGACTGTGGAATGCTTGTGTAGTGAAGTGAGCTGTGAGGTGATAAATGATACCACCTCTGTTAGGAGTTCCGGAATCATAAATGTCTTGTTATACTATTAAATTGCTGTATAAAGCTGTTTTATTGATACTTTGTACTCATTAGTTAGTACCCAGATCATAGGGTCTTCAAAACAGATTTTTTTTCTCAGTAAAATTGGGCATCACTGTCATTGGGTTGTGTATTTCCCTAATATGTGTTTCCTGTCTTCCTGTGGTTTCTTTGTGAGAGCTTTACAACCTCATCAAGCACTGCATAAGAGCCCAGGCTGCTAAGGGAATGCATTGAATTAGTGCACTGCACTGTCTGTGTTCTTCCAGTTCCAGGCTTCTTTCAGAGGGAGGCAGAGGTGGACATATTTTGCTTTTATAGCTTTCCTTCACTACAGCAGACTGAGGCAGAACAAATGCTGACATGGGTTAAGCAAAGCCATTATTTTTACTGGGAAGG
Organism: Pyrgilauda ruficollis; assembly: GCF_017590135.1. NCBI lineage: Eukaryota > Metazoa > Chordata > Aves > Passeriformes > Passeridae > Pyrgilauda > Pyrgilauda ruficollis. The sequence continues at coordinate 2,481,391 of NW_024529266.1, forward strand.
GTAACCAGTTCCGTCCTCTGGATGGGTTAATCTGGAAAAGGGGAGGAAAAGCAGAGATACGTGTTTTTAAATTCCCTGCGTAGATGAGTGTTTGTAATGAAGAAGGAGAATAAATAAGTTGTTTGTTTAAAAAACAAAACAACAAACTAGTTTCAGTCTTCAAAATTATCTACAGAAGCTGAGTTTTCTCAGTAATACCACTAATTAGGATAATTTGCATCACTAACCGAGGAGTGACTGAACACTTTGTTCAGTTACAAGAGCAAGCATTTACACAGATCAAGCATTCTTGACCATTGCTTTTGACACAGTGTCCACGAAGGAAATGGGTGTTCCTCTCCTTTTTATGAATCAGATTTATTCCTTTCCTGCTTTGGGCTGACCTCCCTGGAGAAATAGCATTTTCAGATTGTCAAATAGCCCCACTTTCCAATACCTGGAGCTAACATCAGATTCTTATTTTCTGGAATGTAGGTAAAGCACGCAGGCATGCATATTGCCATGCTCAGAAGATGAGATCTCTATGTATACAGAATGCAAAGAAAATGAAGGAATGGGAGACCAAATACCAGTCAGCTGAATTATTGTTTTTAGATTAGGCTTAGGGTAAGAGAAGTACTGGCCTTGAGAACATTTGTTTATTCTGAACTAAAGATATTATATTATAAAGATGCCATAGTGCTCCAACACCTTTATGCTTATGTTAGTAAAATGTACAGGAAAACAGGATTCACTGTTACCATAAGACAAAGTCTGGTTGAAAACTTGGCTTGTGTCTAAGTAATTGATAGCACTGGGAGTTCTGTAAGAAGACAGGATTGTAAGTGAGAGGACAATTGTGCTGTACAACATGGGAGGGTGATTTTTTTCTTACCATTGTTTATAGTGAAATACAAAATTTTGCTGTCCCTGTGCTTCAGAATATATACTATGGATAGGCACAACAGGCAAACTATAGAGAAAATAATGTTTTTTGAATAAAAACCTATGAGGCATGTCAAAACTCTCAAAATTGTGGTAAAAATGTAAGGAACTGAATATATGCTTAAAGGGTGTGATTAAAGAGCAAAATATTTAAAGGAACAGCAAAAATACAGGATACTGAGCTATAGGTGTTTAATCCTCAGACGGCTTTCAAGATGCATAAGGTTTCTCAGATTTAAGGGAGAGAGTTGTCTCAGTTTAAAAAGATTTGAGTTTTAGCAGTCTAGAAGAAACCAGAATTAGGAGCAAGAAGAGATATGAAGAATTCCAGTACTGTCAGACAGCTGAATGTTCCAGACAAATGTATTTTGTTATTAGTTATTTTCTTCTAATATGCTTCATGTGAGTGCTCCTTTTTTAAGCTTTTATTTCTTATTTTTTAATAGTTTGTTGACAACATTTCTTCACGAGAAGAAGTGGATCAAGCCGAGTACTACCTTTACAAGTAAGCATCTTTTCCCCTCAACACGAACTTTGAGTCATACGAGTAAATACCATGAAGCCTTGTCCTTTGAAGACTGACCCTTTCCAGCTTCTTAGCTTTGATTTCTCTCTTGCAAAGTATGCGCATCTACTTGTCTTACGACTCACAGCCAAGGGCTTTCTTGCCAACTTCTCCATGGTTGTGGCTGCCCTTCTCTGGACCTCTGGCATTGTCTCCTGTCAAGCATGTTAATCTGAGATACTGAGCTAGCAGCTAATGCAACCTGCAGCTTTGGTTTATTTTAGAGATGCTGAAAATATAAGCAGTTGTGTTTGTTCACTCTTTTTCCTTCTAATACATTTTTTTGTTCTCTGAATCATTATTTTTCTGAATTGCCTACATGATGTCTAAGTGTAGGACTTAAGGAAGCTTGTTTCCTTAGAACATGGAAGAATGAAAATGGGCATCCTGTGGTAATCAATTCAAGGGTGAATGAAATATATTATTCCCCTAGTACTCGTATGTTTCCCAGATAAGCTGTGTGTAGTTCACTTTGTGCATGAGTTGTTATGGTTTTTGGCAACTATTTTTGTGTTGGTTGAAGTATACAGGTTTTCTGGTACAGGTTTTTGCTTGTTTCAAGTCAATACCTCTCAATATTGACTTTAAGAGGATAGCAATTATTGCTGATCACTAGAATAAATTAGTTATTTTATGACAGTTGCACACACATTTTGAGAACTAAGCTTTGTGATAGAGAAAGTAACACATCCTGTCAAAGTGCATGAGAGAGCATCCTTACAAATAATGTCAGGTTGTTATTTATAAATAATAATGATTGAGTTTTTTTAGTTAAGATGTTTTCTGGATAGCTGGTTTAAGCGTATGCACAGTTTTAAGTACATGACTGCATTAGACTTCAGATGTCCCTGATTCTGTGGTACTACTGGGACAGCATCCAAACCTTGGAACTTCAAGATGGAAACAATAGAAATGGGTGAATACTAGCAATATCCTGTAGTTTAAAAATAAAAGTAGTAAGAAGAATCACTCACAGAGGGCAGGTTAGTGACATTTTCATTCCTTTTGATCAAGATTCCACTAGTCTTACCAGAATCTGTGGTCAGAAATCAGTTTTCCATCTTGCAGCAGCAGAGATGACAACAGAAGAAGGTAAAGCCAGTTTAATGCAAGCCCTCTAGTACCTTTTAGTAGTATTCTTGAATGTGTTGCATTATGTCACGTGTCCTTACTTTCTCTGTGATGGAGTCAGGCCCTCTAGGGTCAGGGATTTCAAGAGACCTTTGACTTCCCTGACATGCAAAGGAAAGTGGGATAGTTTTAATTGCTAAATCTCAAAATGGTACAGATAAAATCCAGACAGTGATGTGTCTGTAATGTATCTTACAGATTCTTTCTTGAAAAAAGGAGTTCAAAAAGAGTGACAAAAACTTAAAAGCATAAAAAATGATCCATAGTAAGAAAGAGAGAATATTATGGGAGTCTCTGACATGTAAATATCCTTCTTAGTCTTAATATATTCTTGGTTAGTAGCTCAGGTAATAACACAGGATTTCTATCCTTAAGAACACATTCTAGTAGAGAGAGTTACAGTTCAAAAGCAATAATGGTTATTTACAATTTTCCTAAGATAAAATTCCACTGTGACTGATGAGAGTGTATCTGTGTGCATATCAAGTATAATCATTTGCCATTGATACAGATTTTAGTCGTCCATATGGAGAGAATAGAAAAGTATTGATGTATCACATGGCTTGTCAGACATGCTCTGGCTGAAATTTTTCTTCTTTGTGTCCCTGTGATGCTGCTGTGTTTTGGTGTTGCAAAATGCTGCCTTTTGGTGGTATTAGCATCAACTTTCAAGGAGACTTCATTCCAAACTATTCTTAAAATGAATGTGTATTCAGGTAGTGAAACAGCATAGAGAGGTCTGTAACTCATGTAAAAATCCTAATTGTAACAGCATTTTCTCTGTCTAGTAAAAATAAGCATTCTAGCTTCAGGATATAGGAGATGTGGGTATTTGGAAGACCCTTTAGTTGGTCTTTACCGTTTGCACTTAGGCTGGAGATAAAATGAAAGACATTTTTATAAATACAGGTCTTTGCAGCTGTGAGGATGTTTGACACAGAAAAATGTCTCATGTAAATGGCCACACCATGAAACATAAATGAGGGTTGTAGAGAGGAAAAGTTAAGAAGCAGAGAAGCTTTGACAGGAAATCGCTATTTTTCTGCCTTAATGAGAAAGTTCCAAGAACAATTTTTCTTTTATTTAAGGAGAGGAAACTTCTGAACAGGAGAAAAGCAGTATCAGGGAAAAACTGGTTTAAAATCTGGTTTTTACATTTTATTTTTTCTGAGATATACAAGTCTATTGCAAACAAGGGTTGTGTACATGGCCTGGTAAGTTGACTGTATATGCATTTGACTGAACATAATTAGTCAGAATGCTCCCAAATCCTGTGTTTTTCCCCTTAGCTGCTTGTTGAGTATAAAGAGGGAAATTTGATACCTCTCCCCAGTATTTGGAGCTTCTGGGAACCTGAGGGGAAAGGTAATCAGTTCCAAGGTCCCTACAGGGTTGTAAGATGTTCCTGGTACAAAAGGCAAACTGCCTGTGGGAAGAATCAGACGGAAGTAATGGCATTTCCATGCTTGCAGTGTGGGGTTTTCCTGAAGATGGGTGTGACAGATCTTGTAATTTTCAGCTTTGTAGACTGGAGACTTTCCATGTATAATGTGAGCCGGAACATAGTTTCAAAAATTCTGGAGCATTACCATAATGCATTTAGGATCCCAAAATAAAATATATTTGTTATATTTAGACCTATTTAAATTTTCTGTCCTTTTAAAGCATTGGATCTGCTGCCATACTGTCTCCACAGAGGATCTTGAGCTCTCAAGAATAGCTGTGTGGAAACTGCTATTGTGGAACATGTCAGTAAGATGCTAAAGGCCAGTTTGAGGCATGATGTCATCTGCTTTCAGTGCTCCTCTTTTTGTTCTCTTCTGAATAACTTCCCCAGTCTGTTAACTGTCAGACTTTAAAAAAATCCTTTCATCTCCTAGGATCCCAGCAAAAATTCTCATCAGAATGCAGAGCACTTTCAGCCAGATCAAAGATCTGCAGTTCGCTGTACTTTGTCCTGTCTCACTGAGATGTCACTATTTCACACATCAGGGTGTTTTTCTTATGATTGAAACATTAGCATAATGAAGAGGGGTTTTGTGATGAGGTAACTACTGATTTTGTATGTAGGTTTTATGCCAACAAAGATTTTTCAATGTGTGTGAAAAGAAAGGGTGAAGTTTTTCTTATGTTGAAACTCCTCAAGAGAATTTTTAATTGCATTAAACCAATGACCCACCGTGTAGAAAAAACTATACACAGTGTCTGGAGAATGTTTTTGAATGTGCATGTGCTCTACAAATTCTTGCCTAGATTTTTTATTGCCTTTATGTTATTGGTAATTTTTTTTTTTTTTTTTTGAAAACACAGCTTTTTCTGCAGACTTCAGGATTTATTACCTGGGGTCCATACCATACTCTAAGCACAAAATGGGACAATAGCAAATGGTTAGAAGTTATTCTTAGATGTACTATTTTTACTATAATCATAGACTTGTTTAGGTTGGATGGTAGTAAGTTACAGTCTTGAGGCCTGATTTCAGCCTTTAAATAAGAGAGCCCTTCTGGGGCTGTGGTCTCTGACCATATGAAATTGTGCTTTTTCCTAATAATACCTGTGTGTTGATGCTCAGGGCAACATTACATGCAAAATAAGTTTCACCTGCACTCTCTATATATATATGCACTCGCTATGCATGTCTTCTGTGGATGCAGAAATTGCACTTTTACCTTCCTACCAGTCAAGCAGCTTAGTGTCTGAAAATGTTGTTACTCTAAAGTATTGTTTATAACAAATTTTCACAATGTACCAAAAAAAAGTATCTCTGAATGATACTTGCATGGCATTGATTCTTACTAGTATGGTACTTTGTTTCTGTATAGAAATCTACAGTACATAATGAGTACCATTGCCTGTTCCAGCACAAATAGAAGAGATGTAGACACAGTCCTATAATATAATTAATTCTTCCTTTGAGACATTTTCATCCTCTTAAGGCTGTAGGTGAAATAACTGATCAAGTCTTGGTTTACAATGCCTCCAGAGAAGTATATCGGTTAAAAAAAAAGGTATAAAAATAAATGAGTCAGAAATAGCTGCCTGCTATTCAAGTTATGCAGCAGTTATATTTTTAAATGATATTGAGAAGTGATGGAAGCATCTGAAGAGAAAAATACAATTTGTTGGCAGAATGGTATGTTTTACCAGTTTGGACACCTGCCTAGGCTGAGCACTCTAAAATAAGTTAATTTGCAAAAGATTTGCAAAGGCTTTTCAGAGCAAAGGTAAGGAGGCACAATGAAGGGAAACACCAATGTACCTCAGTAGAATATTTAATTATTTTCATGTGAATGACAGAAATACCAGTGTTTAGTGCTGTTCTGCTATGGTTGCCAGGGTGTGATGCTGCTTTATGTGAAGAAATATTGGAGACTATCCAAGCCAGAGCTGTGAGATGTAGGTGTTTTGGCTGTAGGGACTCCACTGTGCTTCTGGCTCCAGCATTCACTCATTTCTACACAGAGGGGCGCATGTTCTTACTCTCCCTCTCATCTTTCACAGTTTCTCTGTTGTATTCATCTGAACTGTTGGAATCTTTGGAAAAAAAACATTAGTAACTACATTTCAGAACCCAGAGCCAAGTTTCAGCAAGCCTTATCCTGTAACAACATCAAATTTCAGTGTGCTCAGTGTAACATGCTTTGAAGTGCGGGACAACCATCGTTAAAGATCAAACCTTGAAGAGCATTCAGAAGGATCTTTTCCTGTAATACACACCCTTTCATTCGTCTGCTTTTCATAGTTCATCTGTCCTTTTATATATATAGTTTTCTTTAAACGTGGCAGAAACCAGTCAACAATTTTCTAGGCACTGCATATAAAAGCACAAAAAGTTGGAAGGCTTTTCATCAGCGCTGATTTTTTTGTTGTATGTTGCCAATGCCAGAAGGATAAGCATTTGGATTTTAAAGGCTTTATATTTAAAACAGAAGGAAAAGAAGGATTCTTCTACAAACAAAATGCAATAAATTAGTGTTGGGGGTAATCTCTCTTCCTCCTCATCCACAATATTTCTGGAGTCAAAAGAGACAAAGCCAGTCAGATTGAGAAATTGACAGAAATTACTTGGTCCACACTCCATGTGGACACATTTTTCATTTAATGTTGGAAGACAGGCTTTCATTACAATTCTTGGAAGAAAAGAGTATAGCAGAATTTCCATATCTTTTACCCAGCATCTTGCCAACAGCTCAAAGCTTTTTGTCTAGTAGCTTCTATGGGAAATAGTGTAAAGGACAATGTGACCAGATCTCAACTGTTGCACTCATATGTTGAAGGAGATAGGGCAATTTTGTCTCAGAGTTTGACCCATGCTCCTCCGTAAAGGTCAATTTTGCTGTGTCCAGTGGCATTCCAGGAGTTATTTAGTAAACCCCTGCATCAGCAAAAAGCCTGTCTTGAGGCAGATCTTGCATTATGTTTCAGAAATAACTGAAAGTCCAGACGGAGGTTAAATACAGCCAAAAATGTAGAGAGAGCCATTCATATGAATACAACTGGCCAGGACAGACTAAAACCTTGTATAAGATTCAGAATTTAAAACAAGTACAAGCAAAGATCTGTTCCTTTGTTAGCTTTAGTTATTTAGTTATTCCTGTTTCAGCTTAGATGTGGTGAGCATGCATTCCTGCTATTTTGAGTCACATTAGTAATTTTTGAGTTAAACTAAACATAACATAGAAGAGTAGGGAGTATATTATGTCTGCAGCTGTAGAAGGGGCAATAGTTATTAAAAATTCTGTTTTCAGTTGCTTAATTAGTAGCCTTCTCTAGTTTTCTTGTAAAGCTACCTGTACAATATATGTTTCTTGGGGAAACAAATACCTTTAATACAGATTTTTTTTAATGAGGGGCATGTGAGCTGGTTTATTTTTTAAATAGGAATTCTGTTGATTTTTTTGGTTAGCTTTAATTTACAGAATTGTAGTGCTGAGTAGAACTGGGTTGTGGGTAGCCATTCAAATGGAAATATCAGGTTATTTCATTTTCATCTATTCTTACACAGCATATACGAAATAATGAAATAGGCTAAAAGTGGGAGTGTTTATCCTGTACTTTGGGAAATTCAGGTTTTTGTGCTACTGCAATTAGCATACTCAAAATCCTGAACAGTTTAAATGTCATAAACAGAGGACCAAGTACAAAGTCAAAAGGCTTCTGGGCAGAAAATGTCTTAGGAATGTCAGTGATCAAGATTCTTCTACTGTAATCAGTAGTAAAAGAAAGAATAAAGGTAGTTTTTTGAGGTAAGTTGAGATGTTATTTTGTTGCCATTAAAAGTGGTTTTCCAAGGAGGTGAATCAGGGTGTTCCTGGCTTAAATGGACTCTGCAAGCAGCTGTGGATGAGCTTCTGTTGAGAACAATCATTTTGTTAAAAATTGATTTTTAAGAACAGGATGAGTATTTAGAGCCTGTATTGTGTTAATTTTATTATGGAAAATTTAAGTTATGAGCTGGAGACTGAAGATAATGCAATAAATATTGTTGGCTTTCAAATGTCCTCAATCTGGGAAATATGAGTTGCATAGCTTGTCGCAGCTGTTGTGTTGAAAATACATCTTGGAATAAATGTATATGCTGTAAATTTTACTCACTTACCAGAATTTACTTTGTGTTTTTTCTTATAATTGTTTTCTCTGACTTGTAACTAAAGGAGGGCTTATAAGAAAGTGGGACTGGACATCCACTAAGAATGTGAAATGTTTTTAAACACTCCAGGGCATATCACGTGGTATTTTAACATGGAAAGGGATGTCTGTCTGGTTTTCTGTATTTTTTTTTTCTTTACAATGTTTGAGGAAGCATTTTTTCAGGAGACTAATGTGAATGCTAGTAAGACCTATACAAATAGTTTCATGACATTTTTGGTTTTCTACATGGTAACAGTATATGCTCTTGCAGGTTGCGTGAAAGCATGGATGCTGGGACCACAGCATCTCTTAACGTTCCACTGCCTGAGAATTCCTATTCTGTACTACACTTGTCAAGAAAACTGCCAGTATGTTTGAATGATGGCAAGTCATGTGCTAGTTTATAGGGTAGACTGATGGAGAGAAGGACAAAGGCATTAAGATTTCTTTTTCCTGTCATACCTCAGCCAATGTATGAAATACAAGGCTTATGCAATATTTCTGTGGGGACATCCCTTCATTTTACTTTATGTAATGAAAAGTCCATATGATCTCAGTTTTAAATCATTGTTTCATAAAATCTTGGCTTATGTCACAGGCTTTTAAGATGACTTTGATCTGATCAAGCATATAAAAAAGGGGCTACACCATCTAACTGGACTTGATAGTCAAGAAAAGTGTTCTGTGCTTTGTTGGTAACAGATGAAGCTTAGTAATATGATACAGTAGAGTGGATCCAGTATGATCTGTTGTACTCAGACTATCTGTGGTTTTGATGCACATTGCTGCATAGTATATCGTAACAGATAGCAGGTGTGATACAAGTTCCAGAAGGCAAAACTCTTTGGAAACGGAAAGAACATTTAAGATGACCATGTTAAGAGATGGAATAATCACCACAGTTATAGATCTGATCTGCTTTGTTCTGTTATTCTCCATTTTAGACAAAATGATTTTATAATCAAATGAAAATTATTATGATGGGAAGGAGGTGGATTTACGTTAGCATGCATCTTTCTTTAGCTGGTAAATGATTTGGCATGTTAATTGTCAAGTAGCTCCATTTTATTTTAAAAAATGATGTTCATGCTTTTGTAGGACTGAAAGTGTTACAAAAACATTTCGTTATCAAGACATTTAGAAAATTACGTGATTATATCCAATAGACTGTAGATTTTTTTGGCCCCAGTTAAAGAAATTTGAAAAGTCAATTATGTTACTGTATTCCAGTGGTTCCATTTTTCTAAATAATTCCATCTTCAGAAATGTCCAGGAAGATCAGAGTGCAGAACAAAAATTAAAATAACTAGTTACATTTATTCAGCTTGTATATATCTTCTTATTTCTGCATATACATTTGTGCCTGTGAAAAAGTGTTCTCCGTATGGGCAGAAGCTTGATTGCAGACAGATCCACAAAACAGTTCTTTGCTGTAATTGAATAGAGGAGTATTGAATCAGCAGATAAGCAAAGGTCATGTTTATTACTCTTATTGTTTACAGAAAAGCTATGTTAAGGTGCAAATTTCTGAATATAAGATGCTCAGTAGCAAAATGAAAAAAAAAAAAAAAGCCCCGAACAGTCATTCAGGGTACTTAAATTTTTGGTTGTTTTGTTGCTGTGTTGGTTGCTTTGTCAGCTGTTTGCTTGGTTGGTTGGGTTTTTTTTTTTGTTGCTTAAATGCTGCTTTAATAGTGAGCATTTTGAAGCTGCATGCTCCAAGTAACATATCTATGTTGTCTGCTGGAATGAGTCCAGTTGCATTTTCTGTGCTTCTCTGTACCAAGCACTCTGCTGAGCTACCTGCAACTGTTCCTTCTGCCAGAGTTTCTGTTACCTCTTTCAGAGATTTACTTGATAAATCCTTGCTTTCTAACTAGGTTGACTAATCCTGAATAGTCCCTTCCTTACCTTTCTTCTGGGTTTTTTTTGTGGAGGGCATTGTGGGGCGGAACAACAGTATAGGTTTGGAAGAAGCTTAGATAGAAGTCCGAGCCTTTCTTGTCAGCTGATTTTATCCCCTTTCCTGTTTCCTAAAATCCTTATGTGCCCCAGTCCCCGAAGGAGAATGTCCCCAGGCTTTTCAGCTGCCTCTCTATCTCCCCTTGCTACATCAGTTTGAAGGCCTGAGGGACTCAATTAAATGTGGAATTGGTTGTTTCAGAAATAGCACTGTGGCTGCTTTCATCAGTTGGTTTCTGTCTTCATCACTGATGCATCTCTGTGGGATGCTGGACTGCACATCCTTGAAAGGTGCTGGGATTGTCCTTGCCTCCCAGCTTTCATTTAATTAATGATCGTGTGCATGTGTAGTGTGCTAGGTCCTCGGCTGATTGGGACAGGTCCCTGGTAGCTTGGAGGAACTGTGTCTTTTCTCTTTGGACCAGGTGAGGATTAGACCCAGGATCTAGTTTAGGGACCATTTAAGCAGCGACAAAGAATGCTTTCTTGGATTTATTGTTAAAATTGGAAAGGGACATACAAGAGAGCAGCTGATAGAAAGGCCTGTTTGCTCAGCTGTGAATGTAGACCTAATAATAGTTCCTTTCTCATACTGAAAAGTGAACAGGGATTTTGGTTATTTCCCCCCCACCCCACTCCTTCAGTATAGAGCTTGTCAGGGTGAAAGCATACAAATTTTGGCATCTGTATTTGCAAACCAATTTCCACCTTTATGAGTAATATCTGTTGTTTAAAAATTGGTGTGGATATAAAGCTACCTTTAATCTCCAAAGTCCTTTATGATGATCCTCTTTATGTTGACATTTATTCTGCTCTCTCCTCTGTAACTACTGCTTTCATTTAAAAAAGGGGAAAAATACTCCTTTCTTCAAAGTTCCACTAGGGAGTGTGCAGAGCTGGACTATATTGAGCTACAAGCTAAATAGACGGCCTCTGGCAGCAGACAGCTGGGTGTAAAATGGACACCATCTCCCTCCCCCTTGTCTACACAGTCTGTGCCAAAGTTGACAAACAAGACTGGCTTCTGGTGTGTCTGACTGGTGGTGAACGAGGTGTAGCAGCCACTGTGAAAACATGACAGCAGAACATGTGCAGCAATAGGGTTACAGTCCACTTTACCAGCAAAAAGATGTTTTTGTCTTCATTGAAGTTACTGTCCTGCAGGGATTACTTCTTTTTGCAGTTTTCTATAAGTGGTGGTATGAATGTCAGTTTGGAGCCTGAATTCAAGGTCTGAGTAGGGCCACTGTAAAAGGGCAAAGTAGCAAGTCATCCTGGCCTTGCATTGTGGGCCAGTCATTAGCAGAACCAAAGCATTAGTGAGTTATCATAGAATATGCTGAGTTGGAAGGGACCAATCAGGCTCATTGAGCCCAACTCTTGGCTCTGCATGGGACACCTAAGAATCACACTGTGTGCCTGAGAGCATTGTCCAAATGCTTACTGGACTCTGGCAGCCTTGGTGCTGTCACCGCTATATTTGTAACTAGCAATCTTGGATATGTTCCTGTCTCAAAAGGGGAGAAATTACCAAATACCTTTTTGCATTATGAAATCCTCTGCCTGTATTGGGTAGCATGACCTCATTTTACTGTGCAGCTTGCAGCTACCTACGCAAGGGAGCATTTGTCCTACAGTACATGCAGTACTTAAAGAGGGGTACCTGAAAAGAATAAGAGTAAAACAATCATGTACCTGGTAAGAGCGCACAAATTTGAAACTGCCTTACAAAATGTTTGAGTCCAGTTTGCCATATTTTTCCTTGATGTACTTGCTGTTCCTTGGGATTGACACATGCAATGAGGCAAAGCACTCAATTTTGGTCTTGCTGGTCTCAGTAGTTAGATATACTAAGAGCTAACTAGATGCCTCAGAAGTACTGTGATTGGGTACTGTGGTTGCAGAACAGTTTAAAATGTGTAAAGGATTTGAGCATTTCTTGTTACTCCTTGCTAAAAGTATTTTTATTAGGAAATGCAAGATTGGAAGAAAAAAGAAATGCCAGTAAGCATTGCTCATTGAGACATGATGTGAAAAGTAAACAGAATAATGATGAACTGCATGGTAGCCATGGCCTAGTCACCAGTGGTTAACCTTTTGGAAATGGTTGCCTCTTTGACAATGGCTGTGTATGAAACTACAGGTATCAGGGGTTTTGTCTTCTTTTTAGGTGTTTACATTTAATATTTAAGTCTTCTTGTCTGCCTCCCCTTCATTAATGGGGTGGAGAAGGAGAGCAAATGCACAAGGACATCAGACTGTAGCAGTGAAAAATGTAAATTTATTAGGTCAAAATTAGGCTAACTTGAATTGTCTTCCTGTGGCAGCAAATCTGAAAAGATAAAACCTGAACTGTATAAATCTAGTTTGTGAAGTATTTGGCAGCAAATGCAAGGTTTGGCTCTTCCCCTGCTTAAGTTGGTTACTGAGATCCATTCAGTATTTGTATTCCTGAAGCACTGTCTTCCCAGCATCTCTTTTTTGCTCTGATTGTGGTGTGAAACTAATTCTGCAGAATAAACAGTTTGGCTTGTACACTTCTGTATTGCAGCCTTTGACATACTCAAGACAGAAATACATCACTTATGATCTGTGGGAGTTCAACTGTGATCAAACTGAAAAGTGTCAAGGGTTATGTCAGTCAATGTAATATTACAGTGGTTTGAAGCTGATGTGGGACCTGTTTTGTGAACCATAAAGAATTTTAGTAAAATAAATGGAAAATGCAGCATAGTTACAATGTAGACTGCAGGTTTCAGTGATTAGGTCTCTTAATAAAATTACATTAATTTTGCTCCAGGTTAAATCTACACTGAATATTAGTCGTTATTAAAAAGTTGCTGTTTGCAAATAAAATAATAGCAGTATCTGTTAGAGGCTGATATTTTTCTCCTGCCATAAAATCAAGAAGTCATTATTTGCTTTTCTTGACAGCAGTTTTTATGCATATGCATGAAGTATGCCCATTTAATATGGCGTGAATGGAGTATTCTCTCATAGTTTAGGCTTAGTGCTAAAAGGCAGAAACACCTTAATGTGTGATGCACTTCCTTCTGACACTGAGCTATTACAGAGCTTAGAATCACTGTTTTGTCTGCATGGAAAGCCCTTGGTGCTACATCTCTGTCCAGTTTGGTTAATGGTTACTGGTTAATGGTTACTGTGACATCCCTGCAGTAGAGCTAAGAGATGGAGGTTTTCTAAAACATCTGTAGTAATTTATTTTTTAAAAATTAAACCTAATGAGCTTTAAAGCAATTCAGTCCTCAAATGACATAAAGTTATCTGTGGTTGAAAAAAGTCCATGACACAAGTACTATTTGATACACAAAAGATTTGAAACTTAGTTTTGAAGTGCAGCTAGTGGGAGCTACCTTTCTGCTGGAAACTGACTTTCTGGCAGCCATTAGTCGCTTGGCAAAGTGAACTGGGTGCAAAGATGGTAACAGTAACTAGAAATTGCAAGCAGGCTGTTGCAAACATTTGGTTTTTATTTTGAGAAAGAAGTTTATAACATGTATACTAGCTTTCAGACAGGTTAATTTGTTGAAGTAATGACAGGCATAGCTGAGTTAGTAAAACAGTAACAATCAAATCAGTGATTTACTCATGTACCTTTTTTTACAGCCTTGTATTAATCAGTTTTCAGAGATCCAAGTAAAAGAATCAGCAGAACTGACCCTTTGTTGAGCTTTGAAACAGCAAGTTTTATCCTGATGCACTTTGAAACTGCTGATATTAAAAAAAAAAATTCCCTGAAGCAAGAAATGTAGTATCTTGTATGATTCTTAATTTGTCTGTTTTTGTATGCCAGGATACCGGAAAAAGATATAATTAATGAAGGAGTCGGTTTTAAATTAGACTTGATTATGGTTGCATGGGGAAAAGGAAAGGCACTTGAGAGAATCTTATCAGCATCACTATAGCAACAGCTGACTTCCTCATTCCCTGTGTGTTTTCTCACCCTGTGATACTTTCTATACAGTATTGGTGACATTTGTATTCAAAACTAGTAATTTCAATTGTAAGTTCAGAAGTGTTTGTCACAGAGAGCTGTGTCCCTTATAGTCAGTAGTTTGGGGAGATGTTGGGTTTTTCATTATTGTTATTATTACGACACCACATTTTCTTCTTAATTGTTGCTCTTTGAGTGAATTTCATCTTTATGGTGAAAGTAGTATAGATTCCTCATGTATGTGAGAAGAAAACTAGATTTTTCCTGATTGTCTTTTTTTAAAAGGAGTAGGAGAGGTGAAGGGTGGTGGGTAACTGTTATCCTGGGAAAAGGAGAAAAATATCAGTACTGTGTTCAAAAATCTCTTTATTTGGTTTCCTTCATTGCAGTTCACCTCATCATTTTGTTAAGTTGAAAAGGGAGGTTGCTTTATTCATAGTTTGCATTTGAAATAAAACTGAATGTGATAAATTTACCTTGTTCATGAGACTGAAACAGGCATCACCTTTTCTTGGCAGCAGTGTTCTTTTACCTACAAGTCAAGCTGAGGATCCCCAAATGTCCATTTTTAGTGAGCTAGCTGGTGACCTTCCCTTTAACTTAGAAGAAGGAATTGTGTTGATACTGGATTTTTAAATGTTAAGGTCTTTAGCTTCCAGCTAGATAAGGCCTGTGACTGATGTCATCCTATTTCAGGTTAGGCATACAGAGCATGTTCAGCCAAACTGACACAGACTAGTTCACAGTCTTCTTAGTAGTGAACTTCCATTAGAGTTCTGCCAGGGAATGTATAATTCTGAAATCTACTTGACTAGAGGAACTTTTTAGAAAACTCGTTCAGCAGCCTCAAAGAGTTTTCTCAGGAGCAGAGAAAGAGTGTATTGAGTGTATGTTTTTTGAGCCTTGGCTTTGCTTTTTCAGTCTGAACTAATTAGAATAAAGATTTAGAGCATATAAGGTAAACATGGGATATTAATCAGGTTGTCTGAAGGATTGCTGCTTTGTGCTTTGCAAATATTTCTAGGGGGGTTCAGGGCTGCTTGGTGTAACCTGCTGGCAGAAGGCTGGAAGAGCAGGTCTACTGCAGTTCTGTTAGGTTGACTGCCTCTGGAAGGAAGGATTGATAAATAATACAGGAGTAATATTTTTCAGGAATACCAGTAGTTGTTTAAAATATTGCAATACCAGGAATACCAATAAATTGCTTCAAACTTGCCATAGCCTCTTTATCTGTTGTATTGCTGTTTCTTTTGTAATAGCTTTTAGGTCTATTTATGTATAAGCAAGGCATTTCTTTCATGCTGTGGTAAACTGCTTGTCCATTCATACATTATCTTGAGATTTTTAAAATTTATCTAGGATTTTGCAACTCTTTGATCATATTGTTTTATAAACTTTTAATGTACTAAAGCTTGTTCCTTATGCTTTACTCTCGAAGGTTCCTTAAATTCATCAAAAGGAGGAAGAGCATTTAGTGATAAGAGGCTGACAACAATGGGCAGGGAAAAAAAAGAAAAACTATCAAAATAGTTAGGACAATAAAGAATAAACTACATCCTAGCTGGTATATGGTGAATGCTATGTGATAGCTAGTGTTAGAAAGAGACTTTGTGAAGCTGAGCTTTCTGTGCATGAGTGTAGTTTTGAGCAATGCAATAGCTACCCTGAAACTACTGAATAATGAATTTTCTCCCTTCAGTCATTGGTAGAGGAAAGTTACCCAGGTGATATCCTGAGTCTTCCTAAATAACTGTGTAGTAGGTACTTCTAGCCAAAATATCTCCTTTTCCAAATCTAGTCTTATTACTAAGCTTAAGGATTAAGAAAAAGATGAACTTGTAATGTTGAAGTGAACAGAAATAAAACCTTAATGTAGTTTACATGAAACAAGACATGATACTTAAAATATCCTTAAAGTCTCCTTCTCAGCCTTGATGTTTCACTGTGGTTTTGTACTGTAGTTTCTCCATATCTGATAATTTAGGTCTGTTTTGGGGCCATCATCAGATATGCGTTAGTGGTGTAAGAGCTCTGTGCAAGTCTTGAACAAAAAATGTTGTGCATGAAATATGAATTCATGTGGAGGTGGAGAGACCTTAATTTAGAAGAATTAATTTTAACATCAAAGCAATCAAGTTAAATTTGTTCAAAATAAAAGACAGGGGAAAGTCGATAAGAATTAGAATAGGGGCTGAATGTGAAGTTTTTTCAGGGAGTCTGCAAACCAGTTTTCTGCTTGTGTAAGATTCTGCCTCAGCCTTAGACTATGCTCTGTTACAGTTGCCATGTCTAATTTTTTAACCTGTCCTATTACTGCTTTTGATAACTGATTTCTTATAGTACACATACTGCTTGAGGTTTTTATTTCAACACAAAAGCAATGTGTTCCCTCTGTTTTTGAGTGTAGGCAGTTAATGTGAGGCGTTTCCTGTAGGAATGGTAGGTTTACACAGAAAACTTTTACAAGATTTATACAAAAAAGGTGAAGGCTAAAATGGCAGTCAAAGAAGAGATGGAAAAATAGAGTTCTGTTCATTTTTGAAAGAAAATTTCTGTCAATAATGATTGCTTTTCCAGAATTGTTTTCTTTGACACTGACGTATGAGCAATGCCTCTGGGTCCATTTAAAATGTAGATGATTTTCCCCAAGGCTTGTGGCTTGAAATGACAAACAAAGGGAGAGTTTTGGGTGACAGCCTTCCAGTTTCCAGGCTAAGCCTGCCTGGAATCCATTTGATCATTATGCACTGTAGCTGAAAAAATGTGCCTGGGAAGAAAAAAACATGGCATTGTTAATATGCTTCTCAGCCCTGTATGACTCATGTAAAATGTGGAATTGCTTTGGATTCATTCCATTGAGATAGCTTCTTCCTGGTTTGCAGAGATGTTTCCTATTGTATTTATTCATTTTAAGTCTCTTAACATTTTGTATTGGGACTTCGTAGAATTTTAAGTGGATGACAAGTAATCTGGCACTTTCCCTTTCTGTTGAAAATATATGAACATGCAGACCCATGTTTCTCTCTAGTTTTAAAAGAAGAGAGATAGGAAGTGTAGAATGTGTGGATCATTACAAGATGCTTTCTCATTTGGTCAGGTAAAGGTGGAGAAAGGAAGGGTCTCTTCCTTCTGTTTCACAGATTGGGGAAGGATGGGGAAGAGAAAAAATAGTGTCTTGCGCCAGGATAGCTTCTGGGAGTACCAGGAATTGGACTGGCCCTTAAGAAAGCCCCAGAGTCCAAAATGGAACTTGTGATCAACAAAGAATGGGAACTGATATGCTGAGCTGGTTTTCCCTCTATACGACCAGGAAGAGCAGAGCTCTTCCTCATGGTATGTCATGTCACTTCTGCAGCACTTTCTCCTCTGTAATGCAGCAAATTTTCCTTCACCATCTTCCTCATTTGTGACTGTCCCCAAAGCAATGAAGTGCCCCTTGCCTCCATCAATGGGTGGTCTGTTTGCTCTTAGGTTTGCTGCATTACTTTCCTTGAGAAAACAGGGTATGTGAAAGCAACTAGAGTGCATCACCACTTGATGGCACAAACAAATTGCTAGACTGAAATAAATGAGTAGGAATTCAGCTTTTCTGCAGTGTGTGAGTGCACCAGTGCACCAAATAAGTCATGCTTGCTGTTGTAGTACAGCATCCCGTGAAGCACTCTCAGCATCTCTTAAACTTTTTTGTTGTTTAATTTCTTTCACACAG
Organism: Pyrgilauda ruficollis; assembly: GCF_017590135.1. Taxonomy (NCBI): domain Eukaryota; kingdom Metazoa; phylum Chordata; class Aves; order Passeriformes; family Passeridae; genus Pyrgilauda; species Pyrgilauda ruficollis. The sequence continues at coordinate 2,499,268 of NW_024529266.1, forward strand.
CATGAGTACCCCAGCACTACTGAAAATAATGAGCAGTAGGGCTTTATGTGGTAACTTAGTAAACTGACAATGTAGCCCAATGTACTGGCCTATTTGTGAGCAAGAGAATGTACTTGCTTGGCTGAAAATGTTCTGGTTGCCTTGTACTGAGGCTGTACACTCCTATCTCTTCCAAGTTATAATCATTTTGCAAGTACAAAGCAACTGTTAGTGAAAATCGAGTTTCTGGACTGCATAATTTGAACAGCTTTTAAAAAATAAACTTAATTCTCTAGAGTATTGCATTGTGTGCTGTTAGATTCACAATGACCTTGATATTTCAGGCTCTTCATGTATTACAAATATTTCTTTTTTTATTCCCCATGGAGGCAGATGTTCCCAGTTCAGTGACTGGAAGGATGACCATATTGATTCTTTAGCCATTAACATTAAAGTGTACCAACAGAGAGTTTCTCCAATACTGTTACAGTTCCATCTTGCCTTTTCTGAACACATTGTAAGAACCTTGGCTTCTCAGGTTTTTATTAGTTCTCAGAAAAATGAATTTCAGCAGCAGGCATCTGCAAGATAACCTTCTGGTCTTTCCATCAAACACACAGCAGTTGCTAGAGACTTCCTTTATTTAATTCATTCTGAATCCTCACTTTTTTTCTGTAGTTTTAGCTTCCTTCTGTCTTTTCATCTGTCCCTGAACATATTGCCTTGCTTAATTATATCCTGTTTGGTGGACAAAGAGAAGGGGGAGGATGTTAATGCTTGTCAAAATGATGAGCAACCTCCTCTTTTTCCTGATTCCATTTCAAATACAAGTGCCTGCCACAACATTTGGTTGATTTGTCTAGGTTAACTGTAAAAAAAGATACTCTGTTGGTTTCTCTTTTCAGCTAGTACAATAGAGACAGAGCTTATCTCAGCATTACATGGATCAGAAGCAGTTAAAGTTTGCAGTGTACTTGTTTCCCTTCCAATTCTCCTACCACATCATGGATTAATAGAAGTGTCTAGTGTTGAGGGATCTTGTATGTGCATATGTATTGCATTCATGCACCAGTCCCCTGTCTTCATTCCCATGCAACTGACTTGTAATTAATTGTTAGAATTAACTAGAAAATTACTTCGTTGAGAAGCTCTTTGCTTTTCATTTGTGTAGCACCTAGGGCGGGCAAGACCTGATCTGAACATAAAGATCTTAATAAGTAACATACATGCAGTAATTATATCTGAGAGATCCTGTGGTTGTCATACACACACACACACACACACATCAGTTCCAGCACTATAAAAGCTGATATGCAGATTTTTTACAAGGTTTTATGACATGCCTCTGGATTTTGTGCATATTGATTTCAACAATGAACATTGATTGGATCAGCTTCATGCTGTTTCTAGGCCATATTGTATCCCTGTTAGGCCTTCTGCTGTCCAAATCCAATTTTACTTTGAAACCTAGAAACTTCCATTACAGTAAGCTTTAGCAATCCCAAGGTGCAGGGAGTTTAGGAGTGCTCTCTCTCGCTGTGGTGTACTCAGGAGAATAAACAGAGCTGTGAAAAAAGTTGAATATTCAAATGCATTAAAAACGGCTGGTTAGGTTTGTTGTTGTTTGAATACGTGCTTTTCATTTGCAAAGATTCTATCAGTAGAAAGCCTAAATATTTGAGAGCATCAGTGTCATGTTTTTTGAAAGACAGATCTGTTGTTTTCCACTTGTGAAACAATATTAACCATTTAATGAAACTTTAAAATATGTTGGCAGCATTATTGCTGGGTGCTGGTGTTCCAGCTTGACCCTTCTTAAATGGCTGGTGAAAGAGTCTGTAGCAATTAGATAATTTTTTCATCAAAATATTATTAAATCCAAATTCCTGTAACTGATACTTCCGAAAGCATTTGTTTATGACACAGGACTTCAGTGAAAGCAAATACACGTTCTTGCTACTCTCAGTATTTGAACTCCAGAGAGAAGAAAATGGAAAGTAATTATAGCACCAGAATGGATGCTTGCAATTTGATATTCAAAGCATGCTTTCTTTTGCTATTAAGTTCTAATTTAATGGGGAGATTTCTATGCCACTTACAAATACTTATATTTAGATTCTGTAGTTGTTTAGCTCTACCTTTGGCATGGCTGTCTTTGTTCTGAAGGCTCTCTAGGCTGCAGTACTTTTCCAGCCTTGGTCATCTGTGTAGCCCTCAGTGATAGACAAGAGATTATTGAAGGGGAAAGAGGGTTGGTGGCCACATTAATCTGATAAACGTTCTGGAAAGCATGCTCACTCAGATGGAAGAGTCTACCCTGTCTCTAAATGGTGCTGCATCTTGGCTTGGGGCTGCAAGCATCTGCACATGAACTCAGCTCAGTCATTGGTGTTCTTCACAGAAAGTGGCAGTCACTTCTGTGCTGGGGACTGAGATCAGTTTTCATTTGAATTGAGAAAGACTGCATGCATCTCTTCACACGTGGATGTGAAAATCAGCTCAGGACCAAGGCAGCAACTCCTACCACTGAACTTTTAACTGGTGCTTGAATGTTTGCCAAAACTAAAGCTCCATGTGTTTTTTGTCACTGTTTGTTCAAATATGGAGCCAAGTGCATGTGTCTGAATAAGGATGAAATGCGATTAAAAGTATTTAATTTTGCAAATTGGTTGAGCACTGGAGTGAGTTGCCTTGGAAGACTGCTGAAGTCATGGCATGAGGTATCTCAAAATAGATTAAATCAGTGTAGAGGGGCAGGGAAAAGCTTTCCACTGGAGTTTCCCTGTGCATGAGGTATGCCTCACTGATGAAGCATTTCTAAGGCAAATGGAGCATGCAGCAGCCCAGGAATGACCTGTGCTGAGGCATAATGAATTCTTAACTGGTGAAGTGAGGCATGATTTACAGAGGATGAGAGAGAACAGATTACACAAGCTCCAAAGATTCAGATGCAGTTATATTTTGATGTAATTCTGATACTTGCTGATGTCATCAGTTGTAGCTCTTTGGCAAGCCCAGCATTATTATATGTCAAAATGTTATACAATGCAATCTTACACAATCATAAGGACAAGGGGTCAAAAAATACTGCAGTATATATACCAGTCTCAGTTGGCCATCATAAATATACCAAACTGTTATTTTTTGGTATTCTTTTTTTTCCAAAAAAAGCAGTAGGCTTGCTGGAAATTGAGAAGTTTAAATATTATGCATTTGTGAAAAGGTCGTATTCCCCTTTGTACATACTATTAATGTGTCAAAGTTGTGTTTCTCTTATTTGAAAGGGCTATCTGGAGCTCTTTAGAGAGTGGTGATTGACTGCCAAATCAAACACAGAGAAATTTATATCTGGGTTCATGAATGGTGAGGTTTTGAAACTCATAGTTGGGTTGATTACAGAGTTTGTTTCTGTGATTGCAGAGTCATAATGTCACCAGGAATTCTTTTCATCTAGGTTTCGGCATAGCCCAAATTCTTGGTACTTGAGAGACTGGACCATTCACAGCTGGATCAGACAGTGCTTAAAATATGGTGCCCAAGATAAAGCCTTATACACAATACAAAACAAGGTAGGTTTTGCCAAGGAAGAGACACGAATATATTTGATCGGCTTTTGATTCAGGTGTGGCTTGACAGGAATTCCTGTTGTGGCCAGGACCTGTAGACTGTGGTTTAAGTTCAGATTTCTTTGTCAAATAACAAATTACTATTGCTCTTCAGTTTTAGCAATAGCCTTTTTACAGCTTTTAAATCCTCTCTTTTCTCAGAAAGCTCATTGGTTTTAAGTAGTGTTGGTGTCCAAAACATATTAATTGCAGGGGAGGCATAATAACACGATAGGCAGGGCTATTCCTTGTCCGAAAGGCTCAGATGAAATGCTGAAACAAACCCAGTGCATCAGAAGTTGGAGAGCCTACATGACAGGAGCCATGCTAATCTCTCGTGTTGCTTGATGTACATTGCATCAGTGTGGAGTGCCTTGGTTCTGCTCTTTCTGGTATCTGCTGCACTGTACTTGGGAAGATTTGAACAGCACATTTGCACACAACTTTTTTCTCTTCTTTTCTTCAGGTTCAGTATGGAATTTTTCCAGATAATTTTACATTCAATATTTTGTTGGATTGCTTTATAAAGCAGAAGAAATATGAAGGTAAGAAAGCACATACCAATACTGCATCCTTAGTTGTGTGCTCTTATGTTTACAGAGCTTTTCTTTAAACTAAAAACTTGCAGCCATATTTTTTCTGAATTCATCATAAAACAAAACTTCACCTTCCCTTGAAATATTTTCTGCATGTTTCTCTCTTGTTTTTTTTTGACTTTATTAATTTCATAGTTTTGAAACTTGTGAGATTCCCAGTTTCTACTGTTGTTAATCCTATTGCAAGTGTAAACCATCTTCTTCAGTTACAAGTGTGACATACGTGGTAATGATATGATAGGACTTATTAGTGACAATTAATTAGTGTTACCAGAATTAAAATGTGTGTTGGTATTCATCTTCCATACATTTAGCTGTTCAAAAAACTACATATATAAATTATTTGTGTAAGCTTTCTGTCTGCCACTGGAGGCAGCCAGCTATGCTGAATTGCCATACTGGGGCTACTTTTCATTATTGACTGTTTAAGTGTGTGGATGAGTCCTCTCACGTTTGATGACAGATACTAATTTTGATGATAGATTTTAATTTCACTTCAGGTTTTCTAGTACTGTAAACTTGCAGTAAGCTTTCCTTTACATAAAGCTCTTACAAAACTGATAACGGAAAGGAACTGAAAGGTTTTGCTAAACAACAGATTAATACATATATTTTTTTTTATTTTGAGACATACCCCCTCCATCTTTGAATTCCCCCTTATTTTATCCATATTTCTATTCTGTGTGAAACTGAAGGCCTTTTTCCAAACTGTCCTTCCTGATAAGGGAGTGTCACTGGAACTCCATGTAGAGCTCCTCCAGAGCACTGTTTGCTGAGCAGACCACTGTGGGTGATTTGTGACAACATTTCTTATCCTTTGTGCTCTCCTGTCACCCTAAGGCTAATGAAGTTAAGTCAGTCTTCTCTTGTTTGTAATCAAAACACAAGAACAAAGAAATAATTTAAAAATTTTTTAATGATTAAAGAGCTAAGGAAAGAAGAGCCAGCTGAATTGTGTAGAGCTAAGATGATTTTAAGAGCTCCTTGGCTGTAGTTTCATGCCATACAACCCATTCTTCCTTCTTGCAGTGTGTTTGAGCAACCCAAAAGAATAAGACTAATTCTGTAGGTGTATTTTAGTCGCAAGAAATGTTTAACTTCCTCTTCAACTATTTCAAAGCATATCACAGCAATAAAGCTTCAGTGAACATGAGTGGCTACAAAAGGAAGATATGTATTGGAAGCTATGCTGATTAAGTATTGATTTCCTCCATAGATGCTATGTCAGTAGTAACAGAGATCATGCTCCAAGAAAGTTTTGATGAATTATCAACACAGCTTCTTTCTCTCTATGTTTTATACCACTACCTGGCAACCAAGTCAGAACATACGGTAAGCTGACCACACTCAGAATGATACACAGAGCCTCTGCTTCCCAGTGTTGTGGTGCGGTGAATTAGACATTCAATCATGAACATATTTTATGTACCTTTTATGTACCTTATTTTACCTGGGGAAAAAATGCTCCATTTTGTCATTATTTTTGCAACTGCAGAAGAAAGAAAGAAAGGAAAAAAAGAAACAACCGAACATGAAAACCATTAAATCACTTGTCACCCCTTCTGATACTTTCTCTGAAAGGAAGGGTGTGTAGGAATTTTGAGATGTACTGTATGCCCATGTGAAGGACGTGAATTGACACTTCAGTTCAAAGCAGACTCTTTCAATTACCACCAAAAAAAAAAGTCACCTATTAAGCTAAGTATTGCTCACCATTAGACCTTGATAATTATAAACCATTTTTACTAGGCTTTTTAGTATCCCGATTGGGATTCTAAAAATTTATTTTTTGGGTGTATGGGTTTGGGTGTATTGTTTTGGGTGTATTGCTTCTTACTACATATCTGTTTAAAAACTAATTTTGTTACATTTCTCCTGTCTCCAAGGATTATGGGTTTATTATTTACAGCTTGCTTGCTTAAGGCCAGAATGACAGACAGTTCAGGGTCTTGGAAGTGGCATTATTCTACCTTTGCAGAAGGGGCTCAGTAAAGGGCTCTGACATGATCTCTGTAGGAAGCTATTTTTAATGTAGTTTGGCTCAAGCCTTCAATAGCATGTTGTTATCTAAATGGCAAATGCTTGAAGCCTCCATCTGTGTTATGTGAAACATCTTCCAAAATGCATTTTACAGGTACCTTCAGGTTTTACCCAGCTGGGTTGTAATTTGAGTTTTCACTAAAGAAGAGAAAAGCACATTTACTGTTTTGCATATTTTCTTCATTGCCTAGAAATAAAATATGCTTAGTCACTTGTATGTGAAAAGCAAAAGGATTTAAAAAAATCTCATTTTTCCATTGTGTTTGTCCATGTTTGTATATCCATACTTTAGAGATAAGTATTTGTCAGTATGTGTAGTGTTTCATGAAAACTGAATGTGCAAGTAAAGATGGTGTGAACATAAGACATGTTTAAGGCAGGCTTATTTATATAGCTGTGACTTATTTAATATGCATTTTGAAGTAATCCCATTCAAAGACAACAATGAAATTACATTTTTATTTGTGTACACCATTCAAAGTACCATTCAACACCTCATAATGCTCAGAACCAGTTTTCTGTCTTTGGTTTAAGACCTAGAGGTAGACATAGTAAGAAGAGCTTTCTTGCAAAATTACAAACACTCACATTTTAGTCTTCTGCAAAGAGAGTTGTTCCTCAGTACAATTCGTACTGTTTCTCAGGACAAATATACTGTAACTGAACACTGGGCATATTTAATAGTTCTTTACTTTATTCCTAAGATGTGATAAAAGCCATGCATGCTGCCATTTTATATTTGTGTTTGTTAAAGGAGCACTTACTTAGTTGATGAATTATTTGCAGTGGGAAGAAGAGAGAAATACCGGAGCTTCGCTGTTGCTTACGGGTCTAAAGCAAAGTAACACTGTGGGTTTTAGTTCCCAGCTCTATGGCTATGCATTCCTTGGTAAGTTTTACCTCCCTCATTGTCAGCTTTCCCCTCTTGTCTTCAGTGGTTGAACTAAATTGGCATCTTTGTTTTATTAAAATGTAATCAAGGAGAAGGCAAAGGACAAAAAAATACTGGAAGAACAATTTCAGAGTTATGAATGAACCTGTTTTGTAGGCCAGGAGGGTAGAACTGATTTGAATTTGATTCATCAGACAGCTTCAGAACCAATTTTAGGGCTCCCTGAAATGTTTGGGTTAGATGCTGAAAGAGAGAAGATATTCTTAAATAACAGTGGGATTGGTTTGTTGGTTGACCAAGAAACTTAGGAAAAAAACCCGAAAGTACAGATTTCTGTGGCACACATTATAAGGTTATGGACAACAGACTGTTTTTCTGGTTAATGAGCATCTTAAAATAATCTTTAAACCTTATGAGATGGGAGAGGACAGCCTGGAAAATACTTAGTTCAGAACTTTTACTAGTCACTGTAAAGTGAATGTTGGGGTTGTGAACAGCAGATAGCAGTGCCTTTTCCCTGTATCTGTTAAGAAGTCTTTGCTGTTAATAACTCGCTATATAGTATTAAAGAGAAGTTAGATCAGAGTATATTCAGAATTGAAGGGAAGGGACATGGGCAAACAGTTCTTGAATTTCCTGTGACTCTTTAGTGGAGTATGGTACAGATAGGTTTTGTTCTCTACAAAATTATTATTTACTAGAAAGTAAGTAGTCAACAATTTATTGTAAATTTTTGTTTCATTACTGCATTATTGAGGGTAATAGAAAGTGAATTTGTTCTTCAAATGTCACCTCAAAATATGATATGTGGTGGCAGAGTTAGGATGCTGATTTGTATTTATCATGACTGTAAAACAAAAAACTAATTTTCAGTCAAAAAAAAGGATAAATTTGAAAACTAATTTGAAAGGAGGATTTTTCATAGCGCTGTACTTTGTAATCCAGTGGAGATACTGTTACAAACAGGGACTTTGCTGTCCAGTTGGCATTCAGTTTGGAGAGTTTTAAATGTCATATAGATTGGTGGAGTAGTGTCTGTATTTCAAAAATGTACTTCACTCTTGTCTGAGAGCAATAGTGCTTGGTCCATGACATTGACATTCAGTGGATCAAAAGCTATTTACTGTTATGTCACATATTGCAAAGTCTTGCCAATGCTAATGGAGCTGACCTCTGAGAGAGTAAAATATGTCTACAGGCACAGAGTGGCCTCAAGAACCTCAGCTTTTTTAATTTAGCCATGGTCCATAGGCTTTGTCTGTGCACTTATTACCTTGCTTTTCCTAAACTGTTCTCTCTCATGTAAAGAGGGTGTCTCTCATAGTTTTATGTTACTATAGCCAGAGTGCAAATGGGATTGAGAGCTTGGACACAACTCCTGTATTCTGCACTTGAAGAGGTATTGTCAGTTATGCTGACAATAACAAAATCAAAGCCCAAGAGAGACAATCATTGTAAATTGCATCTACTACAATGTATTATGCATTTCCTCTCTTATGCAGGAGTTTCATGATCTCAAGTAATTACTGTCAGAAGAAAAGCCACATTGCAAGTGGTGCAGTACATCACAGATCCTGCTAAAATCAGTGGACACCTTGTTGCAAGGATTGTCTTATATCAAGAACCAAAATTTCCTTTTTGGCAGGTGTCCCATATTTTCTCTTAGGAAGCCTCAGCAGAAACAGGGGTAGTAAGCTGAGCACTTAGCCGTAACATGTGCTGTTGTGGGTGAGTAAACCCTAGAGGCCACAGAGGTAAATCTAGAGAATCAGATTTAGTGCACATATGCTCCACAGTCAGCTGAAAGCTAAGGAGACATTTGTCTGAGATCTTCAGGTGTCCTTCTACAAGCTGCTGTTACAAAGCCTGACAAGCAGAAAACCTGGCCACTTACTCTGATTTCCATCTGGGCAAAATTTCTGGGTGAGGGGGAATGGGGAGGCACTAGAAACATGCACATAATTAGATTATGTTGAGCAAAAAAAAAAGCACAATAATACAATTAGAGCAATGGAAATTCTGTAAGAGCAACTTTGTAGAAGTGTGTTGTTTTTACCACCGAAGCCAAGACACTTGTTATTACTGCTAGAAACCAGAGCCAACCTATACAGGTTCCATTAAGATTCAGATATTGAAACACTAACAATAAAGTGTGTTTTTATCACAGGGAAGGTGGAGTTGACAAAAGGATTAAGAGCTGTATACAATCTAATGCCACTGATGTGGACACCTGGATATTTGAATAGAGCCTTGCAAGTGATGGAGAATGTGGCTTCATTGTCAGGTGACATCAAAATCTGTAAAGAGGCTGTAAGTATAAAGGCTATAACCCACTGAACACGGGGAATTTCATATAAAACAAACTTCACTAAAACCTGTGAATTCTGTGCCTTGTTAATGAAAAGATGCCCTCCAAACTTCATAGGTTTTTACAAGACAGGAGAAGTAATGTTTAGAACAGAATCAGTGCTTAAGTTGATGAGCCAGTGATAATGTCTACTGGCATGTCCTTGGCAATGAGTATGTGCTACTGCCACAGACCATTTAAGTAAGTTTTCTAAGCCTTGCCCTCCCTTTAGAGACACCTGTGTTTGTGTCACAGGAAACGAGTGTCTGTAGGGATGGGAAGACACCTTTGTTTCTCAAGTTTTTGAAACCACTCAGAGACATATTTCTTAGGAGTGAGGACGAACTGTCACATCTTCTTGATCTTATGACTAATTGTATGTGTTCTGTGCCCTCAGATGATGTCCTGAGTGGTACTGGTCCAAAAAGCTGACAGAATGATTTCTAGAAGGTTTGTACTGCCCTCAGTCAGGAAGGATGGCTAGATTCAGTCCTTTTGTGAGGTTGGCACTACCTAAGCGACTTGGGGCTTAGGAGTGCTGTGGGGAGTCAGGCTGATGCTGGAATCACACAGCTTAGGAGTAACTTAGTATGTCACTACTGAAGGGGCTGGAGCACAGAAACATCACTGAGGTCTCTCCTTCTCTTGGTACTTTTTCCTGAAGGTGACCCTGATGATGAGAGCCTCCCTTTTGCTCCTGTAACTACTAAAATTGCAGTCTCCCCTGACAAGCAGAAGTCTGGGGCACTGCTCAGCAGGTACTCCTACCTATTGCTCCATTTTCTGAAGCTTCTCAGTATAATGCTGGTCAGTCCAAGACAGGTCACATATGCGACTTCCACCAGTTTTGAGTTACCTCTTCAGGTGTGTGGTTTTGGAGGTATCTTTCTCACTTCAAGTCTGAAGAACTCAACTTAATACACTTGTGGGGTTTTTTTCTGCTTGCAAACCCTAGACAAATTCAGCAATTTCTCATCTTGCTCTGAGTTGTAGATGAACATCCTAGTGTTGAAACAGGGCTGTATGTGTCTGGTACTGTAGGTCTGTAGAAGATTGTATCCGTCTGCATCCTGATACTCTAAAAATAGTAAATGCTATTAATACCTAGAAATGCTATCTGTATAGAGGTACTTTTTACTTTGTTCAGCAAATAACTAAGAACTTGTAAAAGAAGGCTCTTGCTGATTCTTTACTAATGCTGCATTTCTGTACATACCCAGTAGTAGAGCCCAAAAAGCAATGCTTTGACTGTGAGTGAGAGCCACACACTCCCAAGTTCCCAACCACAATACAAAATTCTTCCAAGATTGTCTCATATCCTTTTAGAATTTGGTTTTCTGTTTAGCATATACAGAAGTCATCTCAAAATACAAGGTAATGAATTAAGTTGTTTGCATGCATGACAGTTGTGTTACTTAGATTGTATTCCCAAACTCTTGATTCTAACCATGACAAATGTGATTGTTCAGACTGATGCCTTGGAGACCATTTTGCAGTCTGTCCTTAAAGCCAAACCTGATCCAGAATCTGCTGAAGAAGCCAAGAAATTAGAGCAGAAATTGCAATGTGCAGAGTCAGAAGAAACAGAGCAGTCTAAAGTACCTGAGTACTACAGCCGATTCAAGGTAAGACAGTTTAATTTCTCTAAATATTCTAAGCTGTGGTAGATCTCTGTGATGCATACTAGAAAATACAGATGCTGACTTACTATGGCTGGTAGACTGACACCCTTTCAGTGCATCAGGAGTTCTGTTTGGCATTTTTGAAACTAATGTCACCTTACATTTTCACTTCTCCAAACAGGAAGCAGCAGCCTACAAAGACATAAAAGCTCAAGGCTACTTGTCTTTTGTCTGTCTGCTGGAATTTTATTTTCATTTTTCATACATGAAAATGATAACTCCAGTCCTGTTTGCAAAAGTGAAATGTCTTTAGAGACCTATTATCTGACCTTGTGTGGGTCTTGCTCATTAAAATAAATTTAAATGGATGTGAGACTACCCTGAATTTGTTGTCCATTTGTGTACATTATAATTATGTAGGAATGTTGTATCTTGTACTTTCAGACTGGAGAATTAAATTAGGTTCATATCACCTTCCTTTTATCTTTAGATTATTGTCATCATGCTGATGATAACATTAAGAAACACAGAAGGCTGTTCATTAAGGCACATCTATATAATAAGTGCATTTAATTTGATCATCTGATTTTATTTATCGTCTCAAAATCAGCTAAATAATATGTGCTGTGGTAAAAATCAAGTACTTCATGTTGAAACTTACCTGGCTTACAGTTCCAGGAGCAGTACTCTTTCCATAACCCATCAGTTTCCATTGTTTCTGCTCGATGGCTGGGACAGTTGTGCTGGATACAGACTGTTCAAAAGAAATTTCAGAAGTTAAAAGACTAGTATCCTATGGTTTCAGCTCACACACACACTTTCCCTTGCTTTAATTTTTACTTACGTAACTTTGCCACTAATCTATAGATACTAAACTTCTGTTGTAGACAGTTAAATCTTTTTAATTTAAGTGTTTGGGAATCAGTGGATGCTCAGCACATGGTAATGCCTGGATGAATTTCAGTGAATTAGGTAAACACAAGTGTTCTTTGAAGGAGGGAGTGAGAAGTTTTTTATTTATTTATTTTATTTATTTGTCTCTTATTGTCCATCCATTGTCTAGCCTTGAAGAAAATAATGCATACTGCTCAAAATGAGGTCTGAATATCAAACTGGGGACTAGTGCCAAGAACCTAGTTTTATTTTCAGCTCAACCTTTCCTCAAATTCCATAATTGATCCCAATTCAGGCTTCCCTGGTGTGGCAGTGACCTTTGGCCAAAAAACTAGTCCCACTGTTTAAAATCTGACCAGGAAAGTCTGAATATTAGAAAGACTGTGCCACCATGTGACATCTAGACATCCAACAGTAATAAGCCAAAATTTCTGGTTTTGTGAATGAGGAAAGGAGCTCATGAGTTAGAATGCCATTTCAGCTAAGCCTGAAGGAGTTCCTAGATTCTTCTCTCAAATCCATTAGGCCAGCCATAGCGGCCCTTCCCAGGTGCCCTGGGACACTTAGGTGTAGTTTACGTTGCACTAGAAATCCTGCAGGTGTGAGGGCAGGTGGCAGCTCTGAGTCAGCCTGGTGATGTGTGCATTCCCAGCTGCTGTCCCAGCACAGATCATCTGCTCCTTCTGTGTAACCCCAGCAGAGGGTTTGCACTTCTGGTGCTGAAAAAATTCAGTTGCACTTTGTCTAGCCCTGCCTTAATTAGCCTGGACTCCCAGTTCTGCTTCACAAATCATACGCCTCAGCATGCAGGCAAAAGCATATGGGTTTGCTCCAGACATACACATGCTCCTCCATGGTACTCCATGGAATAGCCTCTGTGTCTCATACCAGCCTTCAGAACAACCATTTGTAAAGTTCCTGAAAAAGGCATGGAAGTCTAACAGATATGGATACTTGTCTTTGCTTCCACTAAAAAAAAAAAGAGGACCTAAGGGCATTTGGCTCTTTCCACAAAAAGCTGTTAGAGCTGTAATCTAGACTCTGACACTCATTTGTGTTGTAATTACCTGTTTTCAGATCCTATATGCTGAGGCTCACTGCTCACTATAGTGTTCTTCAGGCAATTCTTTCCAGCTGTGTCAATGATCAGTAGGTGGCAAACATTTTATCACATAAATGCTGGGAACACCTTCTCCAAAAGTAATGCACCTTCTTCCATAACTTGTCTGCATGCAGAGGCATGGAGACTGCTTATAAAAATAATGATTTAACCATTTAAGAATGTGCTCTTTTAGTACCTGTGGGACATACAGCCTGCTTTCCTAAATCAGTATTACTAATGTTTAAGAGAAGAGCAGGAAGTATTCCAGGATACCAATGATACCAGTAATGGCTTAGGAGACATGACCTGTTAGTTTACAGTTTATTGCCTTTCTGTATTTCAATTTCCTCTGTTTTAGGAAGGTGTTTCAGCCCCTTTTCAGGACATCCTTGGTAGAGTTTAATAGGAAGAGTGTGAATGATCTAAACTAGTTACATATCTAATCTGTGAACATTGTTGTCACGTTTCTTCCCCAAACCCAAGCTGTACAATCTCTTGTTTTCTCATTGATGCCTTGTGTACCTACTGAGACTAATACACCTAAATACTTTACTGAGTTTGACTTTAGTTCATTAGCTTTGAAGACATTGGCTTTGTCTTCATTCTTTATCATGAAATCAAAAAAGAGACAGAACCAAATATGCAAGCCACTCAGACCTGCCTCTCTAGCATTTCAGTCTTTAATCTGCTGTCTGTCCAGTTCAGACCTCCGAGGTGAAACACAACAAAGCCTGCAAGTTGTGTTGGTTGAGGGAGAGAGAAGTGGCAAGGCCTCAGAGGGGAATAATAGTTTCCTGCCTAAGAACAAGGCAGAGCCTCCAGGTAGGAGCTGAGGATATATGCATTTGCAGATTATTGCCAGCGTGAGCTTGGGTTAGAGGGACACTGTGGATCAGCTGCATAGTGCTTAAACTTTCAGTGATAACTGGAAGTCTGGATATCTGCATGGCTCTGGAACTGCCATTTTGTTTGGAGGAGAACAATCCCCACATCTTCATTCCATTGTACTGCAATGCAAAACAAGTTTCATTCAAATGAAGAAAATGTAAATGTGCCTTTCATTAGAACACTTACTTACTTTAAACATTTTTGCAAGTGCTGGGCTGGGTAAAATGTTTTGTTTAAAAGAAGGGTTGGGAAAAATGTGTTTTCACCTAATGAGTGAACAAAAGATAAAGAATTTTCCAGTGCTGTATCATCTTCTCCTTGGTTGTGTATCTGCACTTTCAAGGCAATTAATCAGAATGTTAAGGAGCCATCAGGCTAAAGATCACAGAAAGCCAGAAACAGTATCACTGGATAATTCATCATCTTAAGTGTATTAACATTTTATGCTGCAGGAAATCTATATAAGTAAAGTTGAGGAAGAAAACTGGAGTTCCTTTCTGAGGTTTTGCTTTGTTTCAGTGTAGAGTATCCCTGAAAAAATATCACTTGCTTTAACAGTGTTGTATAATGTGCGTAAGTGTAGTCACACCCCAGGCACAGTAAGTTTGGAAGAAAAATTATGGGAGTTACTTAGTATGCAGTTAGAAAGAGAACATTTGAAGTGATGTGCACCTGTTGGGAGGGATGCTGATGCAGACAGTGTGGATGAAATCATGCAGTTGGTTTTGAGGCAAGACACAAACCCAAGGTGTCTAAATAATAATTATTGTGGTTGACTGGTCAACTGATCTTTGTTAATACCAGATAACTGAACTTGGAAAAAGAAGAGAATTTGAATAGTTAATGAAAATGAAATTTAATTGGTTCAGTCTTGCTGCTATAAAGACAAATACTCTAGAGGTTAGTATTTCAAGAAATGGTAGCAACTGCCACAGTTGCGATACTAACCTGGCCTGTATAGCAGCAGCAGCAGAAATACTACTGCTACTACTACTACTACTAATAATAATAATAACAATTCAATGTGTTGGCTGTAGAGAAGTATTTTGTGTCTGATTGTTTTGTGATTGACTGGCTTTCTCCTTGACACTCCTACCAAATCTCTTTTTCTGACAGGAGCTGTACTCCAAACTGCATTCACTTGGCAAGGTTGAATCTGAAAGCCTGTTAACCCTGACCACCCAACTTGTCAAGGAGAAACTGCCAGAATGTGAAGTGGAAGACATTGCAAAATACGAGCAGAACCTCAAGAAGTGGGAAGAACTACAAGTACTTCTCATTGAGAGAGAAAGAGACATGAGAGAACAGGCTAAGCAGGAAATGGAAGCTTGGAAGCTAGCTAAAGCATCTGCTTAGTACTGGAACTACGAATGCAGTGGTGTGCACTCCTCTGTCAGTGAACTGAAGTGCTTACCATTATAAATATTTCACTTCAATCATGCTGCAGGTGTGACTGCTGTATGCAAATTAAGCATCCCGTTTTCTCTGTTTCCTGAAGTAAAGCACACGTGCTTTAGAAATCTTCGTTCTGTATATGCTGTGTTTTCTTTCTACCATCGGCCAGGCAAGAGATAGAGACAACACAAAGAAACAAAAGGATAAGGAGTAGCTTGCTTGTGATGAAAGGTCTGGAGGGTGGAAAGAACAAAAGAAAAGGGAAGAATTTCAAACACAAGTTGTTTCAGTAGGGGTTTCTCACAGGAAAGAATGCCTTTGCTACTCTGAACTGCAGACACTAAGAGGATTAACATATATTGATTGGGTTTTTTCTTTTTCCCAACCCATTTGGAAAATTCAAGCTTCTGTGTATGGAGTAAGAAGGTAGGAAGCCTAACTTTAGGCTATTTTTAAAACTACAAAGAGTTTCAGCCCAGTAAGTTAGCACTTGAGCATGCATTCAGATGTGTCTTTACTCTAAGGATGTTAGAAATTTCTGCATTTACTGGTGCTGCTTTGCTCCATTTCTAGACACTAGAGAAATGTGCAATCACCTCGGCACACACCAAGGAGCCTCATACTGCAGTGCGCTTTCCCTTTATATTCTGGGCACTGTTTCATTAGGTTTTTGACCTAATTCCCTTCACGGTCCCATGCCCCATTCTTCAGATCAGTAAAACAATGTAGCTATTCACAAGAGCACAAGGAAGTGGCAAGGGAGGAAAGAATCATAGTGCACTGATTGTGGTTGTGATGCATCAGCATTCATCCCTTCATACATTCCCACTGAATCTTGTCATCTGCAGCAACTTTTTGGAGTGCATAGTGGGACAAGGTCCTTTAAAACAGGGGAGACCTGAGCAACAGCCCTGCTGTAACTGAAGTTTGTTAAGGCAACAGGACTGTTGTCTCACTGTGCTTTACCACAGGGTCTAAATAATGAAATTATAATTTTATAATTTATTTTAAAATTAATAAAATAAGCATTTCAAGTTTTATTGTGCATCTGTGTAGTTTTGCAGTGATAAAACTCACACCACAATCCTACTGTAAATCCAGTGAGATTATGCTGCAGACCTGTGAACCTTGTTTTAAGTGTAGGAAAGTATACATTAAATACACCAGACACCTTTCTTAGAATTCCCAGCAAACACACTCAGAGTCTGATTGCTCTGTGATGTTTAGGAAACCTGATACTAAGGTCCTTGACCCCATCTTG
The DNA here is from genome assembly GCF_017590135.1 of Pyrgilauda ruficollis. Lineage (NCBI taxonomy): Eukaryota > Metazoa > Chordata > Aves > Passeriformes > Passeridae > Pyrgilauda > Pyrgilauda ruficollis. Next base: position 2,515,889 of record NW_024529266.1, read on the forward strand.
TCAGCAGCTCCCGTAGTTTATCCCATAGAGCAATAAGAGAGTGCTGTCTCCAGCCAGGTAAGTGGATGATTTTTTAGCTTGTCTAGCAGCGGAGTTTCCTGGAAAACTTTTGAGAAAAGTCTCCTGAATTTTTTTTTCTCTTTCTTGTTCTAAACACTTTCTGATTACTAGGAGAAGTTAGGGAGCTGTGAGGAAGGGTAGGAGGCCAAATACACTCTTAAGAATAATTTCCTTAAAACTGGTGGTTTTAAGAGGTCATAGTCACTCCTAATTGAGACACAAGAGAATGTAGTGTCCCTTCCCTGACCACTGTTTCAGTTCTTCAGTTTCAGAGCATGATCTGTAGCTTCAAAGGTTTTGTGATCACTCCTCCATCCAAATTCCTGTATGACCTTCTCTCTACAGGCATCAGCTCTTGGGATCTTCACTACATTACAATTTTACACATTTCTCCTTGGTTATTGTTGGCCTCTTGGCAGCACAAGGAGCCTGTTTCCGTGGGCACCTCCACCCTCCCTCCCCCAGCCTGCTGGTAGATACAGCAGCTTGCTGGAGCTCAATTAGCATTAGCAGCCTGCCAGCTGCTGTGTCCCTGCTGTCTCACAGGGTTGGCTTCACTTCCCCCACAACTACCCCGTTTCCCATTTATTTAGACTTAACTATTACAGCAATAGGAGAAAAAAAAAGTCCTCCTGTGAGCTCTGAGTAGCCTGCTAATGAATATTATAGGTTGCCTCTTTGTTTTATTCCAGGCATGTGGGTTGGAATCCTCTGACCACAGTTCAAAGCATTAACTTAAACCAGTAGATACAACCTTTACCCTAGTCTCCTCTCATATCCCCCTCTGCCTTTGGGAGAAGGGGATTGCTTTGCAAAATGCTTTGCAGGCAGCAAATCAGATTCATCAGCCAGATGAAGGACATCAAACCCAAGACCTGCAGCAGAGGATCCAGATTATTTGTGACATGAACCAAAAGCCAAGCCCTCTAATTCATCTGTCCCCTTGGTATCACCCTGAGTGAGATACTGGTTTTGACACTTTGACCAGCTGGACCAGCTGCGCACTAGCGTCCTTCTTCCCCTTAATTATTCCCCAGCTAAGTATTCCTCCATGGTCCAGTACTGTACTGCTCCTTCCCACCACAGGTTTCACCATGGTCTCAACAGCGAGCAGTTTCTAATGTTTTGTCTGGTTGAAGTGTTTTCACACCCAGCAAATCCTTACATGTCCAGTACATGTACCTGCACCCCCCTGAATTCTCCACCAATCCTCATTGCTTGTTCTTTTGATCTTACCTGTGATTCCCTTAAAGTTCCTACTGTGTATATCACATTCATTTGTTCTCCTTTTCCATGTCTCTGCCCTGCATCCACATCTCAGTGGTGCAAGCAGCTTGGGGTGCCAAGTGCTTGGGCACCCTGAGGTTTGAGGACTGTGGGTACAGCTGAATCTCAAGATGCTCAAAACATGTATTAGCAAAGGAAGCTTGAGGGAGGGGAAGAAGGTACTCTCCTCTTTGGTGCCCTCTCCTCCCTGCTGGCTTTGAGCAAAGTCAACAATAAGACAAGTTGTGAGACAAGCTAATTCAGAGACCAGTGCTGTTCAGGCATATGCTTGTCTTCCCCAGGAAAACACATACAGTAGCTCTATACCGAACGCAACAGCATGAAAAATCAACAGAATGTCAACTAACTTGGCTTAACTTTCTTGCTTTTCTCCTTCCCACTCCAGGAAATCTAAGACTTGATTATTTGCCCCCTTGTATAAATCATGTTGCACACAGCACCTGTTTTTTTACCTGCTTGCTGAATTACTCTTAAAAAAGAAGTTTGAAGCAGCACCTAGGAGTGAAACTGGGCCCCAAGTAGTCAAAGCCTTTCAGTCCAGATGTCTGCAGCCATGTATGCTCTGCTGTGTTCGCCATCGCCTGCTGTGATGCAGCTGTCCACATTTAAAAGGAGGAGGGGCAGGGAAGTCATACAGCTTCTTTTGATCTGCTGCTGCTTAAATGTGAGCTCTGATGCTAAGGGAAGAGTGTGGATGTGTATATATGCATATTTAAAAAAATAGCTTTGTGTTCTACAAACACAAAAAACTCTGAGTTCATCCAGCCCTGCTCCCTGATTCTTGATTTGATGTTTGATGCAAGCTCACAACCCAATGAGCACTTTCTCACTAGGATGCTCTCAAGCTTTTTGAAGCATTTCTGGTTCTTGCTGTCCTGTTTCAGACAGCTGTCTAAGCCTTTATATACACGAATAGGAGTGGCTAAATACTTCCTGGAGGGGACAGACCAAAATCTTTCTTAGTAGTAACACTAGCTCATATTTTTGGAACATCTCTCCTAGAAGTGTTCCTTCACATCCTGTTTTCGTTTGACTACCGCTGTGATTAGGATTAAAGCTATTGCAGTTTTTCCCTTGTCAGTGTATTTCTAAATCACAGTAGTGCATCTTCTTGCAAGTTTTTGAATAATTTCCCTGCTCATTCTCCTGGTGTTTTTGTTGCTAAAGGCTGGGGAAAATCTCCCATTGCTATAAGCAGTAGTACATTGCCTAGTGACTGAGCTGTGACAAGCAGCCAAAATAATACCTGACTGGTAGTGTGCATGGTACAGCATTGCCAGACTTGTACATGCCAAGCAGTGTGAAAAGCTCTCCCATGTTTTTCCAAGTCTGGGAGAGACCCTTCAACAATAATAGCCAAAAGAAACAGAGGCCAATAAAAACACAAAGCCTGCTTGGTATGTTGGTAAGAATTTGGCTGCTCATAAAAGGCAAAAAGCAGCATCCCAATTCAAACCCATGGCAGACACCAAATATGCTGCTGCTGAGGCAAGCAAACATGTAACTCTTCCTCCCTTGAGTGTTACTGGCAGAACAGTTCCAGCAAAGCACTGAAGGTCATTATCCATTATTCACAAGAAGAAAATTACATATTTATACCCTTGCAGCTCAAATAAATATTGCCAGAAGCCTTGCACAGATGGGCCATATTTATGGTAACACCTGACCTTGCCAAGATATGGTTACAAGATGCTTTCAGACCGGGTCATATATTGTGTTCTACACACAGTGCTGGTGTCAAGCACCTGTTCATTCCCTAAGTGGCCTGTCCCAGCTGTTTGCCTGCCCATCCCAGAGTTCTCTGGTCACCGTTAAACGATAGGACTAGGATGATGACACTTGCCAACTTTGGGTGAAGATTGACTGGTACAAGGGGATTTCTAACCTGAGCAGTCATCACTGTGCTGTTGAGACAGACAGAAGACAGCCTGGGGCACAGGTTAGCGAGTGTCCTCTCTTCCCCTGCCTCCTCAGGAAGCTGGAGTCAACAGTTACAAAAAGGAGTTGCACCACTGATTTAAAAGGATGCAAGATGTGGTCTGCTAAACAACATCCACTTTTGCTGAGGTTCCTGTGTCAGTTTATATACAAACTACAATTCAGCCCTGCAAAGTATATTTGAATATTTGAGCACATCTGTGGAGAGTAGAGTTAAATTTACCTTTCCAGAAATTTAATGATAGGAACTGTTGAGATGAGGAAAAGGATTTTCAACTGTAGAAGAGAAACTACTGCTATACTGCTGACAACCTGAACTTGTGACAGTGACTCTTTCACAATAAAACCATGGAGTATGGTCAAATATTAGTGACATAGGTCAAAAATTAGTGACAAACATTAATTCAAAAGTAACTTTAGATGCTAAATGTGGTAGAAATCTGTGCCACCTACTCTGCATCAGTGTCCTCACAGAAATCAAAGTGGTCACTGAACTCAGCTAGCAATTGCATAGTACTGAGTCATGCTAATCTTAAACCTTTCTGATGAGCTCACGTCCATTCTACCCATTCCAAATTGAAAATGCCTCAGGCACAGAAAGAACAGTAGAATTAGAGCCCAAATGACAAGCACAGGGCAAAATTCGGCTTCCAATATGTCTTGCTCATTGCAAATCTTGACAATTCCTCCCTTAAGGGATTTGGGCAAAGAAATTTTCAAGTCTGTTCTGATCCTTACACAGGGTTACTCCTGATATAATTTCATGTTTGGAAACTAAATTCTCTCTGGGTATACTGACTTGCACTCTTGAGGATGGTTCATATTAAGTATTTAATTGGCTCAGTGGTTCAGTTTACCTTCAGCTGTAGGAAAGTAACACAGGTGAGCAGAGGTAAAATAACATGAAGTTTGTAAAAGCTCAATCAAAATTATTTTCTGGACCTTAACAGGTATAGAGGATGCAACTCGAGTGCATATAGGAATTGTTATGTATGTTTAACTTTGTTTGTATTAGAGCATATGCTCCAGTTATTTAAATTATTTTTTCTGTGTGATTCACAAGCACAGTATGATGTGTAAATTATGCCATGCAATTGTTTTAGCAGTGGAGCTGGCATCAGATGCACAGTCAACCTCCACCTTGCCAGCAATTCATACTGGGGCTGGTAATGCAGGAATTGTTGAAGTGTAGGGAAGCAGGTGGTAATGATCCGTGAGGACCAGCGAAAAATGCTTGTGCAGACTATAGTACCTGCTGATTTAGTTCTGCATTTTTCCTCTGGATTTCATATCTGGTGGAAATGATGCTGAACATAACAGTCAAAAACCAGCAAATCTTCAGCTATCATGAGGGCAGTCAGCATTATGCAGCTTCTGGTAGTTTTGGGCTCAATGTGAATCACAGAATCACAGAACTAACTAGCTTGCAAAAGATTTGAGAAATAGGCTTTGAGATTAGCAAATCCAATGATGACCTAATACCATCTTGTCCACTAGACAGTGGCACTATGTGCCACATCCAGTCTTTTTTTGAACATCTCCAGGGAAAGTGACTCCACAACCTTCCTGGGAATTCTAATGCCCAATCACCCTTTCTGTGAAGAAATGCCTTTTTATGTCCAATGTAAACCTCTCCTGATACAGTTTAGGACTCTGTCCTCCTGCTGTGTCACTGGATGCCTGGGAAAAGAGCTCAGCTCCCACCTGGCTACACCCTCTTTCAGGGAGTTGTAGAGAGGGAAAAGCCTCCTCTTCTCCAGGCTAAACAAGCTCAGCTGCCTCAGTTGCTCCTCACAGGGCTTGAGCTCCAGACCCTTTCACCAGCCTTGTTGACCTTCTCTGAACATGCTCCAGCACCTCAATGTCCTTCCTAAACTGAGGGGCCCAGAACTGAGCACAGGATTTGAGGTGCAGCCTCCCCAGTGCTGAGTACAGGGGACAATCCCTGCCCTGCTCCTGCTGGCCACACCATTGCTGGTGCAGGCCAGGATGCCATTGGCCTTCTTGGCCACCTGGGCACTGCTGGCTCATGTTCAGCTGTGTCAGCAGCACCCCCAGGTCCCTTTCTGCCTGGACTCTGTCCCCAGCCTGGAGCTCTGCCTGAGGTTTTTGTGGCCAAAATGCAAGACCCCGAACTTGGTCTTGTAAACCTCAAATTGTTGGTTTCTGCCCATCAATCCAGCGTGTCCAGGTCCTTCTCCAGTGCCCTCCTACCCTCCAACTGATTGACACTCGCTTCCAGCTTGGTATCATCTACAAATTTGATCATGGTAGGCTCAATCCCCTCATCAAGTTCATCAATAAAAATACTAAACAGAACTGCGCCCCAACACTGATCCCTGTGGGACACCACTAGAGCACAACTGGATACAGCACCATTCACCAGCACTCTCTGGGCCTGGCCATCCAGCCAATTCTTAGGAAAGGGTGCACCTGTCCAAGCTGTGGGCTTCCAGGTTTTCCAGGAGTGTGCTGCGGGAGGTGGTGTCAAAGAAGGCACACATAGCACAACAGAGGATGGTGCATGTTAGTGCAGACTAGTCACATCTGTGGAAGATGAATAGTGACTACAACAGCAGGCAGCGGTCAAAAACTTCTTGCTGAATGAAGGACATGGGCAGTGCTTACCAGCTCAGAGATGCTTTAGAAAGCACCAAAGGAGTTTTGTTGCAATATTGGGCACAAGCTGGATCTATGGCATATCACTATAGTTGTTAATCAGAGACTCCTCAACACCTCTTTTTTGCCACATCCTGGGTGTCATAGGTTGCAAATGCCGGATGCGGCTGGGGTGTGTATTCTATTGCTGTCTGTTAGAGGTGGGGCAGTTATCTTCTGGCAATTGGGCCACCTGTTAAAACCATGTGGGCCAGTTTTCTTTATCTCTTCCACAACCAATCCTTCCTGATATCTTCTGTTAATGGGCCCTTGAGTGCCACTGCATGACTGATAAAATTACACCATCCCATTGTGAGATGCTCTGCCCCAGGGGAGGAGCCAAGCATTCCTACCTGGATATAATCTGACATTTGGAACACCACAGGCAGCCTTTTCCCACTGGATTCCCAGAGGCATAGCTGTCCTCTCCACTAGATTTCCAGAGGAAGACCAGGCCCATCTACACCACCACTGGACCTTCAGAGGAAATGTACTCCCTTTCTATAGGCTCATTGTTGCAACAGAGTGACATCTGTCACTCTAGGAGGACTGCAGCCAACATCTAATCAGACTGCTACCAACACCCTGGTCATATTTTGACTCTGTCAGTGTTGTTTTGTATTACTGCTTTTATTTTATTTTATTTTTTTTTTTTTTTTTCTAATAAAGAACTGTTATTCCTCCTCCCATACCTTTGGCTGAGAGCCCCTTAATTTCAAAATTATAATAATTCTGAGGGAGGGGGTTTACATTTTCCATTCCAAGGGAAGCTCCTGCCTTCTTTAGCAGATGCCTGTCTTTTCAAACCAAGACACTGGGAACAATGAAAAGCTAAAATTTCCTCCCATCCACAGAACACTAGAAATCAAGAATGAATAGTCTACTGGTCTAGGATGCCACAAGATAGAACTCCCATGTTTTGTAGACTGAAAAGATCTGAGGAACCATCATGTTTCCATGGAATCTGAAATAATACCTCATAAGCTGATTGAATCTGTTAAGCCGTGTTGAAGAAAGGAGCTTTCATGTGGCATCTAGAAGCAGCAAGTCAAACACCACACACCAGGCAGGCCTGGCCCCTGTTACACCTAAGCAAAACCAGAAACTTTGCTAAGCTGTAAGTACATGACTGGGATTGAAGCTTGACCTGGTCTTCTTTGCACAATCATTTTAATATATTTTGAGTAGCATCAGTTACTCTACAACAAAGTTTAGAAAACCTTGATGTACACATATGCAGAATTATACTTAGGATATAAGATTTGCAGCACTTGACTTCCCTCATCTAAGTCATCATTTTTCCCTATTTCACCACGCTCAGTCCATTTCAAGCAAACTACAGCATTTCCTATTGTCATAAGAAGCTAGAAAGAAACCCTTGGACTTTGGAGATGAATAAGGGCCCACAAAAGAAGACTGTCGTCTGAGGGTGAAGGAAATCCCACAGGATCTCTGCTTCTCCTGGGAGTGAGCACCCCTTGCATTTTGCTGCCCCAATCTTTACCTGCTTTCATGCCATCACCATTGACTGCGGCAATCTCAGTACAGCAGGCATTGTACACAGCAAGCAACTACAAAGGCAGCAAGCCTGATGTTACAGCATCCCTCAACAGCAGTAGAGGAATTTTAACATTTATAGAGTAAATACCTGAACTGAGGGCTCAGCTTCCCCACATGCCGTGTCCCCTCTAATCAGGATGAATGGGCAGTGATGGTCAGGAAGGGTCCACGACTACTGGAGACAAGCTACACACTCTTGTGGAACTGCTACAACTTTGGAAAAGACCTCACGGTGGGCTCAGTTTGGTGTAACTTTATTTGGCACCATCTGTGACTGTGTACTTACTGAAAATGAGGTGTTTTCTCATTCTGCTGGATGAGAACAACAATGAGAAGCCATGTCATGGTACATCATGGTAATGTTTCACACCACAAGATAAAAGTATCCTTCCACATTTATTTTCCAATTACTAAAGAGAGATTTGGGCTTGTCTGGCATTCAAATAATCACTGATCTTCAGAGAAAAACCCCCACAGACTAGGTAATCATGACTAAGAGAAAGGGAGAACTTAAAAATACATACATACACAAAGACAAGAAACATGTCAACACCACTTTACCACTTTTGTATTTTATTGTGGAACTGAGTTTGATTCCTTTACATCAAATATCCTCAATGGAAGAGGGGATATTGCACACAAATATCATAAAAGCACTACATATTACTTTCACTGGAAACTAATTTTCTACATTAGATATGACTGGATAGAATAGAAGTGATGCAGGATTATAAGACATAATACCATACACAGCTGCAGACTGACACAAACACCATTCAGAACAAGAGAGAGGAGGTGTGTGAGGTGCTTCTCAGCCAGCCACAAGACTTTCTTTCCATAGTTTGGAAGATAATGGCTGCATGCAAATGCGTGAAAGCATATTTCAGATTTTGTCTTTTACACTGAGATTACAGCCCAGTCTTGAAGAGGTAGCTCCTGCCTTCTGGAGCGCTTAGTTAGCCTAGTAGAGAGAAGCTGTTTCTTAAATTTTTTTTCTTTCTATATTTTATGCCATTGTTTTATCTAGTTACTCTTTTTTTAAATTTTTTTGTAAAGTCACAACAAACAAGAGTTTTTTCTTTTTTTTTTTAATTTTAAATAGCAAACATTTTTAAACCAGGTGAATTATATAATTGCATTCTAAGAAATGCTTACCTCTAGTTGATTTTAGTGTTTTGTTCAATTATTAAGTGAAAAGATGAAAGCTTTTCTTTCAAGTGTAAACATTATATTTTTTCATATTCTAGTAAATCCAGACCAAGAAAATTACTATTTCTCTCAAAAACGTCACTACTGAGCAAGAACCTCTGGCGACAGATGAACAAAGAGAAGCGCATGACAGAAATGTTCCAAATGCACAGCAAGTGCCCTTTGGAACTCATTTGCTTGTGTTGGGAGGGATTGAAAATTCAATTAACAAATTTATTAAATCTTAGTAAAAGAGTACCAGAACTCTCCTAAAATGCATAAGCTATCATAGACAATTAAAAAAACCTCAACATTCATATACACAGTTATCTCCATTCACCACAGTATGTAAAATAAGTAAAAAAAAAATCAAAAGTGATTTCTATGAAAGATGGGGTGAAAATAGAGGTCAATGAGTCAGGCCCACCACAGGACTTTGAAAAGGCATGCAAGAGAGGCCCTGTCGAAGTTCAAGAGTGGGATGGGATCCCCAAAGTTAATTCTTCATTGAATTATATGAAGCATTATATTAATAGCATAAAGATCATGACTGGGAATGCTGTTATGGGTAATACCATCATTGAAATGGAGTGTTCTTTGCACTCAGATATTGAATCTTTACAATTAGAGTAATCAATAACAAACCATGCTCCTAGAAATCTATGCTGATCAACAGCACTCATCGTTAATGTACACAGTACATTTTGATGACTGTTACACTAAACTAGTTGTGTAGTACTAGGATTAGCACAGGTAGATTAGATCCACAGGCAGGAAAGTCATTAAGGGCAAGAGGAGCCAATGGAGAAGCTCATTGCTGTGTTGAATCTAGGTGCCATTGCCATTTGGAAGGGAGTGGATGGAACAGGCATTACAATACCTCAGAATTGCCAGACCACAGTTTTAATATCCTTGTAGCAGCAAAAAAAGCAAATGTACATGTAACTGTCTAATCATCATTATTATTTCAGAAGTAAAACAAATGTTTCAGCCATCATAAACTTGCTTGGGCATATTTAAGGCTTGATTCCAATTTAATTTACAGTAGGATCAGATGACTGTAACTTCCCTGACAGTAGTGAAATTGCTCCTGATTCACAGGAGTAAGTGGCATAAGTGAGATTAGTCACAAAACCACTGCTGTACTTAAAACAAGTTTCTACCAGAGCAGAGATACAAACCATTTCAGGTGTTGTCAGAAAATCAGAAAATCTGTTCCCACCCACTCAAAACGTTTGAATTCTGAACTATATAATAAAATAGATAAATCAGAAAGAATTGTAGAAACAGTACAACTGTTCTGCCAAAATTTTGCAGAACATATCTGCAAAATTATACAACATAGTCTGCAAAGATATCCCATATCTTTGTAGACTATGTATTACAAAAGCATTTTTAAGTGAATGATATGAGCCCAGCAAAAGCAAACATGCTTGTTTTCACAATACATTTCCATCTGCCTTTTGTGCCATAGTCACTCTGAGTTATTCTTAATGACTTAAAAGGTATAGCAATAAATAAAACAGGATTGCTAGAGAAACCAAAAAAAAGAGAAGACATTAAAAATAAATCAAAACCCCAACCACTGACAAACAGAAATTCACAGCATTAAATGGGCAAGAGAAGCCCACATTTACAAGACCCTAAACCAGTATTAAAAACCCTCATAAAAATTAGGAGTGCAAACTTACACCTATTAAACAAAAATATCCTAACAATGTAAAATTGAAATAAATTATAGGTAGAGAAAATAAAATGAGGTCATAGTTCACTACATTGTAAAACTTAACAGCCATAATGGTGATTCATACAACCAGCACATAACTCCGTGCTGTATGCCTTCGCACCTTCTTAAATTCAGATTTGCAGACCTTCTGCCATACAACAAGACTTTTTAATTGGGGTAAAATTTCTGAGACTAAAAAATCCAAACTGTCTTAAATCACAAAGCAGTTGTGCTGTTCTTCTGCAAGCAGACTTAGAGAAGGAAAAGAAGGGAGACATGAAGAAGGAAAGGAAAGCAAGAAAAAAAGAATAGTAAAGGAAGAGTCAATGAGAGGAAGAGGAAAGGAAGTGAAAGAGTAAAAAAAAGAGGAAATGAGAGGAGGAGAGAGGAGTAAAGGAAAGAGAAGGAGGAAGGGAAAGAATAGAGGAAAGAGGAAAGCAAAGGGGAAGAGAAGGGAAAGGAAGTGAAGGAAAAGGGACGAGAAAGGACTTTTAGCTTATTGCTTGTTCTATCCTCTTCCAAGATCTTGTGAGGGTTGAGAATGTAGGTTATAACCTTTAAGTTGATTGGACAATCAACTTCTCAAATCCCATTTTCTGTCACCATCAACAGAATAATTTTATGAGGGTATCCTTCCATATCCGTCTCCTGAAAAAGGTGTTGACAGTTGACTGTTTTCAATAAATTTTACCTCAATATCAATTCTCACTAGAATCTTAAACAACACTACTCATTTATCTTACAAAACTACTAAAAAGAATGCCTTCACCTGAAAAATTTTTCTTTGCATTTACCTGTAAATGAAAATGTTTGTTACAAATCATGTATTAAAAGTTCATGCAGCACTAAAAGGAAAGGCTTCTGTACATTTGTTCCCATGTTCACTCTTAAATTAAACAAATAAAATCAGCTAAGACAAAGGAAGGCTGAATACTGTACAGGCTCACAGGTAACCTTTTCCATCATTCTGAATGTTTCACTAAGTTTTGTAACTCTGATACTAGACACCACTTCAATCTTGCTTCCACAGTACAAAAGGTGCCTTCACAAAAAAGCTCATCTTGCCTTGTTGAGCTGTCCAGGTGCATCTATGAAGTGTTCACATAACTGATATATGTAATTCATAGCACCAAACCATTTGACCAGTCAGATAAGTTCCTAATACCACACATGCACACTCGTGCTTCTTTACTGGTGTAACTATGATCCTACACAGATGTTTTATAAATTTGCTGTCTCAGCATTAAAAAATAAGTGCATCAAGTTTCTTTGTACATTCAAGTCACTTTCTAAGGCAAATTGTCTACTGTATGTACTCCCGACCGCTTTGGTATTTTGCTTCATTTAATCGACAGTGGACATGGGTGTTCAAGCATGTGGACTGGTCAGTTCTGGCTGGAGTGAGTGGGCTTTCGCTGGAAGCATGCCTTAGACCAACAATTCTGCATGTTGTAAGGTTTTATACTTCTGGATGGGGTGCAGGCTACATGCATATTTGGCCTATGGTTGTTATGGTGTGTCAGTATGCAGAGTTCAAATTAAAGTGGAAAGCTGCTGATGAGTGATTAGGTCATACATCCCTTCCTAGCCATGTTCTCTTTCATTTTATGTTTGAGCTAACTTAATTCTTTAAAAAAAGGATCCCCATAGTGATAGCTCATATTGATAAAAATTCAAAACTTTCTTCTCATGTGAGAACATAAGCAGACTGTACTAAGCGATACATCTATTGCCATGAGACTAATGCAGACCTAATAATTTACTACTTTCTCCTCCTACCCCGCTCTCTCTTTCTCTCTTTGTGTTTCTTTAGAGGGCAAATGCCTCTACCTGGCAAAAGTCAATTAGGGTTGCTAGTGCATGGTTTCAAAACGTTCAGTGGAGATGCAACTGGATCTGTATTTTTGCAGTAATTTGTACTCTACTATGGGAAGACTGTTATTTTCCCTTAGCAACCAACAAAGACTGAAAAATATATTAGTGATTTGCATCACTGTGACACAGTATAGCATTTGGCAGGTGTATAGTTCAGCAGTTGAAATAGATGACTTGAATTTTCAGGAAAGGTGTTTTTATACTGAAGAATTTCTGGAAACAAAGTTTAATCTTGTAATGCTCGGTCTTGTTCTTACAGTTCAATCTTGCATGCAGGAAAAGACTCATCTTGCATAACAACAGTGCTGCTGCTTGCCAAAACCATGATGTTGAGATCCTGCTGTTTCTCATGGGTCTCTTGATACCATTCCCTCATCACTTCTGAGTCATGGGTTGGGATTAAAGTCACCTGCAATATGAAATAAAAGTCCTATTGAATGGACCACATAAACAGTTGGTACGCAAAATGTCTTTTTAAGAAGCCCCAAAAAGTATATTTCCCTTTTGGAAAGAGTGAATTTTTATGCAATAAATACTTGACTAAATGGATGGATAAAAAGAAATCAACATGTAGGTAAGGCAGAATGACTGAAAATAAGGTTTATGAAAATAAAATGTTGGTTTTGTAAGGTGCTGTTATAAATAAATATGTAGTTCTTGGCTTTCACTATTATGTATTGGCTTTTTCAAATTATTGTTAATCATTGCGATTTTGATATAGTACAATTTGTAATCACTTTTAAGTGCATTTAATATAGTATAATTTGTCAGCTTTTTCTGGCCAGTGCCTCGGTCCCTGTGTAACTTGTATATTTTAGTGTGACAAACATAAATTATAGTTTAGGCTTTTGCAAAATATTAAAGTGGATGCTATGCGTTACTTTGCAGAAGTAACTGTAGTTGCAGAATAATAATTAATGCCTTTATTTTTGTAACTAACTGACAGAAGTGAGAATAAGACATGAATTTGTGAAATAGGTAATGTTGATTTAAAATACTTGTGGAAATAGCTAAAATGGTCTGCATGGTCAGATAACATTTGAGGAACAGATGTAAAGACCCCTGCCACTGACTCTTTGACTATTAATCACTGTTGCCTGCTGAAACCACAGAAGTGAGACACGACTCTCAAACTCACATCCATGATTACTGCACAGACTCTAAAAAGATGGGTCAGGGTTCGAACCAAGCTAAAGAATCCCCAGAACATGTAAACAAGTTTAAAGAAATGTTTGAATGTGTTTAACCTTTACAAATATGTATTTGACTAATGCAATGAAAAAGTACATAAGAAGACTTGCTATGATTAGCCAGTGTGCCTCTAGCTATGGCTATGCACCCATCGCTGTTTACTGTCCCTTTATCCCTTATTAAACTTTTAAAAATGTTGAAGAGTGGAGCTCGTTTCTCACAGTGCTGAGATGCAGCTTTCAAGAGAAGTATAACGTTGTAATCTGCACTGATAACTCTTCAGATTACAGACTGATATTTTGTTCACTTATTCATCATAATGGAAAGGCATTACATGCATTTTCACACATTTGGAAACATCAAGTTTCCAAATGCATGTAATTACTCTATAAAGTGTGAAACATTTCTTCCCTCCTTAAAACTGCAACAATGCCAAACTCAGATCATACATGTGGTGCAGTAAAATTATGAGATGGCCAGCTGGCCCTATAAGCCAGTTCTCAGCTATTTTATAAACCAGGAATTGGTCTGAACGGAGTGCAGTGCAGCTCTGTGCTTCACACATCATCAGTAGTTTCACTGGTGCCCAGTCTGGGGGTCTGCTGGGATTTAGGATTCTTCCTTTTGTTTCTTTCTTTCAAGGAATGTTCTCCCACACATGTTGGTAGGAGACAATAATGATGGGGTATTTAAGAGAGGCAAAAGAAGTTGCCATACCTCAGGGGAAGAGTGCAGCTAGCTATTCTCTTTTTACCTGGGGGTTTAGCTGGGAAGGACAGAGATACTGGGAGAATTGGTCTGGGTGAAAGGTGTTGTGTGCAGGTCCTCTTTCCTCTCATCATATTCTCCATTCCGAAGGAGGTTCCTGCCTTCCTTGGCACACATCTGTCTTTCAAACCAAGACAGGGCCCCATTCTCTGGCATCTGCCATCCCTGCCAGAGGTGCTCCAGTTTCTCATAGCTGAGAAAGGTTAGATTTCCAGGTTGAGATGAAACGAAATAGAAATGAAGAGCCTACCTGCATGTTACTCTCCCACTGCGCCTTGCCCTCCAGCAGGGAGTCCAGAACAGCCCTGCTTGGCTCCTCGGCCGCAGCGTCATTCCCGCTCACCACATAGTAGGATGACCGCACCCTCTTGAAAAACTCAACATCAACATTCTTGCTGTTGCTGTGGTTGGGAATGTACACCAGATCCAAATACACTGGAGGTCCTGGAGGCACTGCTGTAGATTTTGCCACCTTAGTATTCCCAGGTCCTGTGGAAACCAAACAGCAAAAGAATATATCACAGGCTGGTTAAAAACATGCATTTATTAATTAGTGTTATAACCACTGAAGTGAGATGTGACCAATTATGGAATTACCCTCCTACATATAATGACATGTTACAGCTTTGTTGTACCCCAATTATGATTGTAATGGAAGGAAAAACCTGAAAAACTGGAACTATATAATACAATAAAAAAATCACTACCTTATAACAAAAATTTGGCTGAACCTTTTCCAGTAATATACTACTATTATGCAACAATTACTATACAGGGCTGTGATTACTGAATTACCATTCAGTAAATGGTGCTATTATTTTCCTGATGAAGTGCAGCTTTTTGAAAGTCTAGGGTATGACCGATTGTAAAATCTAGTATCACACAGGAAGCCATGAAAATCTGAAGCTGTCCTGAAATCAGGTACACAGCAAGACATTATAGCAATTGATGTGCTCAGGCTGCCTTAGAGATGCATCAGAAAGCTACTACACGTGAGCACAAAGAGGGTCAAAGAGGAACTTGGAAGGAGAAAGTTGCCAAGCAATTCAAGAAACAGAGTCAAGTATTTGTCTGCCTGCTGTATCCTTATTTGCATACACAAATTAGCCACTTATTGCAAAAAAGTAGGGGGAAGCCTTCCTTTGCTGCTGTACATAGTATATACAGTACTTGCTCTAGGAAGAAGAGCTTCAGTCAAAATGAAGTGCAACATGTAAACACATTAAAACTATTACACAAAAAATCACATCTTTTGCTCTAAAATCATGGTGTAAACTAAAAATCAGGCTTCAGCCAGTAATTTTACCCAGATGATCAACATTTGTGGTTTATTAGCTTTCTCATGTTGATTAAGCTTGGTAAACAATTATCTGAGCAATATGATCAATTTAGGGTCAAACAGCTGAAGTGCTGCAGAAATGCACAGCATGAATAACTACATTGCTGCTTTGAAATGTATATTCTGACAGACAAATGCAAATGAATGGTGTGAGAAGGGAACAGTGGACAACCAAATACGGGGAACCTAAGGACAGTTGAATACTGGCTTGTTTGTGCTGAATCCTAGAACTGCTCCTTGTAAAAAAGCTTTCAACAGAACATCAGTCCTCACAGCAGAAAAATCAAAGTATCCCCCAATAGTCCCCAACAAGGTCTGCTGGAAAGAACAGATTACTGCAATACCTCCTTCAGTAATCTAATTCACAATTTTTAGCTATTTAGAATGTGCAACAGACATTCAAAAGTACAATAACTTCCTGTATGTTTAGTCTTCAGTGATGGCATAAAACCAGATTATGTGATGTATGTGCCTACTTCACTCAAAATGCTTTTACTAACGTTAATTTTTTTTAAATGCTGCTTTTAAAATCAATCCAGCAAAGTAATAAGAGCATCCAAAGAGAGACAGTAACTTTGCCTCCTCCAATATTAAATTGCATTAATTTATGTTAAAGAGAATTGTATCTACTTATTTCTCACAATGAATAAGGCTCCACCTTGCTACTGATTTTACTTCACCTACAAAAGTGGTACTTTCAGTTCTACTAGGTGGTTAACTGTTTAGACAGCTTGTATTAAATTCTTTCTATTTCATTACTCTCTGGGCAAACTGACATCAATTTTCTTAGATTATAGAAGTAGAACTAGTGACTTTCATGCATTTAAATGTGGCATTTAAATGCTGGATTTGTACTTAAAACCTGAACTTTCTTTGAGGATATGACACAAACCACACTCTCAGCTGATATAATGGCAAACTAACTACGCTGCAACAACTAAGCAAATCATAACAACAGGGCATTACTATTTGTCTTTACCTGTGGTTGCAGTCTTTGCCGACTTGGATGTTGTTGTATTTGCTGCATTCTTTGTATCCTTATCTTTCTCTTCCACTCGAGACTTCAGCTCTGGATTAGAGATATTTTTGGTTGCCTTCTCCACAGATTCCTTCTTTTTTGGAGAAGCTGTTCTGGAAATTTTGTCTAAAGATTCTTTTGTAGCTGGCTTTGGTGAAGCCACTTGTTTTGATTTACCATCACTTTTTTTAACAGGAGAAGATGACTTGGTCTTGGTACCCTGCTTTTTTGTCTTTGTCTTTTCTTTGAGGTCCTTCTTCAAAGGTTTGCCTAAATTCTGTTCAACTGGCAGAGCCTCTGGATCAACCATGGTAACATCAGGGTGCCTGGGGGAAGGGCTGCGATCCTGCATAGGGACAGGTGGTGGGTCAATGTGTTTGTAGGTAATTGTCTTGTCCGTTGGAATGGTTTCTGACTCATCTTCTGAGTCAATGTTAGCATCTGCAGTGATGGAAGGGCATTCCTCAGTCTCCGGGGGAACATCCGAATCGGTCTGAGATGGGGCAGACTCGCTCACAGATGTGGGAGGAGTTTCATCACACTGCCGTCCTTGCGGCTTTCCCCCAGAAGGAGGCTGAGCTCCCCCAGACTGAGTTAGTGGCTTCTCTTGATCTTGAGACTGTTCTTCACTTGCAAACCACTCAAGGGGATTTGGGTTGATAAATGAAGGTGAAAGTTCAGTTTTGGGATGTTTATATTCACAAGAAGACACAAGGCATAAGTCAACATCTTGACGGGATTCTGCTAACGATTTACTTGGAGTAAAATGTGCACTTGCTTCATAGGAATAGCCGGTAGCTTCAGGTGACCTCCCAGGGGTAGCTCTCCCAGTTGTCTCAAACGAGTAATCTGTGGCTTCAGGTGAACTGGAGGCTTTCTCAGCTGTCTCATAAGAGTAAGTCATGGCCTCTGATGACCTGGTGGTTCTCCCAGTTGTCTCATAGCAGTAGCCAACAGATTCTGGTGACTTAGAGGTTTTCCTTGTTGTCTCATAGGAATAATCCATAGTATCGGGTGATCTGGTAGCTTTCCCAGTTAACTCATAGGAATAATCTGTGGCTTCAGGTGATTTGGTGGTTTTCCCAGCTGTCTCATAGGAATAATCTGTGGCCCCTGGTGACCTGGTGGTTTTCCCTGTTATCTGATAAGAATAATCTGTGACCTCAGATGACCCCATATTTTTTGCAATTATCTCGTATGAATAGTCTGTACCCTCGGGTGACCTAGTAGTGTTCCTGGTGATCTCATAGGAATAATCTGTGGTCTCAGGAGACCTAGTAGTTTTTCTGCTTGTCTCATAGGAATAATCCATGGCTTGAGGTGATCTAGTAGATTTTCCGACTGCCTCATAGGAATAGCTGATATTCTCTGGTGACCTTGTACTTTTCTCTCTGGCCTCATATGAATAACTAAGTTCCTCTGGTGACCTGCTGCTTTTCTCTGAATCTTCTTTATCTGGGCTGAGCAAAGGTTCTGGACTGTGCTTTGATAGGGGTTCCTGATAACCAAAGGCTTTGACAGAAGACACTCGTTGTGACAACAAAGGTGTGTGACTAGCTGACACTGCTTCTGTGATTGCAGGAGGTGAATCTGGAAAAGTAGGAGAATACAGGGGAGAAGATTCCCTTGGAGTTAGTGGAGACAGGTCAGATTTTGGTGACAGCTTTTCTCCCAGGCTCTGCACCTTTTCTGAGGTAAAAGAAGAATGCAGTGACATCTCTCTGGGTGGAACACCACCTGAAAAAGCTTCCTCTGGCAGTGGTGAAGCTACCTGGGAAGGTGTGTGAGCTGATGAAGTTGAGGATGAAGCTTCAATTTGAGAAACTGAAATAATTTCTGAAATATCTTTCTCTTGAGAGTAAGATGACTGTTCCACAGGTGAAATCTTCTGTGCAAAAGGAGACTCCTGTGTATCTGAAGGGCTATAATCTACTTCCGTCGGTCCATTTTCAGAGATATGGTGTACACTACTGCCTAGAGCAGGATATTCTGGAGACTGCCTACTAAAATCCATTGCTAAAGACTGCTCAGGTGACTCCTGACCATATTCTACTGACATAGCTGACTGCTCAGGAGATCTGTGATCAAGCACTGGTGTTCTTGATTTTGCAGTTTTAGGTGAGAAATCTGGTGGAGAAATTGACATAGGCCTTGGGCACTCTTCTTTAGATGGAGACATTTCTGTTTCCTGAAAAGTTGTTGGTGTTTGTACAACTGACACGGAAAGAGAATCATCAACTTCAGTAGAGTGGGGAGAACCAACCTCAGCGTGCAAGGAAGGAGATACATCATCAGTAGTTGGTTCTGGAAATGAACTAGTAGCAACAGATGCTGTAGAGACAGAAGCTACTCCTTCTATATGGGAATAGGTGTCTTCTGCAACAACCTCATCAACGGGAGTTGCAGACTTGTCAGAGACAGTGCCTTCAGAAATTGACATTTTAGTATCTTCTTTTAAAGAGCCAAACTGACTGATATCTATTTGAGTTGGTGAGAGATCACCTGCTAACTTCCGCTCATCCAAGACCAGTGAAGACTGGGAGCTGCTAGGTTCTGTATCCTCCATTTTCCTTTCCAGGCTGAAGCCTTCCTTAATTACCATAAACTCCATGCTTTTTTCATCTTGTTTTTCTTGGAAGAGGCCCACAGAGCTTGCTTCAGAAGCTGGGCTCATCTGAACAGGTGATTTTTCTTTTTCAGGTTTCCCCTCAGAAGGACTTCCATAATCTCTGGTGGGAGACTTTAAATCAGCACTCAAAAATGTATCGTAAGTGGTCTCTGAACCTATCAGTGGAGGACTCCGCAGAGGTGAGAGAACCTTTTCAATGGGGGATTCTGAATCTGGCACAGGCTCATCCATGGGGCTTATTCTGCATTTTGCAGACTCATCTTTGTCTTCACTGAACTCAAAGCTAACAGGGGCTTCTGTTGACTTTTCACTGGTTTCAGAGGGCAGCTGACTGGACTTTTCATCAGTGGGAGACTGATAATAAGGTGTGTGGCCAGCACTACCAGCAGCAGACTGTGATGGAGATGCTACTTCTAATGTTTTATCTTCAGGGCTCGTGCAGTGCTCTTCAGCAACTTCCTGGTGTACATCAGGCAATTTAGCAGTAGGGACAGACTCAGAAGGAGCCTTGATCTCATTGGGAGTGAGCGAAAAGTTCACACTACGTTCACTCAGTGGTGTTTTGGCAACAGGCGATGGAGGGGACAAACTGTCAGCTGGACTCTTGGCTGAACTATGTTTTCCACCATCTTCTTGGTAGGGTTCTCTGATTTCTAATTTGTCAGTGCCTTGGATTTCACTTTCTCTTTGCCGGTATACATCTTGGAATGCAGATTTGCAGAATTTGTCTTCTTCTAATGAAGAGGGTGGTGAGATGGTGGAAGCTGAGGCATTATAATCCTTACCTTCTGTGGCCTCTGTCTTGGATCCTTCGGATAACCCATTAAAAGCATCTGGAAGTGGAGAAAGTTTAGCTCTGCTGAACTCTTGAGAGTAGAGTGATGTCTCATACTTGGTAATGTTCACATACTCCTGAGAGGGTGACTCGCTTTCCTCATTGTTAGTTTCATCACTCATAACATCTCGGGGTGTTGACATTTCATCCATTGGAGTTGGTTCACTGGATATTTCAATGGTGGACTGTGTGTAACCTGAAGTAGCAGTGAATTCCTCAGGTTGATCTTCTCTATTTTCTTCATCAGAAACAGTGGCTTCACTTTCTGAACCACCAGGCAGTGTCTCATCATGGATAGAAGAAGCTGGTTCAATCACAGGAGACTGAGACTCTGAGCGTTTGGTTGGTGTAATTATGAGTAGGCCATACTTATCCTCAGTTTCACCAGATTCTGCAGCTTTGTCTACCACAGCCATCACGTAATCTTCTTCAGCTTCTGTTTTTTCAGTTTCTTCTTCATCTCTGATGTCTTCTGCTTTGTCTTCCTCATCTTCTTCAGTCTCTTCAGTTTCTGCCTTTTCTATCGCTTCTTCCCTGTCTTCTTCAGCTCGTTCATCAGATGCCTCATAATCTGCCTTTTCAATATAATTTTCATCTTTAATGTTAGTATCTACTTGAGTCATTACTTTTTCTGAGCCACCTGGAATTTTTCTTGATTCTTCCACGTATGGTTTTGTGGCATCCAGTTGTGTTTTTTCTACTTCATTTTCATCTCGTTCTTCAGCTTCTTCTGTCTCTGCCTTTTCTTCATAATCTGCTTCAGATGATTCTTCCAAGCCAGTTCCCTCATCTTCAAACTTTTCATTGTCATCAACCTTGTGTTTTCCCACAGGTTCCAATTCTTCAGGTGTCTGTTCACACTCACCCTCAGCCTCTGTGGTTGTTATGCCTTCATCGGATGACTCAGCAGGTCCTTCATTATCCAGTTTTTCTTTTTGTACTTCAAAGGTGTCTTTTTGTACTGTGCCAGTGAGTTTCAGATCGTCCTTTATAAGTGCAACTTCAGATTTTGTTTCTTTTATTGTTTCTATCAGATTTTTCATCCAGTCACTGTTGGTAGTAGACCCTTGAGACTGTTCCTCTTCTAGTTCAGCTATCTTTCGCTGAAGCATGCTATTGATTCCTGGCAGATTGTCATCTCCGATGTGAGTGAGCAGAATGGAATCTACCCTGTCCAAGTGCCGGATAAGTTTCCAAAAACAAGATTTTCTTTCAGATCCTCCATTGATAAGCATATTGAATCCATTCACTGCGAACAATGCAGAGTCCCCTCTTCCCCCTGGAAAAATGTAACAGCAGGGTTTGGAGAGCTTCAAGAAACCTCCTGAGGTTGGAGGTTCCAAAATGTCGAAAGGTGATGGCACTTCTACTGATTCTGACAGATACTCTGTGAATTCAGAGAGTCCTTCCATCTCAGGCAATATGGAAGCTGAGTTGAGTTTAATGTTAATGAAGTCTTGAAGGTTGTGTCTGTCAAGGTTGGAATTTTTCCATTCTCCTTCCTCAGGGCAGAAAAGAGTTAAGCTGGCTTTGTTGGCAGGGTGTGTGGTGCTCAACAATTCACCAATCTAGGGTTATAAAACAAAAACACAAGAAGGTACACACAAATTTATTTTTAATGACAATTAATGCCAACAAATGTTTCCTGATCAGATAGATAAAACCTTTTTCATTTGGTTCTGCACTGGTGAGTCTCCATTCTACACGCTAAAGTAAGCTGGTATCACAATTATTTCACTGCCTTATTTTTCTAAAATACAAAGGAGGATGTTTTTTCTGGTCAGTACTGCCCAAAGGACAACAGGATACAAGGTTCCCCCTTCCCTCCTCCACACTTTATAGAAGGATGGTCCTAACTATTATACTGAGAGGGTATGAGGACTGTGGGGATAATGCAGCCTGAGCTGCCACTGTATGTCTCCCATGACATACAGGCTCTCCCAGCTGGTCCAGTCCATCCAGAAGAGACAGCCAAGTATCTAAAGGACAAAGTACAACCTCTTAACAGGCAGAGAGCAACTGCAACACAGAGGAGGCCAGCATCCTCCTCCGGGCAGTTGCCATCCTTTCTGCTTCTCTCATGGGATATATTCCACCACACCACTGTTTGTGCAGGTCTTTTTGTGGCTCCTGAAAAGCCAGTATTGCTCCTGGATTTATCAAGATTGGCTGCAGGAGAGTTTTTCAGAACAGTGATCATGAGATGGTGGAAGTCAGAATCTTGTGAGGAAGCAAAGCAGTAAGCAGGACTAGAATCCTGAACTTAGACCTCTTCAAAGAGCACTTGGAGGAATTCCATGGTTTAGGGTTCTGGAAAATATAGGGATCCAAGAGAGTTGGTCAGTGTTCAAGCATCCTTCCTTCAAGCTCAAGACCAGTATATTCCCATGAGCAACAAATCAGCCAAAGGAGTCAGGAGACCTGCATGGATAAGCAGGGAGCTTCTAGTAAATCTCAAATGGAAGGAAGAAATTTATGAGATGTGGAAAAAGGCACAGACCACATGGAAGAACTATAGGAACATTGTCAGAATATGCAGAGATGTAACAAGGAAGGTCAAGGCCCACCTAGAATCGAGTTTGTAAGGGCCATCAAGGACAGCAAGAAGGACTTCTACAAGTACATCAGCTGCAAGAGGAAGAATAAGGAAAATACGGGTCACTGATAAATCAGATTGGTCTCCTGGTCATGGAAGACTTAGAGAAGGTGGAATTACTGAATACCTTCTTTGCCTCAGTCTTTATTGAGGCCAGCCCTCAGATCTTGGAGATAAGGGAGGCTGGAGGAAAGGAAGAATTTCCTTGGTTCTAGGGGGTTGCATTAGAGATCAGCTGGGCAGACACAACATCCATAAATCCATGGGTCCTGATGAGATGCACCCACAGGTGCTGAAGTAGCTGGTAGATGTTGCTAAGACACTCTTTGAAAAATCATGGAGAAAAGGAGAGGTGGATGATGACTGATGACTGGAGAAAAGTCAGTGTTCCTCCTCTATTCAAAAATGGGAAAGAAAAAGGATCCAGGAAACTACTGGCCAGTCAGTCTCACTTCCACTCCTCGGAAGGTGGTGGAACAGATTATTCTGGAGGTATCACCAAGCAAATAAAAGAAAGAAGGTCATCAGGAGCAGTCAGCAAGGATTCCCCAAGGGAAAATCATGCTGACCAATTTGACAGCCTTCTATGATGGCAGGGCAGGACAGGTCAGTGAAGGGAGAGCAGTGGATGTTGTCTGCCCCCACTTCAGCAAGGCTTTGGACACCATTTTCCATAACATCTTCGTCAGTAAAGCTCAGGAGATGTGGGTTAGATGAACCGACAAAAAGGTGTATCAAGGACTGGCTGAATGGCAGAGCCCAGAGAGTTGTGATCAGCTGAGGAGAATCCAGTCTTATTCAAACTGTTTATCAACAACCTGAATGAAGGGATGGAATGCACCCTGAGCAAGTTTGCTGATGATACCGTGGGGAGCGGCTGATACACCTGAAGGCTGGGCTGCCATTCGGCATGACCTCAAAAGTCTGGAGAACTGAGAGGATGAATTTCAACAAAGGTAATTACAGGGTTCTGTACCTGGGGAGGTGTAACCCCAAGTACCAGTAACAGGCTGGGGGCTGAATTGCTGGGAAGCACCCCTGCAGAGAATGACCTGAGAATCCTGGTGGGTGGCAAGTTGACTATTTGCCAGCAAAGTGTCCCCATGGCCAAGATGGTCAATTGTATCCCTAGAGGATACCATTCCTGAAAAGCCAGCACCATTCCTTCCATCAGGAAGAGTACAGCCAGCACGCTGAGGGAGATGACCTCTACTCAGCCTTAGTGAGACCACACCTGGAGTGCTGTTTTCAATTCTGGTCTCCACAGACCATGAAAGACAAAGATCTACAGAGGGTCCAGCAGAAGCCACAGGGATGATGAAGGGACTGAAACATCTTTCTTAGGAGGTGAGAACATGGGAGCTGGGCCTGTTAGTCCAGAGAAGTCTGAGAGGTGTTCTTGTCAATACATATTAACTATCTCAAAGGCAGGTGTCAAGAGGATGGTGCCAGACTCTTTTCAGTGGTGGCCAGTGACAGGACAAAGAGCAATGGCCATAAGCTAAAACACAAGTTCCACTTCAAAGTGAGGAAGAACTTCTTTATACTGAGGATGGCAGAGCACTGGAACAGGATGCCCAGGGAGGCTGTGAAGTTTGCCTCTCTGGAGATATTCAAAATCCACTTGGACATGTTTCTGTGTCAACTGCTCTGGGTGACCCTGCTCTGGCAGGGGGCTTGAACTGGTAATCTCCAGACATTCCTTCTAACCCCTGTTCTGTGATTAAGAAACGAGTTAATACTTCAGATATGGAAACAACTGTAAGGTTTTGGGCCCCTCTCTCCAAGGAAGACACTGGGGAGCTTGAGCATGTTGAGAGAAAGACAACAGAGTTGGTGAAGGGCCTGGAGGGCAAGTCTGACAAGGAGTGGCAGAGTGAGCTGAGGTTGTTTAGCCTGGCAAAAAGGAGGCTCGGGGGATCTCACTGCTCTCTGCAATTGCCTATAAGGAGGGTGTAGCCAGGTGGGGGCTTGGTCTATTCTCACAAGTTACAAATGACAGAAGGGCAAGGAATGGTTTCAAATTGCACCAGAGGAAGTTCAGATTGAGTAAGAGGGAAAATTTCTTCCCCAAATGGGTTGTCAAACACTGAACCAGGCTGCCCAGGGAAGTGGTTGAGTCACCATCCCTGCAGGTATTTAAGATCTGTAGATGTGTTGGTGCTTGAGGGCAGAGTTTAGTGTTGAATTAGGAAGTGTTGGGTAAGAGATGGACTTGATGATCTTTGAGATTTTTTGCAACCCAAACAATTCTGTGAATTTGTTTTTTTTGTTCTTTGTAACAATTCTATGAATCTATGATTCTAAGTTTTGTACTTCTGAGATTCCAAGGTCCAGAGCCAAAGAAAGATCAAGGAAAAGAAATAGGAATAAAAATGCTCATCACTAGTTTGATTTAAAATTCATGGACCACAAAATTTGAAATCTAGAGTAATTCTATTAATTTTGACAGTATTACTTAATATTCTAGTATCAAAACCAACTGCTGCAATAAAGGCACAGAAAATACGACTTTCCATGCCATAGTACAAAGAGCCATTTTTTATTCCAGGGTTCTGAACTAAAAACCAGTATTTGATGGTACAAGATAAGTAGACAAACATGAAAAAGTATGACATATTTTACCTTATCTCAGTGTCACAGATACTTTCATTTGACTTTTTTAAACTGACAATTCAGTTAAATGTAGCTTATTTCTGTTCTACTTGCCCTTAAGAAAGAGACCACCAAACTTCTATAAAGAAGTAATTCAGATATAAAATGTCAGTGGAAAATGTGCCAGCATATCATCATGCAAAATATCATAACCTTCTTTGCAGAGATTCAGTTGTCAGTTCAAGATTTAAACAAGATTTAAGAACATTTTTCTTAATGATGATATAGATAACACTCCAGCTGAATAATTGGGAATTCTTGGACCACAAGCTGTATCAACAGAGGAAACTAATCTATGAAACATTAATGATGGTCAATTGTGTTGGATCTCTTTGGGCCTCTCTGTGTGTAGGTCTCACTTTTTTCTTTGTGTTATGTAACTTATTTTTTAGCATTCACCAAACATAGAACTCAAAAAAGATGCAGTTGCTGTTTTAAAAATACCAGTCCAACCAAGAGATAAATAAAGCCCAAAACAAATATTTTCTACCTTCCTGTATCCTTGTTATTGAATAGCTAAACCATTTGACAGGAGTATAAATAAATCTCACCCATATGTCAGATATGGCCCTATCTGAATGACAGCAAATAAAAAAAACAAAGCAGAAAGAATAAATGGAGAAAAGGCTGAAAAGGATAAGAACAATAAGGGAACGATTACTGTTGTTTATTGCAGAATTAAGAAAAGAGGGGAAGCAAAGATGACGGCTTTGAAATGGATTTAGATTGTCAAAAGTACTCCTTATGATATGTCTCTGATCAGGGTTGAAAGCACATTATTACGGAGAGCCAAATGTAATAAAAAAATCCTTTCCTCTGAATAAATAAATCCAAGTCTGTTGCATGCATAAGGAAATAAAACTGGAGTACAGACAGTTTCTCATAAAGAGCTTATTTTCTGTCTAGATAAAAAAAAAAAAACCCTATATGGTAGCACACTGGGCTAATGAATATACTGTGTCAAGGTTCGGGGTGAGTCCTCTCCAGTTTCCATTATACCATATTTGGTTTTCTGCTTCATACTTCTAAATTCTGACTTTTTTGCTCCTTAAAGTTGGCATGCATAATGCAGATGGTGTTAAGCCACTGGAAGTCCAGGCTAATGAAAAATTAAAGGAAGTTTATTCCAGGCACAGATTTTATCTGTTAAGAATAGCAAATTCAGTCATGCCTCAGGAAAAAAGTATCAATGGATTTGAATTTCAAATGATGACACTAGGGAAAAACAGTAACACAAAGATGTAGCCACTCCTCCAAATTCAAAACTGTGTAAGCAAAGAAATATACCTGTAAATCTGAATAAACCTTTTTTAAACATTGAGAGACATCTGTTGAGGAATGCTTGAGTTTTAAAGGTGTCACAGCCAGCGAAGACAAATAGTAAGTTGGCTGCCCAGAGAAAACGCGGTTATTACTTCCTACCCTGAATCACAAAGGTACAAAGAAAGACGTTCCTGTTCTAGCTGTTGTTGCAGAAGCAGGGGAATGGGACATTTCCACCTTCCCACATAAGATAAATTGAAAATCCTCTTTCAGGCTTTTCCTGAAGAGAGTTCTTCATGCTAGAGACAAATTTCTGAATTAGACTTTATACAAGTATCTCCTGAAGTGTATTTACTTATTTGCAAGCACTTTCCTTGACCTTAGTTCAGGTTTGGCTCAGTGAAGTAAAAATGGGCAGAGGCCAGAAACACTTACTCCCACCCTACATGGTCCTAGAATCGTAGAATTGTTTAGGTTGCCAAAGACCCTTAAGATCATTGAGTCCAACTGTAAATCTGGCACTGCCAAGTCCACTAGGATCAGGACAGCACAGTAATTCTTTCATCTCATCACCACATAGAAAACCAGCAGCCACTTTTTCTAGACCTTTTTCCTAATTATTTTTTTCAATTTTTAAAAAATATTGCACACATGAACTGCAGGATGACAACCATGATCTTTCTTTGGTTTTGTGAAAGCTTGCAGACACACTGAGACCCCAGAGCTTCAGAAACAATAGGCTGGAAGTCAGCACTTGCTGAGAGCCATGGCAGCTGGCTGGTGAGCACGCTGCCAGCCACAGAGATGAACCAAATGAGCCTTACTCATAGCCCATGGGAGTGTGTCCTGAACACCCACTACTGCAGCAATCCCACAGCATCTGCAACTCATGGCCAACCCCCCCC